>NC_089495.1:188104846-188404846 GCF_036850765.1 Saccopteryx bilineata | reverse complement strand
TCACTGAGAGGAGACAATTTGTTGCTTTTCAGAACTGTCACTTTCTGTGGGCGATGGCAAATTTCTGGGGAATATTTATAAAATAAATGGAGTTACAGGGTGTATACTGACTGGCAGATGTTTCAGGAATGATTAAAGATTTGGAATGAAGTATATTTCCCTGGGCTGCTGGGCTACCTTTTAATGAGATTGACAGTTTTACATGCGGGATGGAAAAAGTTCTTTATCACATAGAAATAAATTTCTAAAGTTAAAGCCATTGGAGAGAGATTGGTAGAGGATAAAGTAGATAAAGTGTGTGTGTGAAGAAGATTGAACTTTGAAGCTTATTTTTTGGAGATAGATGAAATTGAATATCTCAAAGATGAAACAATTATTTTTGTTAGACTGTTCTAATATTAATTCAAATAATTGGTTGCTTCTGAAAGTTAAAAGTCATTCATTCTAGAGAGCTTGTAATTGTGATTTGAGATGGGCTTCAGGCACATGGAATTAGAAGTAAGTCATTTTCACTTTATCCTCCAAAGTTACAAACTAAGGGCCCTGGCTGGTTGGCTCAGCGGTAGAGCGTCGGCCTGGCGTGTGGGGGACCGGGGTTCAATTCCCGGCCAGGGCACATAGGAGAAGTGCCCATTTGCTTCTCCACCCCCCCCCCTTCCTCTCTGTCTCTCTCTTCCCCTCTCGCAGCCAAGGCTCCATTGGAGCAAAGATGGCCCGGGCGCTGGGGATGGCTCCTTGGCCTCTGCCCCAGGCGCTAGAGTGGCTCTGGTTGCGGCAGAGCAACACCCCGGAGGGGCAGAGCATCGCCCCCTGGTGGGCAGAGCCTCGCCCCTGGTGGGTGTGCCGGGTGGATCCCGGTTGGGCGCATGCGGGAGTCTGTCTGACTGTCTCCCCGTTTCCAGCTTCAGAAAAAAATAATAATAATACAAAGTTACAAACTAAGCAAAGAATTGGCATATAAATTGGAGAAACAACTAATAAGGAAAATATAAGGGTTATTAAACTACTAGGTTTAAAATAAAAGGTTATTATACTACTCACAATAGTAGAGGATATTTCAAAATGAATATGAAGTGATAAAATATCCCCAAATTTTTGTGAGCATAATTAGGGGATATTTCAAAATGAATATGAAGCTATGAAATATCCCCTAATTTTTGTGAGCAGTGTATTTGTTACAGTCCTGGAGAGGCATGCACATGAAGATTATATTAAATTTAAGGGATAACGTATAAAAAGAGAACATCTGTTCAACTTTTGAAGCCAGAAAAGAAAGAATAGTGCTAGAGGAAATAAATACTCCTAGTGCATAGAGATTTGAAATCAGTTCATCTGATCCCTGTATTTTCCTGATGGGGAAACTGCAGTCAAGAGACCTCATAATTTCTCTAAGGCTCTAGACCCTTAGAAATTATGTTTCTAAGATGTGAAGTCTACAGACTGGTAACTCATAGTGAAACCTCCAAGAAGGTGGCTGGCAGACCTGTCTTGGCATTGACTCCCTGCGATTATGGACGCGTCACTTACCCTCTCTTAATTTGTTTTCTCAGTTAAGGGGGTGTCAACAGTTATGGATCCTGCCTCACAGGGGTGTTGTGAACATTAAATAAAGTAATTGGCAGTGCATTTTGTAGCCTCTAGGCCAGGGGTCTCAAACTCAACTCAGCATGTGGGCCGCAGAGCAAGATCACAGTCGTTCGGCGGGCCACACTAGGTCTACAAAAGGCAACTGTTACACAACACTTTTCTCACTGCAGTTGAAAACAAAAAAAAATCAGTACAACAAGCACAATTGTACATGCAGTTTACTCAGTGTCACAAAACGACCAGAAACTGTAGTTCACATCACAACTGCTGTTAACTAAGCTAATATCTAGCTAGGATGCTAGAGAAATGAAAAATACAAGTAGGCCCCTAGGCTTACTTAATTTTATCCAAAATATTTTGAACTTCGTGGATTAGTCTGCGGGCCGCACAAAATTGTTTGGCGGGCTGCGAGTTTGAGACCCCTGCTCTAGGCGACTTCTGCATTTGGAGCCCCTGGCTGGTTTTTCACCTAGATTCTTTCTTTTTTCTTTTTTCTTTTTAGTGTGTGTGTGAGGGAGAGAGAGAGAGAGGAGGAGAGAGAGAGAGAAAGGAAGGGAGAGAGATGAGAAGTATCAACTCCTAGTTGTGTCACTTTAGTTGTTCACTGATTGCTTTCTCATACATGCCTTGACTGGGAAGCTTAAGCCAAGCAAGTGACCCATTGCTCAAGCCAGTGACCTTAGGCTCAAGCCAATGTACCTTTGGGTTCAAGCCAGTGACCATGGGATCATGTTTATCATCCCACACTCAAACCAGTGACCTTGGGCTCAAGCCAGTGACCTTGGGCCCAAGCCAGCAACCATGGGTCATGTTTATGATCTCACACTCAAGCCAGCGACCTTGGGCTCAACTCAGTGAACTTTGGGCTCAAGCCAGCGATGATGGCATCATATCTATAATCCCATGCTGAAGTTGGTGACACTGCGCTCAGGCTCGTGAGCCTGCACTCAAGCCAGATAAGCTGGTGACCTCAGGGTTTCAAACTTGGGTCCTCAGTGTCCCAGGTCGACACTCTATCCACTGTGCCACCGCTGGTCAGGCTAACCTAGATTCTTGTTTTTGTTTTTTTTTTGTTTTGTTTTCTGTATTTTTCTGAAGCCGGAAATGGGGAGAGACAGACAGACTCCCGCATGCGCCTGACCGGGATCCACCCGGCACGCCCACCAGGGGTGACGCTCTGCCCACCAGGGGCGATGATCTGCCCCTCTGGGGCGTCGCTCTGCCGCGACCAGAGCCACTCTAGCGCCTGGGGCAGAGGCCAAGGAGCCATCCCCAGCGCCCGGGCCATCTTTGCTCCAATGGAGCCTTGGCTGTGGGAGGGGAAGAGAGAGACAGAGAGGAAGGAGGGGGGGGGGTGGAGAAGCAAATGGGCGCTTCTCCTATGTGCCCTGGCCGGGAATCGAACCCGGGTCCCCCGCACGCCAGGCCGACGCTCTACCGCTGAGCCAACTGGCCAGGGCCGGCTAACCTAGATTCTTAAGCCAAGAATGCCACCAGGGACTTACATAGGTGTTTGAATAAATCAGTGAGCAAACACCACACACCAAAATGTGGGGAAACCACCTTACGGATGACTGGAACTACAACTGTTATCAATTTAAAGTATCAGTTTAAATAGTCTTGCATTTTAAGAACATACCTGTATTTCTTTCTTTGAAGATCTGTTTCCAGAGTCTTGTCATTGGTAAAGGGCATCTTTTAAAGGGAGGAACGGAAGATTGAAAGGTGTTACAATCTATAAGGTGAAAAATCACCACCGATGAGCGTGAAAGCTTCCAGTTTGCTCTTGCCCACATTAGTCCACTGCTCTGTCATCTTGGAAATGGTCTTGATGTCTTGTGAAGTGTAGAAAGAGCAAGTGGCATAAAAGAAGAGGAATTTCGGCATAAATGTGTACACATGTACATTTCTGCACCAGTACAGAAAAACGAAGAAGGGAAGGTTGCTGGTAGTAAGTATTGTAAAGTAACTTTCTTCTAAGAATGGGGATTGATGGAGGTAAGGTAAGGTACAAGGTCATTTGCTTTTTTATGCTTTTGTATTTATTTATCTCTTATTTTATTTATTTCACAATGAACATTCATACATTTTACAAAACAATACAAAAAATAGGAACCTACCTAATTGGCCAGAGACAAAGAACAGCAGTTGGGAGAGAAGACTTTCTAATGAATTCATTTTACTTAAAATATATTGAAAATCCGTTCTCTGTATGATAAGGGAAAATACTCATCTGTCGTGTTATCCTGAAAAACGTGGTCCAGAAAAGTCACCGAGCTTTTCTCTTCCGTCTCTGTGGGGACTTAGGAGAGCAGCAGGTGATGTTCACCCCTATGCAAACTCATCGATTTTTCACTTCCACAGCGTGGGAGAGTGAATGAAGCTAGGCACGTGGGAGAGGTAATGAGGCACGTGACTTTGGGCACCTTAGCATAACTATTATGGCTTTCTCAAAAACATTATTAAGACATCCTCATAATTAGCACAAAATAAACTTTTCTTTGGTGACCATTATTGACATTGTTTTAGTTAAGAACATCGATAGCTCAGGGTGCCAGCAAATATGTCTCTTACATGTCATAAATTAGAGGATGAAATGGTCTTTTTCCAAATCATATTAAGTTTATCAAGAAAGCAGCAGTGGCTCCAGTTGGTCAAGAGAGAAAGATGGAGTTTGGATTTATGTGCTCAAATATTGAAACATGGCAGTTTCAGTAATGAGAAGCGGTGGTCATGTTGAGCAAATGGCAGACAGAGGTTGGGTCAGATTTTCAGAACAAATCAAGCTGACTTTCTGTGTCTCTTTGCTGGTGTTTGCCCCAATGTAGCAAAATCACATTTAACGTTTAAGAGTCATGGTCCTAGCGAAATGTCTAAATTGTACAGGCAACATATTTTATTTAGGTCAATGATATGAATGACACAGGGATCAAGAGGGTCATGTCTCTTTAAGCTGGTTTTATAAATGTTTGTCTGCAAATGCAAGTGTTTTTTTTTTTTTTTTTTTTTTTTTTTTACAGATTTTGACTCTTTAGCCAAATAAGGTTTATTTTCTGTGGAAGAAAAAAAGCCATCTGTTGACCATGTCACTGTGATTGGTTGTAATGAGAATGTGGAAATATAAAAATGTTGACAGAAATTATTCTGGGCTCTATGACTGAGTATGCTGAGTCTGGACTGATGATAGTAGGATATTTGATAGCTGGCACCATTAGGCGAAGCGCTACATACATAGAGAGGGAAGGTAGTTACTGCTAGTGACTCCGTATTATGGATGAAGAAAGTGAGAATCAAACAGTGGCATGATTTGTTCAAGGTCATGTGGTCAAGTGAATGAAGCTGGAATTGAACTAGGGTACAACTAATTCATTCTTCATTTAACTCTTTTTTTAATTAATTTTTTTTTACAGAGACAGAGAGAAAGTCAGAGAGAGGGATAGATAGAGACAGACAGACAAGAATGGAGAGATGAGAAGCATCGATCATTAGTTTTTTGTTGCGCATTGCGACACCTTAGTTGTTCATTGATTGCCTTCTCATATGTGCCTTGACTGGGGGGCTACAGCAGACCTTGGGCTCAAGCTGGTGAGCTTTTGCTCAAACCAGATGAGCCCATGCTCAAGCTGGCAACCTCGGAGTCTCAAACCTGGGTCCTCTGCATCCCAGTCCGATGCTCTATCCACTGCGCCACCGCCTGGTCAGGCATCATTTAACTCTTGGGACAACATTTAATCATTGGTAACTCCGTTTGGGGAAAGAGAAAGGATTGTTATCGTACATTATTAACTTCAATTAAAGTTTTAGGAGCCTCAAAGTTTCAGGCTAAGAAGTTAGAAGTTGGGGAAGTGCTTGGGTTGTTCAGTGAATAGAGCATCATTCTGACATGACAGGTTCGATCTCCAGTCAGGGCACATATGAGAAGCAACCAATGAGTGCACAACTAAGTGGAACAGTGAGTCAGTGCTTCTTTCTCTCTCTTTCTTTCTTTCTCTCCCTCCTCACTTCCATTTCTCTCTCTCTCAAAATCAGTGAAAACGTTAAAAGTTGTCCAGAATCACAGAGATGGTAACAGATTAAGGATAATTTGAACTCCTGTTGGTACCAGTGTCCGTTCTAGTTCTTGTACTTAGACCAACACTATGCAGAGAGACCCAAAAGTTTCTTCTGTGCATGCAGGAGAAAGTATGTTGAATCAGGCATCACCCACAAAGACTGCTTATAGGGACGGTCTGCTACTGTTGCAGTTACTATGATACTGTTGAGCCAATATTAATGGAATGATGACCAAATGGGAATAACCACTTACATTGTTTCTTTGGCCCAGTTAAAAGGACCTCTATGTACATCAATAAAATTAAGACATAGAGAGATTAAGTAACTCAGCAAGGTCACAGAAACAAGACACCCACATCTGTTTCTGTGGTTAACCACATCACTTGACTAAGAGGCCATATAGCATTATGGTTAAATCTGGGTTTGAATTGAGTCTCAACTCCTTATGATGTCCGGTCAATGCCCTCATTTGATAGACAGAAGAGTTGGGGCATAGAGAAATGCATAATCTACTCAAGATGGCCCAGCTCCAAACAGGCGGAGCTGCAGCTTCAGACCACGCTTTTCTCTGCTTTGTCTCTGGTATACTGATGCAGGTCCTTCTATCCAAGCCTTGTCATTTTAATGTCAGTGACAGGACTACCGATAACTGGATACCTTGAGTTACTACTGTATGATTGCCTCTTTTGATATTTTATTGGATTACTTTATTTCCCTGATCTTCTGAAAATACCTTGAATTTCTACTGAGGATTGCTTCCCAGAAAACAGGCTAATAGAATAAAGTTAGGTTCTAGAAATTGAATATTTAGACCAATTTTACTAACCAAGATGATCTCATTTGCTATAGTAAACTGAATTTGAACACTGGACACAGAGACTAGAAAAGACCACCCTGATGTCAATCATATTGATTTAGTATATCTCTTTCCATTTTCTCCCATCTATCTAAAGTTTCACATGCTTGTAATCATTACATATTCACAAGTCATATCCCCATCTTTTAGGCTGTATTGTGTTACATTGTTAACATTTTCCCAAATGGTTACAGAATCTTTAAAACCATAATTTTGAAATCTGTGATACTCTGTTGAGTAGGTACTTAATTTACTTGACAGTGAAAACAATTAAATTGTTTTCTCATTACAAATAACACTCCGGCTTATAACTTTGACAGAGTTTCAGATTGTTCCCTTACAATGGATGTGATTATTAGGCTAGAGAATTTGAATATTTTTACAACCTTTCATATCTATCCTGAATTAACTTCCCCAAGGGCCACAACAGTTGACACCACCATCAGCAAGGTCTGACGGGATAAAGGCCAGTGTTTCAGATGAGAAATCTGGCCGCATGCCACCAATGGAACTGAGTTCTATTTGTTTGCGGCTATCCATTCACAGGTTATAGAGTTTGGCTTCAGATCCCAAACTAAGTAATAAAACAAAGTTATATCTACAGTCTTCAGTGTATTTCAGCCCTTAGCATGAAGATATATACAGTGTTTTGTGACTTCTGTGATTTAGACCCGCTGTGAATTCTTGAAATGATTTAGGACTCCCATTATAACCAGAAGACAATTAAATATACTCTGTGCAGCGGTGAGCCATGCTGTCTCTGGTCCATTAATCAGTGCTGCCGAATGACTGCAATGAGCATTTGGTTTCATTTGTTCCCAAACTGGAAAGAGGACGCGATACCTTGTTTCTGAATTTTGAGCAAATTTTAGTTCCTTGGGGAAGGCTCTGAATGCAGTTGACCTGCCATAGGCATACTCAGAGTGGAGAGCCTTGAACTTGGTTTTGTGGCTTGTGCCCTTTATTAATCAAACTCCGTTGATAAAGCCAGCTCAACCTCCTGCAAAGCTGGGGAAGTTAATAAAGAGAGTGCATACTTTTTCATAAGTTCTGTCCTCTGAACTGCCATAACGTTTTAAAACAGCCCGTTTTAAGCTTTGGGCTTGTATAATTTATAGGTTTTTTTTTTATTAGAATTAAAAAGAAAATAAGCCCTTTCATGTTCAATAGTCATGGTTAAGAGAGGTGTTTTACTGCTAATCTCTTTAAACCAGAGCCAGAGATGTATACTGAGAAAATTACTTTATAATAATGACTAATTGGAAAAACTGACACTGTTGTTGGAACATTGAGAGAAATAGCATGCGGGCTTTTGGGATGGATTCGGCACAGGGTTCCAAGGTCTGGTTAGAGAGAGAGCATCTCTCCCTTCTCATCTGCTGGAGTCCAGTTAGCCCATCCCTCTCTGCTTTGCTGGAGTTCACGAGTTTACTTACATCGTCGTGCAGGGTCATGCTGGGTTTGGAAGGCTGCCTGGCTCTGCACACGCCCCGGGCCAGAATTACTCTCCCTGCTCAGCCATTGGGAGCACACCCTGTCTACACATTCATCCACTTGACTTTACTTCTGGGCTTCTGGACTTAGAGGAGCAGCCGCTAGAATGGGAACAAGCCAGAGGGCTTAGCACAGCTGCCTCGGTCAATGCCGTTTGCCCATTGTGCTCAACGCAACAGTGCAGAAGAGCACTTGTGTCCGAGGGTAGCCACACACAACAGTAACAACCACAACAATCTCAGGAATAGTGACCATTTACTGGGTATTTTCTATGTGCTCAATCCTGAGCTAAACTTTTTCAGGAAACCTAGTGAGCTGACCATGACCTTGTGAGCATCACTCTGGAGGATGAAAGTGCTTTTTCTAAAGTCACCTGTTTCCCAGGTGTGTGAATCCTGCCTAGACCACTTCCTAGCAATGTGACCCTGGGTGAATAGCTAACTCCTGAAGGCTTATTTTCCCCCATCTTTAAAATAATGACAACGATCGAAAACCGCTGTATTAAGCAGCGTATGTAGTGTCTGGTTTATAGTAGGGGCTCAATAAAATTTAGTTGTTGACATTGCTTTGCTAATGAAGGATTTAGGTGTAAGGAGGTGAAGTAACTTGTCTAACTTGTTCATGCTCACACAACCAGTATGTCCCCTGGTTTTCCCAGAGGAGGAAGCCAAAGAAAGTACAGTAGAAAAAGCAGCAGGTGTCTGATAACATAAACAATATGTTAGCATGTTATCCATGGTTCCCCGGGGAATTTAACAGCCGTGGTCATGGTAACTGTTGAACAACACTTGATAAAGATTCATAGCTGGAGTTTTTATCAGTTACGTGCAAATGGCAGACCATCAGATTAAAAGAAAGGTATTGGCTCATAAGATTCAAAGGCGCAGAAGCATATCCAGCTTGAGGAATGACTGGTCCCAGAGGACCATGTGATATTGATGGGAATTGATTTTCTCTTGGGCAGACGCTTCTTCCTGAGCTTGGCTAATTCATAGCTTTCGAATATATGAAGGTAATTTAAACAGTTGATGCTGACTATTCTTTGTCTAATAGTACAAAAAGAAAATGGGTTCATCTCTCAGGGGAACAGTAATAAATATAAGGCACGTTTTCTGGATGCTGGGACCAATTTCCATTTTAGATAGAAGGGAGAAAAGGCTGTGTGCGAACCCTTATTTTTTAAAGGCTTTTCAGCACAGGACACGTGTTCAGAGGGATCTGTGTATATGGTTGAGATGACTTGGTAATGACCCCCACACACACCTCCATCTGGTGGGGTTCAGTGGCTGTGCCCAATGTTTCAGCCACACTGTTCACTGCAGGGTGCAATTCAAGGGGAGAGCAGAGGAGACTGCGGGGATCTGGGATGCTGATGACTTGAGAGAGTCTTTCACCCCCACATGCCATAACCACTCCAGTTAACGGACACGCGCCTTGAATCCAGGGCTCCTTTTAGAGGCAGAGCAAAGACGTTTCCCCCCAGGGAAGTCACATCTCCCAGCTTGACAGGTGCCAAGTTGAATTCTCTTCTTCTTTCATTATTCTTGAATAATTCTGCAAAGCCCTCCTCACTCCATGACTGCGCTGAGCTGAGAGCCTGCCTTTTCCACTTGTCAAAGGTGTCAGGAGTTTCTAGGCGTTCAGGTCCAGCTTCCGGCTTTCCGATAGCGGTGGAATTCCAAGGATTCCATCATGACAGCAGATCTCTTCTCCACTAACGTTGGTTTAGGCGCACTTCAAAAATTTGAAGCTTAACAGGCTCTTAAATATTCTCTTTCCTTTTTTGCTGAAAAAACTTCAAGTTATTTTAAAACATACAGAGGGGTTGCCTAGTAACTGCAGCTTCACTGTGTAAGAAAAATTAGCTTTTTTTTTTTTTTTTTTTTTTTTGCTACACAAGGGATAGTCATGGAAGAGCAGTGGGAGAAATGAATGAAGAATAAGGTGTCTGTTTGGAGCTTGAGGTCACATACAACTGATGTTGGAGACTAGGTTTGTGTCTGAGACTATGAGGAACCACTTCAGGGAAGTCACCTTCCACTCTCTCTTTGCTTATCTAAGTAGTTGGAGTAAAGTGTTCGGAATCCAACCCAATGGTGTAGGAGTTGAATAAGGAAAATGTTCACTCCAAAAAATGTGTGTCTGACATGGTACCTTTAAAAAGTAATAGTACATATATTGATTTTAGATTGTTGTTAAAACAACTGATCACACACTTAATGGTTGAGAAGAACACAAGTTTCTTATCTTGCGGTTTGGGAGGTCAGATGTCTCAAACTATGGCCCACAGGCCACATGCAGCCCCCTGAGGTCATTTATCCAGCCCCTGCCGCATTTCTGGAAGGGGCACCTCTTTCATTGGTAGTCAGTGAGAGGAGCATAGTTCCCATTGAAATACTGGTCAGTTTGTTGATTTAAATTTACTTATTCTTTATTTTAAATATTATATTTGTTCCCGTTTTGTTTTTTTACTTTAAAATAAGATATGTGCAGTGTGCATAGGAATTTGTTCATAGTTTTTTTTATAGTCCGGCCCTCCAACAATCTGAGGGACAGTGAACTGGCCCCCTGTGTAAAATGTTTGGGGACCCCTGGCGTTGACTCTGCAGGATCCAGGGAGAATTGTTTCCTTGCCTCTTCCTGGTCCTAGAGGATGCCCACACTTCTTGATTCGCGGCCTCTTCCTTCATCTTCAAAGCACACAGTGCACTCCAACCTGTTTTCATTGTCACACATCTTTTTCTGACTTTGCCCTCTTGTCTGTCTCTTAGAAGGACACATGTGACTACATGTACCCACCGAATGATCCGAGACAATCTCCCCATGTCAGAATCCGTAGCTTAATCACATTCACAGAGTATTTGCCATGCAGGGCAACATCTTCACAGGTCTGGGCATTAGGATGTGGGCCTTTTTTTTTTTCTTTTATTTTTGTCTACCATAATATATTTTGTTGCTATTGGTTACTTGATTTTCCTTTGTGATCTTATGATGAAGAACATTCTACCATGTCACTTAAGATGTCAATTTGTAAAGTTTTGAGCTTGTGCTTCTCTGTGGCTTAAACCATTTCAGGAAGTTAACTTACGTACTGAGGACACTGGTCATTTCTTGTATTGGCTGCCAGTGAAAGGAAGTGTGGCTCTACTGAAGAGACAGGACCATGATGGGCTCTGCGCCTCCGAAGAGGCTATGAACTATACCTCTGTTAGTAACACAGAGGAGTCAGATGGCTGGCAATCCTCCATTTTTGTCAGGCAATGGCATACATGTCTAGACTACGCTTTAATGTCGGTCCTGACGCTGCAGTAATTGGGTAATGCATTAGCTGACAGCAGTCCCTGACACGATCCATCTTTTTCTGGTTCTATTTACATTGGCTCTTCAGGTGGACAGGGGAAGCAAACGGCAAGATGTGTGTAATAGTAAAGCGTTCCCTTGCAGTGTGTCGTACACCCTTAGGCTAAAGAGAGGCAGCGTCTCAGAATCCAGCTCCCCTGTTCTCGTTTCCCCATACGCGGCTTCTCAAGTGGGCACAAGTGTGTTTGGTTATATAACCCCATTACAGCAGGAAGAGAAGCTAAATTTAAATACACATGTGGAGAGCTCGTTGTCAGCTTGCAGATACATATTTAATTAATGTAAGAAAAAAAAATTTCATGAATTTGAATATGACGTGGGGGTTGATGTTATTCAAATTAAGGTTCTAATTCAGACTAGAAAGAACCAGGCAGCATCGTTGAAATGATTGCCTCTTAGGAGAGAGTGTGTGTCTCTGTCTCTATAGCCCTGCTTTTTAAAAAGAGGCTTTGATAGCAGATGGAAAGACATGAGTGAGAGAAGAAATAATTTAAATTTAACCCGTTGGAATTACTCTAGTGTTAGGGACATTTTATTGTTTTCTTGGGTTCGGTAGAGTATGCTTTTGTGTCTGAGCTGTGTCTTCTCTAACATCTTATGCTGAGAGCTGTAGCTTCACAAAAACTCTGGTCCTCCAAAGTGATAGCGATGGGACTCCAGCTGAGATGGCTTGACCCCAAGTGTGTGCTCTGCATTCACCCAACATCGAACCCAGCAATGCAGGATGAAAAAATTAACTTGGGTTTTCATTTGTTCAATTCATTTATTGGTTCAATTACTAAATAGGCACTTGCTAACTGTGATCAGCTTCTATTCACCAAACACCTCTGACACCTATTATGTGTGGGGTTTTCTCACACCAAAACCAACCTGTTTAACCCTTTGGATTAGACACCAACTGGTATCCTCCAATTTAATTCAGTTATGATTCTACTAACCTGTATTTCATGCAGATGCCACAGTAAGGGCTCACCCACAAGACTAACCCCCATTTCAGATGTCAGTCACAAGTAGTGGGTCCTCAAGTTTTCCCATTGTTCCACCTTGGCTACCAATTGGGGGTTTGCATGACCACCTCCTTCTATTCGATAATTTGCTAACCCACAGCACATAGAACTCAAGGAAATACTTTATATCTACTACTGGTTTATTATAAAAAGATTTTATAAAAAATACAAATGAACAGCCACAGGAAGAGGTACATTGGAAGAGGTTCTGTCCCTGTGGAGTTGAAGTATGCTACCCTCTGGGCTCGTGGATGCAGTCACAAACCCCGGGGATCTCTGACCCCCATTGTCTAGGATTTCTGTGGATGTTCCATTAGGTCGGCATGATTGATTAAATCATCTGTAATGGATGAGTAATACAATTCCTAGCCCCTCTCATCTCCCTGGAGCTCAACTCCCTGGAGGGCTGAAAGTCCCAGCTCTCTCACCACGTGGTTGGCTCTCTGGTGACCAGCCCCCATCCTGAAGCTCTCCAGGCCCCCCCGCCCCCAGGAGTCATCTCATTTGTCTAAACTCAGGTATGGTTGAAAAGGGCTTATGATAAATAACAAAAGATGCGCCTTCCACCTCTATCACTCAGGAAATTACAAGGGTTTTAGGAGCTCTGTGCTGGGAAACAAAGATGAAGACATATTTATATATCTTATATTACAGCATCGCAATACTAAAGATCAACATTTCTGTTAGAATGAGAAATGTAGAACTTAGATTTAGTTTCTGTCCTCAAAGAATTTAGAGGGGAGGGGGAACCCACTTCTAAACCAGCAGCTAAGTCTTGAATGTCTTTGCTTTTTGTTTGATAACACTGAATTTAAAACAGGTTTTTCTCAGAAGCAATTTTGGCTTTACAGACTGTCTCCTGGGCTCAAAATTCCTCAAATTATTAAGTTTTTGATGGCCATGCATTCATTTTTAAGTACAAGATATATCAGAATTCATGTTTTTTTGTTCTATAATTATAATCTTTCGATTTATTTATTTGAAAATGTATGTTGCTATGTACAAAATCTGAAGAATTAGTAGACTGATTTGATTTAAATATAACTTTTTACCCTAAATGCAGTGTTAAACCACTGAATTTAGTGGATTTAAGTTCTAACCCTTTCTGTGTTTTCTGTCTATGTTTTATTAGCATTTGGTTTACACACTTGGGCTAACCTGGCCTCAGTTTCTTCATCTGTATAATGCGCATAGGTGTGGATTCTTGCAAGGATAAAATGTTACTGTGTAAGAATTCCATGAAACAAAGTGTAAGGTCGGTGTATAGAGGCAAGGTCATGTAGGAACTCAGACCCGCCCACTTTGGCTAGGACCGCCTACAATCAAGCCCACCAAAGGAAGCTTCCCAGGAACCATTTGGAAAGAAGCGATTGTCTGCCAGCCAGTGAAATTTCATCACGTCATAGTAGCTCCACTTCCCTAGAGGGACCCTTTAAATATCTGCCACGCGGTTTAATCTTTGCAACTTCTCTGGCCTCCATGTTTCCTCAGGGCCAGGGAACCTTGCCGGGCAGGATGCACACTCTGTACTCAATAAAGCCGTTTATTATTTCACACTTTGTGGCTCTGAGCCCTCTTCCTTCCTTCTCGGCGGGGAAAAATACCTTACACAAAGAATGCAATAATATATGTTAAATGTGCCCTGGGTGGTTGGTTCAGTGGCAGAACGTCAGCCTGGCATGCAGGAGTCCTGGGTTTGATTCCCGGCCAGGGCACACAGGAGAAGCGCCCATCTGCTTCTCCACTCTTCCCCCTCTCCTTCCTCTCTGTCTCTCTCTTCCCCTCCTGCAGCCAAGGCTCCATTGGAGCAAAGTTGGCCCGGGCGCTGAGGATAGCTCCATGGCCTCTGCCTCAGGTGCTAGAATGGCTCTGGTTGCAACAGAGCGATGCCCCAGTTGGGCAGAGCATTGCCCCCTGGTAGGCATGCTGGGTGGATGCTGGTCAGGCGCATGTGGGAGTCTGTCTGACTGCCTCCCTGTTTCCAACTTCAGAAAAATACAAAAAAAAAATTATATATATATGTTAAATGTTTAACATTCATCCTATAG
The DNA here is from genome assembly GCF_036850765.1 of Saccopteryx bilineata. Classification (NCBI taxonomy): domain Eukaryota; kingdom Metazoa; phylum Chordata; class Mammalia; order Chiroptera; family Emballonuridae; genus Saccopteryx; species Saccopteryx bilineata. The sequence goes on along the minus strand of NC_089495.1, from coordinate 188,390,441 downwards.
TAAGTGCAATATAAATACTAGGTATTTAATTAACATTTGCTTTATTTTTTAACTTAAAATTATAATATTTTATTTTATTTTTATTATTCTCTTTAACATTTAAAACCATCCTGAAATTATTAAATTATATATTGTCTACAGAGATATAAAAGTCATCAGGGTCCAGCAGTTGAAGACGAGGGAGTGGTGAGATTTCTGTAATACCTTCTGAAAGGCAGAAACACATTTTCCATTTCAAAGACTCAAGTTTGAATATGACTTGAATTGTCCCCTCCCAACTAACTAGCTTGTATTTTAAACAAATATTATTAAGTCTATAACACCATCCTCTTATGATTCAGTTAAGAAAGAGAAATGGGTTGTTTAAACATAACGTTTATACCAGCTCATTTGAAAGTGAATGATGCATTCAATAACTGTATCTGTGAATTTGGGTCTATGCAATGAAATAACCAATTTGTCTGATATTATCTTTGAATTAATACTTGTTTTGGCTTCAAGGAGAGGTGATGTATTAGAAATTGCATATTATCTGTGGCAAATCTGACTTGTAGGCATTTAGTAACACCTAATTTCAAATTATCAGGGGAGAGAATGTTGTTATTTTAGCGTTTTGGTCCTTGGGAATCAAATGTGTTCTAACATCTGTAGCGCACATATTTGCCCGCTAATGGTCCTTGACCCAGAGCTTCTGCTAAACCTCGGACTCTTGTTGTAATGTCCATGTCATTGAGTACCTCCTCTTCCATTTGATTGGACCAAAGTTATCTTAGTAGAATTCCTCTGCTAAGAATTCCTCTTCTCCTCAAGTGCACTTTCTCTTTGCTTACTAAATGAACTGCCTCTTGTGCTAGAGTTCTTGGCTTCGAATTTTCTTTGCTGAACTCAAGAACAGGGAGCCCACATTGCTGCCAGGTCTACCACTTGCCCATTCACTCAGTGGGCCATTTTGCTTGTCCTTAAGTGTGGAAGGCATACTGTCTTGGGGTTCTTGCGCTTACCGTCTCTTTGGAATGTTCTTTCCCTGCCTGTGGCTCAACTCGCTCCCTTGCATCATCTGGCCTATCATTGAATGACACCTGTCAGAGGAACCTTCTGTGAGCAGCCTCTGAGCTAGCATGTGTCTTTCTCCATTGGACTGATCTTCCGTTTTCTGGCTTCACAGCCCTTATTACTAGTTGTCGTGTCTTTTATGGTACAACTTTGATACCCTTTTCCACAGCAGTTCTTCAACACCCAGTGACTATTTCATAGTTCAATTCAGTCCCGGAACTGATCCCTGGAATGAGCACACACTCTGCTGATTAAGGGCCTAATTCCACAGGAACACCCTGATTTCAGACGCCGGCCACGAATTAGGTACCCAGGTGACTCACACTTCTGCCTGGCTGACTACAAAGTTGGGGTTCCCATGACTCCCTCCTCAAGTTCAATGATGTGCTAGGACAACTCACAGAGCTCAAGAAAATACTTTAATTGCATTTACCACATTGTTTAAAGGGTACAATTCATCTTTCTTATGAATAAGAAAAGATGGTCCTAAAACTTCTATTCTTCCTATTATTCAGGACATTCCAAGGGTTTCAGGAGTTCTATGTCAGGAAGAGGGACAGAATGAGATACAGATCACTTTTCACACCACACCCACCAGCTTCCTTCATCTTGTATTTAGATGCCAATGGTCTGTGTGCACCTGCTAGAATTAAACTCCATAAGCAGCAGTTGCTTTTGCCAGTTTTGTTCCTGCTCCAGTTCAGCACCGGGAACAGTGCCTGATGCACCCTAAACACTGAATCAATATTTATTGAAGGAGTTACTTAATTAAATTAAATAGAACATTCATTCATTCAGCAGTTAATGGAGGAAGACCACAGAGAGATGCAGAGAGGAGTGAACACATGCTCTGTGTGACTCAGAACCCAAGGAAAGAGAGGGAACACAGTGATTTCCCAAAGAGCTTTCTGGTTTGAGTTTTAGTCCTTTGTGACACTGAGTTTTGTTTTGTTCTTTTGCAACAGAGACAGAGAGAGACAGAGAGAGGGACAGACAGACAGGAAGGGAGAGAGATAAGAAACATAAAGTCTTTGTTGCGGCTCCTTAGTTGTTCATTGATTGCTTTCTCATATGTGCCTTGACTGGGGGGCTACAGCAGAGCAAGTAACCCCTTGCTCGAGCCAGCAACCTTGGGCTCAAGCCAACGACCTTAGGCTCAAGCCGGTGAACTCATGCTCAAGGCGGTGAGCCCACGCTCAAGCCAGTGACCTCAGGGTTTCCAACCAGGGTCCTCTGCATCCCAGTCTGATGCTCTATCCACTGTGCCACCGCCTGTTCAGGCTTGTGACACTGTTTTAAAGTGCAAAGTTCCATGAACTTCTCCTGAAAATAATCCCCCTTTTCTTAACCAAGGCTGAATGGTTTTCCATTTGTTGCAAGCCAAAGTCCTTCAATTCATGCAACCCATAGAAGCCCAGAAGAGTAAAAGAAATGTGCCTGGCTCAGTAAATATTTTCTGTATTTTCACCAACCATTGCCTCTTTGAGGGTACTTAACTTCAAAACTCCAATACAAATGTTGTGATTATTAATTAAATAACTGTGTTTACAGTCAGCACCAGGGACCACATTTACTCTGGCTGCAGAATTGAAGCATTTAGAAGCACTCGTGTTCCTCTCCTGCATACTGGGCTTGAACAATTGTGTGGCTGAAGTCTTGTGAAATGGGTGAGCAATGGTTCGTCCCACTCACCTCTCCGCTGTGTCCCCTGCACCTCCCAAATGTAACTCAGCTTTTGTGTCCTCCCATTTTGAGCTGGTGGAGGGCTGAGGAGAAGGAAGTAGTGTGGTGGCTGAGGGGACGAAAGATTATGAAGGGAAGTCTAGGACCAGAGAAGGGGAGTGGCATTCATGCCAAAGCAGGAAGAAATGAAGGGCAGCTTTCTGCAGTCAAGATGCGCCCTGGGGTGTTTGTCCCTTTGTCCCTTGGTTCTCGTGTGTCAGTCTGGTCCACTTGCTAACATCAGCACATACTCGCTGATTGGTGTTTTCATTAGGATGCACTGCAAATTCACAGGACTTGCCCTCTGAAAGCCCGACAGCACCCAGAAACCCAAATTCTGCTTTTCTGACTGCATACGTTGGTTGCTGTGACTAACGCTGAAACAGACCCTGGTCACCTGTGCCTCTGGTATCTCACCATGCTGCAGAGTCACAAGGAAGGGGTCGGCGGTCTGTTTTTCATCGTTCAGTGGGGAAACACAGACTCAGGAGGTAGGAGTTAATCTACCTGACATCACACTGGCACTTAACAGAGTGGGGTGGGGACACATTTATTCAGGGATAAGTACTCTCAGAAAAAACAGTCACTGGATGCCCCCGAGAGCAGGGAACCCATTATATTTTTGTTAGTTTTGTTATTGTATTTCCTGGGGGTTTATATCACTGTCGCCCCCTTTGTGAGATGTGGGAGGGAATACGGAAGAATGCAGATGTAGCTCGGGTTTCCAGGTGTCAAACCCTGTTCTTTAACCTTTTGAGAGTTTCTTCTTCCAGAGCATGAAGTCAGGCATCCCAGTCTCCTTGCTGGGAGAGTTAAACAGTCTACACGTATTGTAGAAACCCAGAATGGAGGCTCTCGTTAAATATTGACCATTACGATCTGTGTGCAAGTAAACCACTTAAAGATTGTGCAGCCTGTTTTTACAACTCAAAAGTTATAACAACGCAGGCAATAATAAAAATAGAAGAATTCTGGCAATCCTTTCATCCTCACTAGAAGTACAGAGGGCTGTGTTAGAAGTTGTAGTCAGCTCTTCTAATTCTTCCAACGTGGTGGTTCGATTTGTTTTGAAGATTTGCCTGCAGATTTGGGGCCAAACACTTAGAAAGAAATCGCTTTTCTTTTTAAAATGTGTGCACGTGAGCAGGCAACTGTACCTCATGGCGGTCTCCAGGCTGTGTTGTTTCTGGTCTAACTCTGTTCTGTTCACTCGCTAAACTTTTACTCTTTAAACTTGGAGGCTCTTCCCAGTCCAAGTTCAGTCTTCTCTGATCTCCAGCCCAGAAGCCTGCGGAAAAGCTAACCAAGAATGTTTTAACCCTTTTCCGCAAGCAAGCCTCCCTTTTAGGTTTGAGGAGGTCAGATTTCACAATGGCCAAACTGAGAGTTTCCCCCTTCTTCTGTTGATAGTGTCGGATAAAGACAGGCTGTGCAAAGAACGCGTTCAGCCTGAGGGGTGTCCTTTCTCTGCATTGTGACGGGGCAAGGCCCCGGGAGCTGGGACAGCGACAGTCTGGCGCCAGAATCCACGGTGTGCTAACTGGTGAATATTCAGGAAAGAGATGTATTTGTTCCCTTTTGATCCATGGCCTGGCTGCCAGGGATGCCGGCTGGGAAGTGAGAGAAAATGGAGAGGCTGACAAGTAGGGTATTAAGAACATTAGAAGTAATGACCTTCTCCTTAGAATGCAAACCTTTTTTTTTTTTGCTGCAGACTTTCTAGTTTGATTAGAAACCAAATGAGTATCTGGCAGAAACCAGGCATGCTTGGTTAAATAAAAAACAAAAACTTGAACACACAAAAAAGATGTCCAGTTGTTGGATGCCTCCTAGAGGCATAGGCTTCCGCAGGCTTCTGGGCTGTGTAATTAAACTGTGAGTTTCCAGAGATACCTGGAGTATCTCTCTTCCAAGATCAGATCTCTCTTCGTACATATGGCTATGTCTGAACTCCCAGAGGAAACAGTAGCACTTTGTTACCAGAAAGAAGCCCTTTTTCTTTTTTCCTTTCTGAGCACCCCTGTGAAAGGTGAGTGCAGTACTTATCTTTCTTGGAGGTAGAGATGTTGGAAGATTAATTGCCTACCACCAAAAAGTAATGTCTATGAAATAAGGGCATTTTATTTACCACGGCCAATGTTTATTAAAGTACAGTTTGCCTGGTCTTTTATTTTACTGAAAGTGATTTAATATAGTTGAGGTTTCTGTTCGAGGTCTGATAAGGATGCTGAAATAATTGTACTTCCTTTTATTATTATCATTATCATTATTATTATTATTATTATTAAGTGAGAAGCAGGGAGGCAGAGAGGCAGACTCCTGCATGCTCCCGACTGGGATCCACCTGGCATGCCCCCTATGGGGTGATGCTTTGCCCATCTGGGGCCACTGCTCTGTTGCACAGCAACTGAGCTATTTTAGCACCTGAGGCAAGGCCATGATGCCATCTTCAGCACCCGGGGCCAACTTGCTTGAATGAGCCATGGCTGTGGGAGTGGGGAGAGACAGAGTGGGAGGAGGAGGAGGGGTAGAGAAGCAAATGGTTGCTTCTCCTGTGTGCCCTAACTGGGATTAGAACCCAGGACTTCCACATACCAGGCTGACACTCTACCGCTGAGCCAACTGGCCAGGGCTATAATTGTACTTTCAACAGAAAGGGCAATCTAGGGAATTTCCTTTGTTAAGATTTCTCTCCAGGCCCTGGCTGGTTGGCTCAGCGGTGGAGCGTCGGCCTGGCGTGCGGGGACCCGGGTTCGATTCCCGGCCAGAGCACATAGGAGAGGCGCCCATTTGCTTCTCCACCCCCCCCCCTTCCTCTCTGTCTCTCTCTTCCCCTCCCGCAGCCAGGGCTCCATTGGAGCGGGGATGGCCCGGGCGCTGGGGATGGCTCCTTGGCCTCTGCCCCAGGTGCTGGAGTGGCTCTGGTTGCGGCAGAGCGTCGCCTCCTGGTGGGCAGAGCGTCGCCCCTGGTGGGCGTGCCCGGTGGATCCCGGTTGGGCACATGCAGGAGTCTGTCTGACTATCTCTCCCCGTTTCCAGCTTCAGAAAAAAAAAAAAGATTTCTCTCCAAAATGGAAAGTCTCGAGCGATGTGCTGGAAAACAGGGAATTGGACTTTGCATGATACATGAGGGTGTTTTACCTGTACCATTCTAGGGCTAAGTCCAAAGGCGAACTTCGGGATCTGTGGTTCAGAAACTGCCTTCTCTCTGGGAATGTCTCAACAATTATCAGCTATCTTGTGGTTTGACGGATGTAGGTATACATTGTAAGTATACGTTCCTGTGCTTAGAATTTCATGAAGCTTCTTTACACTTTCAATTCCCTGGTTGTTCCCAAGAAAACAGCCCTTAGCTTGCTTCTTTCACAGAACCAGATGTTGTCATGGCATCCACAGCGAAATTAAAATCTAAGGGCAGACCTCCTCTCACTGGTGCTGTTACTACTTGGTGTGTGCTGCAGCCCTCCCTAAGGGGATGCTAACCCCAAAGGGCTTTTTGTTAGTTTCCCAGAATGGAAACTAGGAGCAAAGTTGCTTCCCTAAGCACAGAATCAAACTCAATGCCACAGGAAGGTAGAACTGCATAGAAATCGAATTTTTTTTTCTAGAATCGAAGAATATTTAAAAAACAAACCAATTTAACAAAGTAGCAAAGGGATAGAGGATAACAAGTTGAGGCTTTGAGACGTATAACAATGTTAAGTTAGGCATTTGTTCATTCCGTTTGAAAACTTGGTTGTCTGCTCACTATGAGCCAATTACTATAATCAGAGTGGTACGTTAACCTACAGTCTAGAGAGGAATATGGTTAAACAGTTATCATAAGATATAGTTTATATATCATATTGGAAGGTCAAGGTGATTTAGGAAGGTATACAGAATAACTCTGACGAGTCATTCATTGAGCAGTTATTTATCGAGTCCCTTCAGTATGGTAAGCACTGTGATAGGGTTGAGAATAAAATAATGATGAATACGGACAGATCTCCTTTACTCATAGAGATTATGTTCCAGTAAGAGTACCCATCATTTATTAAATGTTTGTATGACAGGCATTGTTCCTTTAAGTTATCCTATCGTGTCCAGAGAGGTTAATAACTGTCCCAAGGCCACACAGCGTATGCATTTTGGAATCAAGCACTGAGCCTAGGCAGGTTGGCTCTTGAGGCTGTGTTCCCGCCTCTGTCGGGTACACATCTGTGTATGGTCTATGTGTGTACAGGGGCAGCAGTGGCAGGAAGAAGGCTTTCTAGAAGAAGTGGCATGACACATGGAAGAAGTCGCCAGGTGGACGGGTGTGCAGTAGGAAGATTGTTCCACATGGAGGCGTTACACCCAGGTGCAAGAGAGAAGGGGGCATGGTTTCAGCAAAGAAGGGGGCCTGGTGGTGGGGAAGGCTGTGGGTAGGTAAGTGCCTTGCTTGGCGTGAAACTTCTGAGTTCCCAGGCAGACTTGAGACTTTGTGTTCCAGGACTGCTGCTGCCTCAGCCTGTGTTACGTTTCTTTTCCCACTGATTAATCCTCACCATGCCCTTTTCCTCTTGTTTTCCGTATCTCGGTTGGCAGTAACTTTTCTATCCGGGCTCGGTTTGGGGCAAGGTTCCAGGAGGCTCTGAGACCTGTGCTCCCAGCGGCATTTCCTCAGGTTTTGTCTAGACCTCCTGGCCCAGAGCTAATTGCTGTCACCTGACTTAGAAAATTCTCGGAAGCTTTGAATATCTTGTCCGGGGACTACGGGCATGTCTCGGCTCGTTGAGATCTGTGTCTCCCTGACCCCACAGCATTCTATCATTAACAGAAATGTTCGGTCATCTTGATGTTTGGCTTTCCAACATGTCAAATACTCTGAGTTTTACTGCATTTTAAAATACTTGGAGGAGTGTGCATTGCCTCATCAAACAGACCTGACTTTGATCAATGAGTCCTTTTAAATCTGGGATAAAGGCTTGACTTTTGAAAAGACTTTTCTTTATCTAATGTCTTCTTTTTCTGGGCCAGATGTTTCTTTGTAGTGGGGGGAGGGGGAGGCACGCTATCCTGTGCATTTTAGAATGTTTAGTAGCCTCGGCCTCTGACCAATAGACGCTGATAGCATCTCCCCAGCTGTGACAAATGAATATTCTCTCCAGGCGTGGTCCAATGTCTCTGGGGGCAAGGTCACCCCAAGTTGAGAACTACTGATCTAACCATCCAGGAGTAGTGTTCGTGACCTCCAGTCCTCTGTCTTGCAGTGCTCGCTTGTTTTTACGATTGGAGTGATTTATAGCAAACGGCCATGTCGTAGCATTTTAATAATCTAGGGCAGGGGTAGTCAACCTTTTTATACCTACTGCCCACTTCTGTATCTCTGTTAGTAGTAAAATTTTCTAACCACCCACCGGTTCCACAGTAATGGTGATTTATAAAGTAGGGAAGTAACTTTACTATATAAAATTTATAAAGCAGAGTTACAGCAAGGTAAAGCATATAATAATAATTACTTACCAAGTAATTTATGTTGGATTTTCACTCAGTTTGGCAGAATAAATCTTTATAAAAAAATTTACTATAGTTAAATCTATCTTTTTCTTTATACTTTGGTTGCTCCACTACCGCCTACCATGAAAGCTGGAATGCCCACTAGTGGGTGGGAGGGACCAGGTTGACTACCACTGCTCTAGGGTTTATATGTGCTTTCTCTAACCTGTTATAATTAAATTAATATGGATAATAACAACCAAATAATAAAATAATAATAAACCTAGGAAACATATATATATGAAATAATAGCTCACCTTTATGGAGCCCTTGCTTACTACTGGACACTTATGCACAAACCTTTGTAATGAGTACCCTGATCATGATTTCACAGATAAAAACGCTGAGGCTCCCAAGGTAAGTTGTTTGCTCAAAGTCAGACCGATGGTATTATATTACCCTTGATTTTATCCCAGGTTTCTCATTTTTAGAGCTTGTATTTCTCTTAATATTAGAATGTGTGATAAGACAAATAATATTTTCATTTTTTGATCATTGTTTTTTATTTGATTTTTTTCATGAGATAAATTATCACTTTTTTTCCCCCACTCAAGAAATGTCAACGTGAAAAGACAATAGTTGTATTTTTGGCTGGATTTTGTAATTTTAGAGAAGTCCTGTCCCCGGAAGGCTGGTTTCAAGCAGCAGTGTCTGTGGACAGCAACTGTATTCTAACCTCTTTTTTGATAATTGTCTTTTAAAAACAAAAACAAAAACTATTCTGCTGATGACTTTGTAAAGCCCTCTTATTGTCAGGAGTAAAGTCAGTAACTGAATGAATTCAAAAGGAAAATGGCCAGTCTGGTTGGACCATCAATTACCAAAAGAAAATGGGTGGTCCTGAAGATGTGCTTTGGTATTGGGAGATTGAGGATTCGGCATTGGGGATTTGAGCTCCGGGTGGAGGTCACGGTCTGGGAAACAGACTCCACAATACATTAACTAATATATTGTGATACAATATATCAGTGTGGCTGCGGTCACACTGCTGAAGTCTCTGAGCCTTGGTTTCTTTCATCTGTGTAAAGGAGACGTTGATAAGTCCGCTGGAGTGACACCTTTCCTTGAGACAATGCTTGTGAAATACTTGGTCAAGGTCCATCACATCATCAGCATCCAGTGAAGGTCAGTGAGGACAACGACCACAAGGATAGGATGTTATCAATAATATTTGCTGCGCTGCTCCTCCTTCAAGAAAACCGAACAAAACCATAACTACCCCCAAGCCCAAATCAACCTTGCAGGTGCTGTCAATTTCACTTCTCTGCACAACAAAGAATGGTTTTTGAAAATATGTGTCTTTGTTGTAAATTGCCTGTGAACTGCCACTGTTTCCTCTGTGGCCACCCAGGTTTTCTTCTCTTGCATTCTTGGCTGGGAATTTTTTACAACATGACTCTTATTCTTCACCCTTCCGCCCTTTTCCGGCAACATCTGTTACGTGTGTGTGTGTGTGTGTGTGTGTGTGTGTGTGTGTGTGTGTGTGTTTAAAGAGTGCTCTCTCAACCATGGAATTCATTTCTCTTCCTTCCTTTGAGAGTGACATTCTAATTTTCTGTACTGAACCCTCTCACGGAATGACTCTTACTTGGTGTCACTGTTAATATGGAGTGGGGGGAGGGCAGCCACCCTCAGTGTTTCCTTCTGAAATCATTGCGGGGACTCACCTTCAGAATCAATATTTTTAATAAAAACTCTCTAATCTGGGATTTTTCTTTCTTTCTTTTTCTTTTTTTTTTTATTGCCATGGCAGATCAATGTCTTTCCAATGTGGTTAAAGCCTGTTTCTAATTAAAGAGATATATTTATTTTAGTTTATAGGAAAGTTCCGTCATCTTGAGATTATGTGGTTTTAGAACAAAACCCCATTGATGTTTGAAAACACTGACGTGTCTGGTAGCCACTGGTGGCCTTTCTCCGTGGTTCAGAAAATAGCGTTTTGTAGAATGCACTTTTTAAAGAAAAAATGTGGTTATGTCATTGTTTTTTCTAAAAGAATGACTCAGTTTAATTTGGATGTTTGTACTCTACATATCTTGTAATTAAAAAAAAAAAAAATCTTGTATAAAGGCCTGTTTGCCAATGTCAGGCCCATTCTGAGGCTCTTTGATATCCAAGAGCAAAATGTATGGAATTCTGGGAACGTGAGTTTTGAGTATAACTTTTTCCCATGTATTTATTTGCTCCTTCATTTATTCACTCAGTCATTCAAAAAATAAATGGGAATCTGATGCTCTCCCAGACACTGTGGATTCAAGGTGATTACAATAAAATATTATCATTATTATTCTTTTTACATTCTAGGGAGGAAGGGAAAGCAAATAATGAAGACAAATCAGTGAGCAAGATAATTTCAGGTACTGATTTCTAAGTTAGTGTGAGAGAGTTGGAGGTGCATTAGATTTGGTAGGTAGGAGGTGTCTCTGAGGAGGTGACATCATGGTAGACTGTGAGTGCCTTTGGTGGTTTCAGTTCCTTCCATGAGTGTTACCCTGAAGCTTGATTAGCCTTCTCTGCTCTGACTCTGGGCTTGACCATGTGAGCTGAATATTAGCAAAGTTGACCTTAGCAGAGGCTTATTAAAGCATTTACAGACTCCTGATGCTGGGATTAGTGAGCAGTCATACCTTCTGCTGTTCCTCCTTCTGTGTACAACTAAAATCCTGGACATTATATATTATATAGGGTCAGATATACATATAAATCAAACCTCAGAAGACTCTGCAAGGCAGGGAGAGCCAGCCTGACTCGGGATGTAGGATGGGAGGAATAGCAGAGTGTGATATTCCTGGGTTTTCTTTTGGCCCCATATATCCCAGACTTGGAGCTAAGAAGCCAGCAACATAAAAACACGAATGAGTACAAAAACATCCCAGCAAAACCCCTTTTTCTGATCAACAGACCAGGAAATGAGGCAGCCTAGCAATACACTTAATGACTGCCTTATGTCAGCCGAACCCCACAGAATGGACTGCGGCCCCCACCCCTGCCAGCGAAGGCTGAGGACAGAATCTGGACTTCCACAGTGAGTGGAAGTGAGGCTCTGCAGTCAGTAAAATATTTTCCTCTGCCCTCTTAGCTGCTTGTACCGGGGCGAGGTGAATTAAATTGACAAAAGACGGATTAACAGGAGAAAAACTTGGCAAATTTCATTGATAACTTTATATTCATGGGGACTACACAGGAGAGATGTGACAATCCAAACATTGGTTATGTTTGGGATCACATAAAACATTTTAACAAAGGATGAAAAATTGTGGAGAAGGGACTAGACCAGGGGTAGTCAACTGTTTTATACCTACCGCTCACTTTTGTATCTCTGTTAGTAGTAAAATTTTCTAACCGCCTACCAGTTCCACAGTAATGGTGATTTATAAAGTAGAGAAGTAACTTTACTTTATAAAATTTATAAAGCAGAGTTACAGCAAGTTAAGGCATAAAATAATAATTACTTAACAAGTACTTTATGTCGGATTTTTGCTCAGTTTGGCAGAATAAATCTTTATAAAACAACTTACTATAGTTAAATCTATCTTTTTCTTTATACTTTGGTTGTTCCACTACCGCTCACCATGAAAGCTGAAACGCCTACTAGATGAAGGAAAGAAGTTTTGAGCTCCTCGGGACAGTAAATTATGGGAAGGTGACTAGGAAATGTATAGTAGATCAGGGTTGTTTAGTATAGTTTGTTACTCATACTCATCTTGGTGCCATCTCTGGTCTTTCTGGTATAAGAGAAGGAAACACCATTATTAACATGTCTGTCTGTGTTACGCTGTTAAAGGGAAATTGATGCCTTGCATGTAGGCAGAAAGGGGAGGGAAGAGAGCTTTTCCTGTATCTGTTGTTTCTCAATTGCCTTCAGCTCAAAATAATCCTTATGCTAAAGTAGCCTATTTTAGCATGGTGTGTTTTGATCCCCTTCAAATGTACCAAGGTATTCTACCCATCAAGGTGGCGTCTATGAAGTCTAAGAAGGGAGCCAGGACTTTCTTTCCTGCCACTTGGTAATTAGCCTTCCCCAACATGGTGCCAGAGGAGACCAATGTGGGGAGTCAGGACTTCCGCCTTTGCCCAGCCATAATGAGGCGCCCATCGTTTTCCAGCTGGGATGGCGTCACTGTCCTCGTGGAGAGTGAGGGTCTTCACCATCTCCCAGTGGGAATGACACCACCCCACTGGTGTGTCAGTGCAGATGCCATGAGGAGACAGAACTCCGACCCCTAACCAGCTATAATGAAGGGCCCCCACCGGTAGCAACGGCTTTTCTGTTACTCCACTGACTTCTGCTTGCTCTGTGAGAATGTGCCCCCGCTAACCCACTGGAGATCCGGAGATCAGGTGGCACGGAGCTGAGTCGCCCCAGGCAAACTCAAGACCTCCTCCGTGACTTGACTGCTCATGAGTGAACAAGCCCAGCCTTGATTAACGGAGCCAGGTCAGATCAGCAGAACTGCCTCATTAGTTGTCATAGTCACAACAGTGATAAATGGTTGTTGTTTAAAGCGACTAAGCTCCGGGGTGATTTTGTTATGAAACAATGGCTAATTGATAGGGAAGTTACACCTCAGACCTGCAGGATGAAAGGGAGGCAGCCCTGTGAACAGCAACGGGGAGAGAGTTCTGGCAAATTCTTTTATCCCTCATCGGAGAAGAATATAACATTTTGGAGGCTGGTGTGTCATGAGCAAAGCGGGCGTGATGGGAGATGAGCCCCCCTTCCCCAAGTGGGCAGGGGTCAGATTACACAGGGCCAGACTATGAAATTGGAGCTTAGTCTTGGTGATTTTGGTTTGGTGATCACTCAAAGACCACTGTGGGAGTCCCTTTGGAAGCCACAATGAGATCATTTCGTTTTTAATTGCACCAAAGACTTATTGAGTGTATACAACCAAATGACAGTGCTCTGCAAATGGAGTCCATAATCATTATCGCCACACACCAGGCTTCGTACCAGGGGCTGGGAGTTTTACTTCTCTGTCTCTGCACACTGGAAAGGGAACCTGGGGACTTTGCACACTACCATTTTTTCAGTGCTCGGAGCGGGATCTAGTACATAGCAGATACTCAGTAAATATTTGCTCAGTGAATGAGTGAAGGAATCCAAATGTGTGTTGTCTTTGGTAGCATGCAGACCCAGAAGACCCAGGACGCTTCCCAAATCAATGTCAGTCCTTTAAATGTACCGATTCATCAATAGCCCTATAAGGAACATAGTATTATTCATTCATTTTAGAAGCAAATATAAAATCTTGTATAGTTGACCCTGGGACAGCATGTGTTTGAACTGCGTGGGGCCACTTATAATCACAATAAATACTGTAAATGTATTTTTCTTATGATTTTCTTTTGATACTATTCCCTTTTCTCCAGCTTATTTTATTGTAAGAATACAGTATGTAATGCAGATGACATATAAAACATGTGTTAATCAACTTTTATGTTATCAGTAAGGCTCTTGGTCTACCGTAAGCTTTTGGTAGTTAAGTTTTTGGGGAATGAAAAGTTATACACAGATTTTCGACTGGGCAGGGTTTGGCATCCCTAACCCTTGTGCTGTTCAAGGGTCAGTTGTATATACAGGTTCACCTATACATAACTGCATCATCATTATGTTTAATATAATGTTTATATACACTTATGATGTTTAATCGACACGGCAGGCTCATTGTGTCCATCCTCAGACTACACACCCTTCCTGCAAGTCTCGCTCCACCCCTAGGCTTGCTCAGTTGATGGAGACTCTGGCTTTTTACTTCCTTGAGCTAAAAAATCTTGTCGTCATTCTTGATTCTTTCCTTGCTCTCATTCCTACATCCAGTTCCATCAATAAAGCTATTGGTTCTACCTTCAAAATATATCCAGATTCTGGCCATGACTCCTCCCTTTCCCTAGTTATGCCCTGGCCCGAATCACTGTCACCCCCATGTGGTTTACTGTGGCAGCCCCCAGCCAGTTTCCCTGCGCTGCCTTTAGCTTTCTGTAGTCTACTGTATGTAAATTGGATTATATATTATGTCCATTCAGAACTCCTCATCTCACCCTGGCCGGTTGGCTCAGTGGTAGAGCGTTGGCCTGGCGTGCAAGGGGTCCCGGATTTGATTCCCAGCCAGGGCACAAAGGAGAAGTGCCCATCTGCTTCTCCACCCCTCCCCCTCTCCTTCCTCTCTGTCTCTCTCTTCCCCTCCCGCAGTGAGGCTCCATTGGAGCAAAGATGGCCAGGTGGTCGCACAGTGGAGAGAGTGTCAGCCTGGGATGCTGAAGACCCAGGTTCAACCCCTGAGGTGGCCAGCTTGAGCGCGGGCTCACCAGCTTGAGCCCAGGATTGCCGGCTTGAGCGTGGGCTAATAGACATGACCCCATAGTTGCTGGCTTGAGTCCAAGGTCACTGGCCTGAGCAAAGGGTCACTCACTCTGCTGGAGCCCCCTGGTCAAGGCACATATGAGGAAGCAGTCAATGAACAACTAAGGAGCCACAATGAAGAATTGATGCTTCTCATCTCTCTCCCTGTCTTCTCATCTGTGTGTCCCTGTCTGTCCCCCCTTCTCTCTCATTAAATAACTAACAAACAAAAACAAAACAAAGAAACCCCTTCTCATCTCACGTCCCATGTCATTCAGAGAGAAAGTCTACATGTTTACAAGAACACCCTGAAGACCCAGTGTGACCCACTCTCACCACCACCACCACCACGCCTGAGTCCTGGGCGCTGACGCTGCCCTCCTTGTTCATTCTTCTGCATGCTGGGCGTGTTTCTGTGCTGGGCCCACTTGTTTCATTTGACTGTACCCCTCCTGTATCCTCTCCATTACCCCTCATCTATTTGTCTCTTACAGGTCTTTGCTCACATACCGCCTTCTCTCTGAGAATGTCCCTCGTTACCTCGTTTAACATCAAAATACCCACTGTTGAAGTTTCTATCCACTTCTCTTGGTTTATTTTTGTTTATTATCAGTGCACTGTAAGACACACACACACACACACACACACACGTGTGCATACATATCTTATTAACTTATTGATTGTCTATAAGCCCAGGAAGACATTGAATTTTCCTCATATTGTCTACAGCCATTGCCCTCATACCTAAACAGCACCTGGGACGTGGTAGGCACCCAGTAAATGTGTTGAGTGAATTAATGAGCCATATCAGCTCTCAAATTTTTGTTTGAATAAAATGCTGATCCGGTAGTTAAATTTCTCTGGCATTTCTAAAGTTGTCTTTTTTTTTTTTTTTCCATAAGGTTAGTTAAACATAGTAACTAAGTAAATATCACTGCTTTGGGCAGTTCTTTTCCTCACTTCTCCACTTCCTCCTGCTTTGTAGATCTGGAGAACAGAGAGGAACAGGAGCCATGGCTGGGCAACTCAGTCGGTTAGAACCTCATCCCAATACACCAAGGTTGTGGGTTCAATCCCTGATCAGGGCACATAGAAGAATCAATCAGCCTAACCAGGCAGTGGCACAGTGGATAGAGCGTCTGACTGGGATGTGGAAGACACAGGTTCGAGACCCCAAGGTCGCCAGCTTGAGCGCGGGCTCATCTGGTTTGAGCAAGGCTTACCAGCTTAGACCCAAGCAAGGGGTTACTCTGGCCCGAGCAAGGGGTTACTCAGTCTGATGAAGGCCCACGGTCAAGACACATATGAGAAAGCAATCAGTGAACAACTAAGGTGTCACAATGAAAAACTAATGATTGATGCTTCTCATCTCTCTCTGTTCCTGTCTGTCTGTCCCTATCTATCCCTCTCTCTGACTCTCTCTGTCACTGTAAAAAAAAAAAAAAAGAATCAACCAGTGAATGTATGAATAAGTGGAACAGCAAATGATGTTTCTCTCTCTCTCTCTCTTTCTCTCTCTCTCCTCTCTTTCTAAAACCAATCAATAAATAATAGTATTAATAATAAAAAGAAAAGAAGTGGAGAGAGAAAGGAAAGGATACACACATTCTCTTAGTGATGGCCGTCCCCACACTGGTGAACTTCGCACCGACAAGGGGGATTTTCTATATGCAGTGAAGGGGACCGAAACCCGAAAGCTGCCTTTTGCAATATTGACTTGAAGCTGGTTATTAAGGAACAAAAGACTCAGAAAGAGCCTTTGACCCTCCCCCTTCCTGGCTTAAGAGAGTCAGATGGAAAGACATGTTCTGGGAAAGAAATCTTAGCTGATTCATCTTAGCCTAATTTGAAATAAATAAGATAGAAAGGCTTCCAGCAGGGGCCTGGTAGCTAGATCACCCCTGAGTCTCCTTGAAGCAAGCATTTGCCTTCCATATATCGTATATATTCTGCTCTTCCTCAACTACCTGTAAATAACCTACTTTCTTTGAAATCCTATCAACCCCCTTCCCTTGGTCCAAAATGACATATATACCCTATGTGTTACCTCATTGTCTTTGGAATTTTCATGCTTATGGGCATTCCCCCATACTTGCATTAAAATCTGATTTTCTCCCATTAACTCTGTCTCTGTTAATCGGACTATGAGCCCAACTAGAAGAACTTAGAAGGTGAGAGGAAATGTATATTTTTATAACCCCTCACAGTAGCAAGAATGGTTCTTGACAGATACTGATTCCATGAAGAGTTTTACACAATAACATATTCCTTGTTTGATCATTACTAAACACACATATGTGTGGATTTGTAAGTAAAGAATGTGTAAATGAAGCAGCAAAATGAGGCTGAGATGGGGCAGGGAGGGGCAAGTTCTGGCAAGTTCTGGAATGTCTCCTCATGGCTTAGGTTTTTACCCTGAAGGCAAAAGGCAGCCGCAGAAACGTGTCAAAGAGTGGATTGATGTGTCAAAGAGTGGATTGATGTGGTCAGGTTTTAAAGGTCACCCACACGTACTGTAGGACATGGACTGAAATGAGGCAAGAAGGAAGGCAGGGAAATTCAGAAACTTAGGAGGTGGTGGCTTAGACGAGGGTAGTGGTCCCCAGTGAAGAAGTAAAGATGCTTCCAACTTACCTACAAGGTAAAAGATAACAGTATTCGGTGAGTGATGCATTGAGAGATAATTTGCAGAAACAGGTAAAGTCATGACATAGCAACATAAAGTGAGCCTGTTAAAGACTAGTTGGCTCATTCATTCAATGAGAGGACAGAGCAGAATACTGTCACCAGCCCAAGGGGAAATCCGAGAAGCCCACACATTAGTGGATTCTGCACAGTGTAAGAAATGTCCCAAAGGAGGCAGCACTAGCTTCATCCACAGCAGGGAGAGAGAGTCAAGGGAGCCTCTACTGGAAGGGACAGAAATTGCATCTTTATGGACTAGAAACATTTTGCATTGTTCTGAGTTGCCAACAATCTGGAGTTGAGAGTAGCATCTACACTCAGAGGCGGATCACCTGGGAAGTGTGTGGGTCAGAAAATGCATAGTGTTCCAGTCGAAGCAGTTTTCCCTGTGAGTGTACGAATGTGAATGTGTGTGCATGTGTGTGTGCACGCATGCGTGTGCAGACGATGGCAGGTGGGGAAGGATCAAATAGAGCTCACAATCTTTGTATGAGCAATTGATTTGTAGCTAATGAATGAGCGTCTATAATGGAGTAGAAACAGATTGAAAAGCAGGGAGAGCCTCCCGCTCACACTTAGCCATTTACTAATAGCATTTTCTAGGGTATAAATATTATTTTACAGCGTCATTTTTAATGATGGCAATTTCCAGTTTACAGGTATGCCATCATTAATGAAACCAGTTCCTTGGAACATTTAGAACATCAGTTTTATGCTGGAGAGCCCTATTCCCATATGTTTGTGTAGTTTCTTAATTATTTCCTCAGGGGGGGAAGTTCCTAGAATTAATACTTCCAGGTCAAAGGGTAGACATAATTCTGCCTCTAGAAACATTGTCCTAATTTACTTCACCATTAGCGAAAGACTGACATAGCCAATTTATTGCCTGTGCAGGCTACATATTTTTAATTCTCTTTATAAAAATTTTATATTATGATTAATTATCTCGTTTTTCCTGGTACGTTTTTTTTTTCTGCAGTGAATTTAAAATGTACCTTGCTACCTTTTCCTCAAATCAACATTCCTTTCCTTGCAAATGAAAGGTATACTATCTAAATGGTAGGCATGGGATCACATTGCTTGCTCATTAAAATGATTTTTTTTTCCTTCACAAAATATCGATTCCGAACCAGCTCGTTATTTTGGTATGTGGAGTTAATAACAGCCTACAAGTTATGACTCAAGGATGCCCAAGGACTCCTCCTTTTATTTCTTCATCTACGTCCTTCTAAAATTTCATAATGACAGTCACTCTGAGAACGAGAAAGTTATAACCATGTTGGTCTCAGAGATCAACCAGGTCAAATTCTTAAACTGTGAAAGGAGAAATGTGCAGACGATGGTTGATGGTGGGGAAATGATCTTCCGGGCTCTATTTTTTTTTTTATCTCCTATTTCTCCTTGGTTAATGTCTCTTCCCCTGTATTTCCAGATTGCATCATCGGTGCCATTTTCTGTGGCTGTCGGGGCTCAAAGTAACAGGGAACCCGCGACTAGGGAGGGGAAGCTCTTTATGGCTGGGCATCAGTAGCCAATGTGGGAGCTGGGTGTTCCTAGAGAAGTCACCGGTGAGCCCAATAGTAGTAGACTGCCCACACCAGCAGAGAGATAGCTAGGCACACTTTAGATTGCTGCAGTTGTAACTGATAAGAACAAGAGGCTGAAGGTTCGAGAGGCAAGGCAGGCCCAGAAGAATGAGAAGTTGCAGGAGATACTTCCAATGTAGTTAGAAATAAATACTTAGCTTGTTTGGGTTTCCGGGCTTAGTGAAGGACACTGAGTACTTTTCCCTTAGGGACAGAGAGCGTGGAATTCGTTGACATGCAAACACTTCTTACAGATTGCTAAGAATCCGTGGCGTCCTGGACTTGGATCTTAAGACTCCACAGATTGCTAAGAATCCATGGCATCCTGGACTTGGGTCTTAAGACTCCACTTTCAGAAATCCTCCACTGCAAACTGCCACTGTAGGTGAGCACTGGATGCCAGTGAACTTAAATCACAAATGCAAATGTCACCCTGAAGTAGCTAGGTTGCAAAGTTGCCATCCAGATGAAAGAGCATATGGTTACAACTGAATGTCCCTTTTTAGATCGTGTTAAGCATGAAAATAAACTCCTTACAGATGGCTGGATCCTCAGCATATAGATATGCATCCCCGGGAGTCTGACTTTTCTGGGAAAGTCCCGGAGTCATGGCTGAGAGCTTGTTCTCCAGAGTCAGGCAATCTGAGGTTGGAGTCCTGGCTGATTCCTACTAGCTTCATGCGGCATACTTAGTGAACTACCTCACTACGGCCGTATTTCCTCATTGTAAATCGGGGACAATAGAGGCACCAGCTCTCTAGGGTTATGGGAAGGGGTAACTGAGATAAATCCCCTAACAAGCTCAGCATTCTGCCCTGCACGTTATAACACCAGGCTAGGTGTTGGTAGTCACATCCTAGATGAGAAGAATATTTGATTTGTTTAGGAGAGTAGCTGAAAATAAGGTTAGGGTGTGAGAAATGAGGCTCATTTAGCATGGTATAGCTGAGGATGTAGCTTCAGAGTGGGGGAGAATGCTCAGACAAGAAGAGACAGTCACTGTGATTACAGAAAGGAGATGCTGGCCAAATGGCAAACAGTCCCCATCGCCCTTTTCTTCCAAGTACACCTTGACTTCCTAGAATACGGTAACTGTAAAAAGCTAATTATAGCTCAAGGGCAGAGATGGAATGCTAATGTCTCTGCGTGTGAAGTGGCTCCTTGGGGGAAAGTTCCTGCTTTCTTGGCAGAACAGTGATTCCTAACAGTGGGCGGGGCCCCAAATGCTATGGAGGGACCAACCAGGCTGCAGGTCAGCCTTTTAATATCATTTTATTGAAATCAAATTTTGGCTTGGAAGGAAAATGGGACTATATATATCGGGATTTTGACCTGGGTCATATTTCTTCCTCTTCTTCCCTCAGGAGGGACATGTCAGAGATTTTTATGTTCATCAAAAGGTGACCTGGGTTTAAACAGTTGAGAGATATGACCATTGACCACAGGTTGACAAATTGTGGCCTATGGCCCACATCTGGCCCAAAGCCTGAATTTTAAACAGCAATCAGAAGTTTTATTGGAAAACTTTATTCTTTTAAAATTAAAATGATATTTTTTTACTTAAACATCAAAAGTTTTATTGGAGGATAGCCACACCATTCATACACACACCTATTCTGTGGCTGCTTTCGTGAGGTTAGTGGTTGCAACAAAGTCCTGTGCCATCAAAGACGAAAAGATTTGGGGAATGAGTTCAAGAGCAAATTTGCCTGGCTCCCCTCCAAGAAGCTGGGATTCATTAGGTCCTGGCTAATCTTTAGGAATATGCACATTTAACAGTTACTTTGAGTGATGTTGGACCAACTGTGAGAGCCGCTGATGTGTAATGCATGACAGAGTCTAGGAATGCCCAGATTGCATAGGTCCCCATTAAGTTTCCACTATCTGTTTTTGTACCATGTGTTTTGTATGTTCCAAACATTTTGAAGGGCTCTTTCATAAGCCAAATTTCGGTTTTCTTTATCTCCTGATGAGACAATATGTTTCTGTCTATGCCGTGTTGACTTCAAGCCAATAGTTTACAAGCAATGTTGCATGTGAATTTGTAGGATGGTATGTTCGCAGTTATTTGATTGCGCTTTTGCACTGCTATTTAAGAAAACAAAAGAAAGACAAAAATAATGAGAAACGAAAAATCCCCTAAATTTAATAGAGATGGGCTAGATGAAAATCGGCAGACATGCTCAAATTAAGGAATCTTTAGCTTGCGTTCAATGCCTTTGGACATACGCCAGGAAAATACTGGTGGAATTGTAAAGAAAATGAACCACAACAACAAAAAATTAGAAATGTTATCATTCAGGATTGGATCTGAAAGTTGAGGCATAATTAGCAAATTTAAGCTAACTCAGTGATAATAATTTTTTTTCAGTAGTGGCTTATTTCTTGCATACCTTTAGCATGCTCAATTTCTCACTCCTTTTCTGGGGCATGTACAAAAGAAAGTGGTTGCCAATAATAGAACGACAGTGAGAAACCTATTTTCTGCACCTTTTGTTTGAACAATCAGAGTGACAGTCATTCCCACCATAATTGCAGTTCTGTGGTGGTTGTCGGATTTTAAGGGAGACAGTTGTCGCATCTGTTACTCAGAAATAAGCGAGATGTTGGTAAGACTGCTATTTGCCAGCCATGGTACTGAGAATTTTCATTTCATGGCTGCATCTCCATCCTGAAAAGGATGCTCGAACTCTTACCAGTGGGTCTTGTAGCTTGACATCTTAAAGTTCCTTAGTCTGCGGTTAATTAATCTGCAGTCTGATGGCAGAACAAGTGGGACTGGTCAAGAGTCTAGGCGTCTGTCTTTGGGTTAGGCTGTAATTTTAAGATCTGGGTTTAATATTGCTACATTTTTCCATTTACAATTTTAAAAAATGTTTTATTTTGAGATAATTGTAGATTCACATTCAGTTGTATGAAATATTTCATGAAGATTATGTACCTTGACTCAGTTTCTCTGATGGTAACATCTTTCCATTTATAGTGCGATATTATAACCAAGGTATTGGCAATAATACAGTCAGGACACACGACAATTCCATCACCACATGGATTCCCCATGTTACATTTTCATATACTCACCCTTCTGCAGCCCCCCATCCCTAACCCTTGACAACCACTAATGTGTATCCTATAGTTTTGTCATTTCAAGAATTCTGTAAATGCGGTTATACAGTATGTAACCTTTTCAGTGTGGTTCCCCTTCACCCCCCCCCCCCCACTCAGCATAATTCTCTGAAGACTCATTCAAATTGTTGCTGTATTAATAGTTCATCTGCAGTTATAGCTAAGTAGTATTGTATGTTACTGTTATAAACCATCTACAATTGAAGGATGTGTGGGTTGTTTCCAGTTTTGCTCTGATACAAATAAAGCTGCTGTGAACATTCTTTGCTCAGATTTATTTTGTGGGAAGTTTGCTTTTCTCTGGGGTTGATGTGTAGAAGCACAACGGCTGGTTGTACGTTGCTTTAGTTTTATAAAGAAACTGCTCAACTGTGTTTCCGAGTGGCTGGCTGCGCCAGTTTACCCATCCGCCAGCAATGCACGAGGGAACTGTTGTCTCTGCATCCCTGTCGGCATTTGGTGGTGGGGTTATTAATTAATTAATTAATTAATTGTAGCCAGTCTGATTGGTGTGTAATGATATCTCATTGTGGTTTTAACGAGCATTTCCTCGATTACTGATGATGTTGAGTATTTTCTCACGTGCTACTCAGTCATCTGTGTGTCGTGTTTGGGGAAATGTCCGTTCACGTCTTCTTTGTCCGCGTTGTAGTCGAAGTATTTCTTTAACTCTTGAGATTTGAGAGATCTTTTAACATTCTAGATACTAATCCTTTGTCAGCTGTGTGGTTTGCAAATATTTTCTCCAGGTCTGTACCTTGTCTTTTCATCCTCTTAATAGGGTATTTGACATAGCAAAACTTTTAAGTTCTGATGAGGTATACACACCTAGGCAAGTTTTTCATCTACAGATTGTGCTTGTGGTATGAAGTCTTAAGAACACTTTGTCCAGACCATAACCTGAGCCGTTTTCTTCTTTTTGTCTTCCACTACAAGCTTTATAGTTTTGTTTTATATTTAAGGCCATTCTGAGTTCATTTTAAGAGAAGTGTTTTAGGTGAAGGTGTTTTGTTTTCCCCCTATGGCTGTTCAGTGATTCCAACATCATTTGTTTAAAAGGCAACCCTTTCTCCACTGAATTTTCTTTCCATTTTTGTCTCCATGTTACAGAATTGATAAATTAATGACTCTGCAAGATGAAAGCCAAACGAATTGATGTTAATTACTCTATTGTTTTACTGATACCTCTGGGTATTTAAGAAATGACACACAGACTGTCTCTTTCTCGAACTTCCAGTGAAGTCTTGTGAATATATTGGACCCCTGATTCCCATATTTAATTGCACCTGAAATTGGAGCATGTGCCACGAATGCCTATATGATTTGAAATGACTTGAGATTTTTATCTCTAGGACTTTTTGGTCAAATATTTCTACTGATACTGTTATCAAAACATTAAGAAATGTTCCTTCTGATACTTATTTTCTTTTTGGCTCCAGTAATTGTCAGAACGACATAATACACCCATTGTGGAAATGTAGTTTTGGTTTTTAAAATTTTATTTTCCTGGTGCAACATCACATTTGTGGCTTCTGAATATTTTACAGGTGAAAACCTCAAAAATGAAAACATTTAAATGCAAATGTTATTACATAATAGCTGCGTTGGTTGTGATGCTGAATGCAGTCTTTGTATTTTCTTCCAGATTTATCAACGATGCTGGCTCGTCTTCAAGAAAGCCTCCAGCAAGGGTCCAAAGAGACTGGAGAAGTTTTCCGATGAACGTGCTGCCTATTTCCGGTGTTATCACAAGGTAAGACTCCCTAGCTGAGGCTTTCCAGAAATCTGTTCACAGGTAGGAAACTTGAGTTCATCGAGTCTGAAAACTTGGCTAGATTATTTGACCAAGGCACAAATAATTCTTTTTCCAAGCATGGGACATCTCTAAAATAACATCTACTTGCCAATAGTTTAAAATAATTGCCTAATAGAAAGTCACATTGTTCTTTTCCAATTGTGAGTGTAAGAACTTTCTTACCATGTTGTTTCGTAAGTTTTCCACTTGACCCTGCTTCCAACATCAGAGACCCACGAGGGTAAGGATTGGACCTCCTGGAATCTGGCTCAGTGCCTGATGTGGAGAAGACCCTCATTCAGAGCTTGGGATGTGGGGAGAGGAGACTGGGGGGCGGCTGGAAAATGAATGATTGGTGGAGGAAGAGGAAGTTGCATCCACTAGTTTATTTCTTTAAATTTAATGACTCAATTTAATTCAGATTTCCAGTTTTCTCAGTAGTAGTAGTGAGACTTCCTCACTAAAAATAGTAATTGTATGTTAAAATGCATCATTCACCAGTGGAAAGTTAAGGTAAATACAAGGTATGCTTACTAATTGGAATTGCAAATTAGGCATGTCTTACCTCTCCACGGCAGTGTTTTTCTTGGTTTTCCTTATTGGGCAGCCTGTATATATTCTCTGTTTGTGAGAGTGGGTAAAAGCATGTGGGTAACACTTTTTCTTCTGGTTATTCCTGTATTGGGAAAATACTGCTCTTTTGACTATGGAGAGACCATGCTTATTTTGATGATAGTGTATTTTCATTGTTTGGGTTTTCCATATTGAAGATTCTTGTCCTCATTTGGTGAGCATTTTTCAGGCCACTACTTGCCATTTAAGATTTTCTGTGAAACCAGTAGATCCATTAGCACAGAAATTTGGCTAAGTGAGGGGCAGTGAATAATCTTTGCTTTCGTGCAAATTCTTCAAAAGTGGTGACTGGACATCTTAGGAAGGACCCCTGTTGACACCTTGGTTTATATAGTAAGTTGCCATGGTAACTTGTTATAGCAGCATGAACAGACTAAGATGCCATGAGACTCTGGTTCTTTCTGGTCCTTGTGTGTGGCATTGATGTCCATCAGTCCTTCCTTGTTTTGGGAGAGCCTCACATATATTCAGGAATATCTGAGTCCTCACAGTCCCTTATTCCTACTTTTTGGAATGTAGAAAAATAGCGAAATAGGCTATGTTTTGCTTACAGACCTGTAGATACCTAAGAGAAGAAAGAGGACAAGCAAGGGATGCTTTACAGAAACTCTCCAAATCCAGTCCATCAGTGAATGGTGCTGTATTCAATATGCACAAAGATCCTGAACACTTCTCACAACCTCTGTTGCTACCGCTGTAGTCCAAGCCCCTGGGTTGCCTAATTCTCAGCCCTCTGGAGCCTACTTGAAACATCTACCCATAGCATCATGATACCCCAGCTCAGAACCCTCAGCCGAGTCCTTATAGTGGAGTCTACACTCACACGACCTGACTCCCTGCGGCCTCTTAAAGCTCATCTGCTCAGTTTCCTAACCCACTTTACTTGGAGAGACACCTGGACTCCTTGCTGTCCCTAGAGGATGCCAAGCACATCCCTCCCTTTGAACTCGTTTTT
This sequence comes from Saccopteryx bilineata, assembly GCF_036850765.1. Classification (NCBI taxonomy): domain Eukaryota; kingdom Metazoa; phylum Chordata; class Mammalia; order Chiroptera; family Emballonuridae; genus Saccopteryx; species Saccopteryx bilineata. The sequence goes on along the minus strand of NC_089495.1, from coordinate 188,365,026 downwards.
CCCTTTCCTTGGAATGCTATCCCCCCAAATACCCACACAGCTCATTACCTTACTGTGCTCAAGGCGTTGCTTGAATTCTTCTCAAAGTGAAGCCACTTCTTGACCCCATGACTTAAAATGGACTCTTTTGACCTCCACCCCATCTCCCTTTATTTTTCTCTCTAGCACTTATCACTACATACATGTTTACTTGGTCGTTCCTTACTGTCTTTGTCTTATGTACACCATAAAATAAGGTACACAATGGCAGAGATTTGGGGGGAGGGGCTAATAAGGTTAGGCATCTCTATTAGTTATCAGTGCCTAACATACAGTGGACACATTTTACAGAATTGTTGGAAAGCAATGAATATTATCATCAGAAGACATGGAACACGTATAGATGTCTTTGTGTCAAACTTTTATTCAGCTGAACCATTAAAAATCTGCACTGGAGATGTCTGAAGCCAGGAAAGGGAATTTTGATTTGGAGGTAGTGGGGTGTGTGGTAAATAGGTGCAGAGAAAGCCAGGATTGGGAAGTTTTAGGAGGAAAGACTCAAATGGAAGACCAAAGTGGACCGAAAGTTCCTCCTTGCGTATGAAACAAGCAGGGGAGGTTGAGGACTAACTTGCCCTAGTTCAGACTCCTACCTGCTGGCTTTGGAATTTAATATGTAAATCTTTGAGTAATGGGGTAAGCCAATTCTCTTTCATCTCTAATAATCATTAACCCAAGTTCAAAGCATTGGAACGGAAGAATTATCTACATTAAGCCTCCCAGCCCTTGATGAGTTCCTGTAGTCGAATTCATCCTTTTTATTCTTTTAGATCTGATACATTTTAATATTAATCTCTTGGGGGCATGTAAAAAGCTGGAGTAACTCTGAGATAGGCATTTTTAAAAAATCTAATTGCTGTGCAATTTATGAATCTTGATCATAAAATACCGGGGTTGTAAGTAGCCCACCGTGACCAGGTTTCGGAGTTTATTCGACTGTAAGTAATGCAATTTCCAAAAGACACGGGGGCCTGTACATGATGCTAGTTGGTCTATACAGAGATGACTCATGTAGATGTTGTTAGGGTTAGGGCTCCTTTAAATCCAGAGCCGCTTTAAAACTCAAATTCCTGGCCCTGGCCGGTTGGCTCAGTGGTAGAGCATCGGCCTGGCGTGCAGAAGTCCCGGGTTCGATTCCCAGCCAGGGCACACAGGAGAAGCACCCATTTGCTTCTCCAACCCTCCCCCTCTCCTTCCTCTCTGTCTCTCTCTTCCCCTCCCGCAGTGAGGCTCCATTGGAGCAAAGATGGCCCAGGTGCTGGGGATGGCTCCTTGGCTTCTGCCTCAGGCACTAGAGTGGCTCTGGTCGCAACAGAGCGACGCCCGGAGGGGCAGAGCATCGTCCCCTGCTGGGCAGAGCTTCACCCCTGGTGGGCATGCTGGGTGGATCCTGGTCCAGCGCATGTGGGAGTCTGTCTGACTGTCTCTCCCCGTTTCCAGCTTCAGAAAAATACAAAAACAAACAAACAAACAAACAAACAAGAACTCAAATTCCTCTCACCCACTTTCCCACTATGGCTCAAAACAGAGCATTCTCATCCCCCACTGTCAGGTTGTAGTTAATTTGCTGGCTGTTCTCTCTCACTGGCTTCCTGGCCTTTACTCTGAAATGTAGCAAAAGTTTACCTTTTCAGGAGTGTCAGGGAAAGCTTATATTGGGGAGGGACCTGACCATTAGGGGAGTTTAAATTACAGTAGTTGATTGTGAAAGCCTAGCCACAGGCCCAGAGGTGCCCGGTCCCAGCTCTGCCTGGGAGATTCCTGACCTCTTGGCTATCTGCAAGATTTACCGAGGACACCAGAAAGGACCACGCTGGCTATGCCTGTGCTACATCAGAAAGAATTGTGTTTCTGCAGCGGAATCCCCCTCCTCCTGCTCATTGTCATGTCAGTGACCAAGGCTACAAACCCCGATATGTTAATCTAAGGATGTCCAGGTGCACCCAACCCCATACCAGCAAATGACTGCAGCAGCCCCTATATCTAATGCTGCCTCCCACAGCTCGGGGCTGACACCCTTTGTTGGTCTCAACCCACCTGCGCCCAGGTATTTATTTATTTATTTATTTATTTATTTTATTTTTCTGAAGTTGGAAACAGGGAGGCAGTCAGACGGACTCCCGCATGCGCCTGACCGAGATCCACCTGGCACGCCCACCAGGGGGTGATGCTCTGCCCATCTGGGGCATCGCTCTGTTGCAACCAGAGCCATTCTAGCGCCTGAGGCAGAGGCCACAGAGCCATCCTCAGCACCCGGGCCAACTTTGCTCCAATGGAGCCTCGGCTGTGGGAGGGGAAGAGAGAGACAGAGAGGAAGGAGAGGGGTAGGGGTGGAGAAGCAGATGGGCGCTTCTCCTGTGTGCCCTGGCCGGGAATCGAACCTAGGACTCCTGCACACCAGGCCGACGCTCTACCACTGAGCCAACCGGCCAGGGCCCACCCAGGCATTTTTAAAATAAACTTTCCTTTTGAAACACATTAGCCTTCTGTTTTTGGTTCAGCCCACAGTTCCTGCCTTTCAGACTTATCTGGCCTGTAGGAAATCTGGAGCATATATGAGGACACAGTACTGTTTTCATTTCATTGTTAAAGATACCAGTAAATTTTGCATAGCTGATCCTTTTAGAAGTTTTAAAACAAGAAATTGGCTGTAGAATTTAAAAAGTTGATGCCTGCCTCATTGCAAATGTAGCTAAAGGTGCTTTTGTGCAAAAATTGGAAAATAAATATATGAATAATGAACAGAACAATTCATTTTTCATTTCCTTTCTGTCTTCTGTGAAGCACCCCTCCAGCACGCCCAGCTGTCAGAGACGGCTGTGAATTTGATGAACTGTAATTGAGCCATATTAAGACTCCAGTGACTTTAAATATAGCTCCTTCTTGTTCAACACAAGTCCACTGTCTTCATTCAGGAAATCAGAGTTGTTCCCAATCACCACAGGGGATTCAGCGTCTCTCTGCGTAGTTTGACTTTTTCTGTGATGAGGAATAATTGGGAAGGAATCTGAGTGGAAGGAGAGGCCCGGACAATGGCGTGGCTGAGGGATGCTGGATCAGATTTGGGAAACATGATTTCTCCTCCTGGCTTTGCTTCTCTCTGTATCCTGCAAGTGGCTGAACTTCCAAGGCAAGTCACTGCAGGATTCAATCCACCTTGCCAGAAAGACGAATCCAACAATTTCTCTAATATGGCGTTTCCTAAAATGTGCTCTAGACCAGTGGTCCCCAACCCCCAGGCCGTGGAGCGGTACTGGTCTGTGGGCCATTTGGTACCGGTCTCCAGAGAAAGAATAAATAACTTACATTATTTCTGTTTTATTTATATTTAAGTCTGAACAATGTTTTATTTTTAAAAAATGACCAGATTCCCTCTGTTACATCCATCTAAGACTCACTCTTGATGCTTGTTTCAGTCACATGATACATTTATCTGTCCCACCCTAAAGGCCGGTCCGTGAAAATATTTTCTGACATTAAATCGGTCCGTGGCCCAAAAAACGTTGGGGACCATTGCTCTAGACAGTACAGCAGAGGAGAGCTCTGGGAGGACCAGGGTTCTGTGGTCAAAGTTATTTTTTCCCTATTGAATTGCTTTTGTACCTTTGTCAAAAATCATTAGGGCATATTAGAAGGGGTCTGTTCCTAGATTCTCTATTCTTTTCCATTGAACTATGTATCTGTCTCTCTAGTAACATCATACTGTCTTGGTTACCGTAGATATAAACCATAATGTTGGGTAGAATGATTTCTTCCACTTTATTATCTTTTTAAAGATTGTTTTAGCTAGTCTAGGGTCTTGCCCTTCCATAAAATTCTAAAATAAGCTTGTCTGTGTCTACAGAAAACCCATGTTAGGATTTTTTATAAGAATCACATTAAAACTGTAGATCAAATTGTGACTTTTTTTTAATGTTGAATTTTTCAATTCATGAACATGGTATGTCACTCCATTTATTTGAGTTGTCTTTGATTTCTTTCATCAGCATTTGTAATGTTCAGCCTCCCTATCCTGTACATGTTTTTTTAATTTTATACCTAATTATTTCATTTAGTTTGGATCAAATTTAAAGTCTTTTTGGATTAAGAGCTTACCTTGCATAAGTCACTTTTGGTCTATAATCTGATGAAATAGTCATCTGGTTTAAATTATTTTTTTCTAACCCCTCAATTATTGGACTAATTTAAAATGGTTAGTTTTTCTTGCATTGGGAAGACTCTCAATTTTTTTAAAGGTTTATGAAAATTTAATTTGTTTTCTCTGTCACTGGTCTATAATTTTTTTTTTTTTTTACTTAAACAGCCATTTATATGTAGCAAAATAAGACAGGACAGAAACAAACTTTACCTACATTGTTTATAAATACCTTTTTCCCTATTTACACTTATTTCTTACATGAATTTTTAAGAGCATATCTCTCTAGGACTTGTCCTACATAATTTTACATTTGTGTGTATGTGGAAACACTTGAATATAATTCAAATCCATGCAGGAGCTCTCTGTAAATGATGTCAAAAGTAAAAGGGTGTTTTATTTTTTCTCAAGTTAGTGAAAAATTAATCAGTGGTTTTTTGGGTACGAGAGAAATCATAGAATAATTGTTAGCCAAGGGAGTTAACAGTTAGGAAGCTGTGTTGACAAAAGAATGGAGATCCACTCACTTCACTTCAAAATATTTTGCAGATTTCTTTCTCTTTCTTTTCTCTTTTCTTAGTCTTTCAGTTATGAACTCCTTGTAACCAATTTAAAGAACTCTGAAGTGTATGAAATAAAATGAAAGAAAATAATCTTATAGTCTTATTATAGAAAATAATCCATAGTCTTGGTCCTCAGAAAAAAAAAATACTGTTAGATCAATGTGTGCTTTTCAAACTAGTTTCTCTGTGTATACAAATAGAAACATAGTCTCATTCTTCTATACATAGATCCTAATTCTGAAGCAAGAATAGAGTAATTTATTACATACTATGGTACTTGTTGAAGGAGACCATAATTACAGATTTCCCCGGGACACTTGCGGTGAGTCTGTAGTTCTTATGTAATTTTTAGTAGCAATTTCTTCCACAGCCGGACTATTATGGTTCATGAGATAAATAAAATTGTCACATTAATGATAGCAGCCCTCTTTCCCTCACATTTTGACCATAATTCTAAGTCAATAATTAGTGGCTTATCAATGACACCCATTAATTTAACAGTTCTAGACTACTCGTCAATTTTGATACACCGTTAACCTGTTTAAAAATACCCAAATTAATGGACAAAAAGTTTCCAATATTTTGCTACTATAAATTTTATTATGGTAAAAAAACTTGTGCATCTGTCTTTATATGCTCATGTTAAACTTTTTGGAAGAAAAACCCTTAGAAGAAAAATTGCCAGGTAATATCCTATACCTTTAAATTTTTATAACTACTGCCAAATTGTGTTAAGGTAGGTGATACAAAATCACACCCCTACTGACAGCTGAGGAAGGTACCCTTCACCCTGATTCCATTCTCTGTATAAATTTCAGATGTTTCAGTTTAAGTGACTTTTCTGTTCTTTTTTTTTTTTTTTTCTTTTGGTGTGTATGGCTTTCTTAGGAACACACAATGAACATTTAAGTTATTTCACATGTACAAATAAAGATCCACTCTTCAGTTCTTCAGGGAGATGGATCAGATTTATGACTCCGACAGGCACTAGTTCGGTTTATTTTAAGTGACCAAGGGCATGTAGGTATTTTGGGAAAGAATGGGACCATCTATGTGGGGGTTGGGGCATCACTGTCTAGACTGGTTCTTTCTTAAGAAATCTTTCATAAAATGTTTGCTTAAATGCTGTGTTCAGGGTCTTGGGGAAAGATTTGTGGAGAGAAATGTTTTGTGGTGACAACTTGTGATTAGAACTGAACCTGTCTCTTCTGATTTACCTGTCCCTGCTTACTGGCGCTTGTCCTAAAACCATGGATACTTTTCTTAAGAAGGACAGTATGGAAACGTTTAAAGGTTTGGAACACATATAAGAAACTTGGAAATTTTTTAACAGAAATGTTCATTAGGGTATTTTAGAGTACTCAGAAATTTCAACACACAGTAATGATAATATAAAACAAATGTTACAACAAAAACAGTCATAATAAAAATAGTATACTTGTTCATTTTATTAATACTTGAGAAAACATGGACCCCAAAGTGGATTGCTTTCATAGCACTTTTATTTTCAAAAAACAGCCTAGAAAAGTTAAAGGGGCTTATACCTTTTCCTTTTCAGGAGGATAATGGCTTTAATTTATTTTTAAAGAATGAAGCAGTTTGAAGCTTCTGTAACGCTTTGCAATTTGCATATACAAAGTGAATTGCTCACTTATTTCATTCAGTCCCATAAGGGGAACAATAATTAGGAGACAGCCTATAGAAAGCAAGGCAGCAAATTGCCTTTTAGGAAGCGATCTCCTTTTCACTCTGTAAATATAAATAAATCATCATTTGTACATTACTATCAGCAGAAGAAGGAGAAAAATTGTTTTCCTAAACAGATTTTGACTTTGCAACACACCAGAAACTTACTTAAAATTTTCACACGATGCCTATGAATTGCATAACTCCAACAGGAATATACCTGTTACTGAAGGGAAGATACTTTTTAACACCCAATTATCTAATCTCTTGAAACACCGGAGAAATTTCAACAGTCTTTCTATCTAGTTACAAAATAATCCATTTGGAAAATTGAATTGTGGAATTTGTAATTGTTTTCTGAGTTGTTAATGCAAAACTGGATTACTGGCTATTAAATATTTAGGTCAATGAATACTATCACTTGTGATGAATAAGACATCAAGACTATGGCTTTAAACAGCCAATATAATTTGGCGGTCCTTATATGGGAATTCCCAATTGGATGGCTTACTTGAAGATTTATCAGAAATTTAGGAGAGTATTGAGTATTTTTTTTCCTTTGATGGAGTCCTAAGACAGTATTTTTGATAATCAGAAAACTAAAAACCATGCATGACCAGTGGTGGTGCAGTGGATAGAGTGTCTACCTGGGACACTGAGGTCCCAGGTTCAAAACCTTGAGGTCGCCTGCTTGAGCATGGGATCATCAAAATAATCTCATGGTCACTGGCTTGAAGCCCAAGGTTACTGGCTTGAGCAATGGGTCCCTGGCTTGGCTGGAGCCCCATGGTCAAGGCACATATGAAAAGCAATCGGGCCACCACTATTATCAGTTCCATGTAGATATCACCCTGTACTTACCTGATGCACCCATCAGCCTTATCCTGCATTCTCCACTTTTTCCATCCCAGGGTTTCTCAACCCCAGCACTATTAGTATTTAGTGGGCTGGGAGGCCATCCTGCGCATCTCTGGCCCCTACTCAGTAGATTCCAATAGCACCCTCGTTGTGACAAGCAAGCATGTCTCTAGACATTGCTAAATATTTCCCTCGTGGAGGAGAGGGGTGCAAAAATCTCCCCCATATTGTGAACTTGGTGGTCTCTCTGATCCTTTTCTGTAGATTCATTTGGTGGTATTTGGTGGTGTTCTTTTTATATTTTTACTTTTTATTTTTCTTAGGTGAGAAGCAGAGAGACAGAGAGATTCCTGCATTTCTCCCAACCGGGACCGGGATTCACCTGGCAAGTCCCCTATGGGGCGATGCTCTGTTTCTCCGCTGCTTGCCAACCGAGCTCTTCTTAGTGCCTGAGGCGAGGCCATGGAGCCATCCTCAATGCCCAGGGCCAACTTGCTCCAACTGAGCCAGGGCTGCAGAAGGGGAAGAGAGAGAGAGAGAGAGAAAGAAGGGGGAGAGAGAGGGGTGGGAAAACAGATGGTTGCATCTCCTGTGTGCCCTGACCAGGAATTGAACGCAGGACATCCACATGCCAAGCTGATGCTCTACCACTGAGCCAACCAGCTGGAGCTGGCATTTGGTGGTTTAGTGACGAGTACTCAGGTTACCCGTGTTGGAGCCCCAGATCACCTGTTGGCCAGCTGTGTGAACAAATGAACCTCTGTAGCAGGCGTAGAATAGTGCCAGTGGTTAGAAATGTGGAAAATTTAATAACACGATTGAGGTGAAGTGCTCAGAACCTCATATCTGGCACGTAATTAAGAGTCTGCCTGCTTGGCATCCAATCCGACCTGTGCCACTGTTTGGGCATGGTAATGACACCATGTGTCTCAGCCTCCTTGCCTTTACAGGGGAAGTGACAATCAAGTTTACCACAGGAGATGAATCTGTGCTTATGGAGGGTCTACACTGTGTGAGGTGCAAATCTCGGCCCATGAGGGGCCAGGATAGGAAGTACAGAATATGAGTGTGGCTATTTTAAATGGAGTGATCAGGAATGACATCATAGAGAAGATGATACGTGAGTAGCTGAGCATCGCGGTATCTGGAGGAAGAGTGTTTGTAGGTACAAGAAGAGGAAACCCAGACTGCTGTTGGCTTGATGGGACTGAAGAGACCGTGTAAGTCACGTGGATTTCATTTAGGCTTTTAAGCTAAGGAAGCAATCAGTTGTGCCTGCCCTTGTTTCAGTCGAGTTGTGTCTCTGCAATGTCATGATGCTCACATCACAAGAGGCTGTGTTTGCAGGAAAGTGTATAGAAACACTCTGGAAGATTCCAAAGAGCTGTCCTCTGGACAACAGGGCCCATGTGGAGACGTCAGTGGGCAGCTTTATTTCTGCCAGCTATGGAGAGAAACTCGTGCCTCTTAAGGAGCTCAGTGTGCAGGGGAAAACACGTGGTTGGAATAGGGCCTGCGCAAAGTGAATCAATGTTTGTTTAGACTGATTGTCAGGCAGGACCATCCGATAGAATCAACACGCTGCCACTGAAAAGCACACCACCAGCAAGGTCGCCTTCTGTCATTTCCCGCATTGGCCCAGGAAGGGCAAGGGGGACTGCCTTCACCATCTGCCTCGGGTCCCCAGAGGAAGGGGGCCTGCATGCAAGGGCCCGATACAATGCTATGCAGGTGCCACTGAAAAGCCAGGAATTCACAAGCCAGGAATTGCGAATAATCCTTCTCCACAGGCTCTAGAAGTGTAACCTGGATGGCCCCCAGACCCCCTCCCCCCCCCCCCCCCCCCCCGTGCATGGCTTTCTTCAGCTGCTAACAAACCAGTCAGAACTTGCATTCTTTACACTGCACAGAACTTCCTATGTAGTGTCCATTCTTATGAGCAGAGTTTTCAAGGAGCCACTATTCTTTATGAATTTTCAGTTAATTCAAGGGTTGAGTCGACCCCAGGTTGTACAAAATCAGATTAAGCCTGAAGCTAACGTGGGTTTTGGAAAGTACACACACACCCCGACTTCTAGAGGAAAAGCAAGTATTTCAAAGGTCCTAATATTGACATTTTCAGTAAGCTGTACAGGTAGTTCTGGTCTTGTTTGATAGTGCAGCTGGGTTCAGTAAGCTTAAGTAGATCTTGGAAAAGGAAAAGGAAAGTTACACATGAGGGACACGGGGGACACAGATTTATTTGGAAAAGTGACCAGCAACTAGCAGACCAGAAAATAAACAGAAGTTATTTTGCTTCTCTAACTTTGCTATTGTCTTAGCATGGAAATTTTATGAAAGGGTAGGTAAAAGTATTTAAATGCTATCTACATGCCATTTTTAATAACAAAATTACTTTTTTTGTTTTCTGTTAACTACAAGAACCATCCTGTTAGTAACGAAAATTTGTAACCAATTTTAATTAAGACGTTTCTTGTTTTAAAATAATTCTCTTATTCAATGAAGACCTGAGACCATATCAAAATCTGTGTTTACTTTAAATGTGATTCTGTAGGTGCAAATTATTTCTTTGTAGAAGAACTATTGAAAAATACATCCTGGCTGTGGCCAGCTGGCTCAGCAGTAGAGCGTTGGCCCAGCATGTGGAAGTCTCTGGTTCGATTCCCAGCCAGGGCACACAGGAAAAGTGCCCATCTGCTTCTCCACCCTTCCCCCTCTCCTTTCTCTCTGTCTCTCTCTTCCCCTCCTGCAGCCAAGGCTCCATTGGAGCAACGTTGGCCTGGGCGCTGAGGATGGCTCCATGGCCTCTACTTCAGGTGCTAGAATGGCTCCAGTTACAACAGAGCTAATGCCTCAGATGGGCAGAGCATCGCCCCCTGGTGGGCATACTGGGTGGATTCCAGTCAGGCACACTGGGAGTCTGTCTCTCTGCCTCCCCACTTCCTGCTTCAGAAAAAAAAAAAAAAAAAAATGTCCTGCCTTGGTTTTCTCTTTTACAAAATGAAGTGACAGTAGAAATTAACATGTCTCATAAAAGTTTTATGTGACATAAACATAGCTGCAAACGCTAGGATCATTTTACCACACGCATTGTGAGGAAGACTTGGGGATTGCCGTTTTTTAAAAGTAAGACGCGTGTGTGTGGGTAGGGGTTGGGGTGGGTATGTGCATGCCGTGCTCACTGAGATGTTGTTCTGATCTGGGAACAGAAACTATTGCTTTGGAACTCGACAATGAGTCCTTCCACACATAAAACGTAAGCCCGCCAGCTCTAGGAATGCTCACTCACCTCCCCGGAGTGGGGGTGTTGGGTTGTCATTATCTAAACCAATTTCCAAAATGGGTAATTGTGTTCTGACTCATGCAATTCTCCCTACATTTCCTGACTCTTTCCGGTGACTTATCCCTTCCTTTTTGTCTTTAATGCATGTATAATGAAATGACATGTTTCAGAGTCATTGCTGTGCTTCAGACTCGGGTAGACTACTCCTATAATGACTCAGTAGAGGGTCAGAATAAAGCCTGGGACAGAGGTCCTCAGGAAGGTGGAAGATGACCTTTGGGGCTGAAGATTCTCTGTGCTGAACGATTTTAGAGTTAGTCATGAGCATTCCCCTCAGGTGGCTGAAGAGAGTAGGATTCAGGGTCGGTTTGTCTCATTCAAAATTTGGTTCTGACATTTTTTTTTTTTTAGCTGTAAACATGGGCCTATGACTTTGATCTTTCTCAGCCTCAGTTTCTTCATCTTGAAAAGACTGATAATATCTATCTCAGGGTTTTCATGAAGATCAAACGACAACATACCATATAGGAATAGCCTAAGCACAGAGCATGGCATGTGGTGCAGGCTTTGTAAGTGTTGACTCTCAAATGACTGTTTTTCATTGATTGAGTCCATTAGTAAGTCATTGATAGGTGACTCATGTCTAGCTGGGAGCTGGAGAGATAAATGGGTTAATCACAACAGCAGATAATAGAATACAGCTTCATGCATCATACATGGGAGCCGATAGAAGGGAACAAGTCATTCACACCAAGGTCAGGGCAAGTTTTCCGGAGGCAGTGAACCTTAAAGGAAAGGCAAAATTTCCCTGGAGAAATGAGGCAGGAGAGAGGCATTCACTTTGGAGAAGCACCATGCAGTTCGACTTGTGGATGGGTTTGTTCTCTTGTTCATCAAGTCCACGTGTATTGATGAGTTTCCACTATGTGTCAGCCTCTGCATTAGATTCAGGGGATACAGTGGTGAGCAAAATATATACTGTCCTACCCTATGGAAATTTAGTCTACTGGCAAGACAGGCACTAAACCATAGCACACAGAGCCATCGCAAGACTGATGGCAAAGGTATCATTGGATGGTAGAGCCTTACGACTCTGATTAGATGGACATGGGGGGGGTGCCCTTTAGGCTCTACAGGTAACTGGGCTATAGAGAGAACAAACCCATCTACAACTAAGACTTGTAGGGTGAGTGGGAGCAAAGTAAGGAAAGAGAAGGGAAGGCTTTGTGCTTAAAGAACCATGGTCCCTTCGGGGAACTAAATAAAGGCTAGTATGGCTGGGACATTGGACATGGCAAAAAGTATCAGAGAGGAGGCTGGTGAGATAGCTTTGGAGAAGGCCACAGAGGGTCTTGATGGCCATTCTAAGGATTTGGGGGTTTTGTCCCAAGTGCAATGGGAAGTCATTGAAGTGTTTTGTGTGTGGAAATGCTTGAATCAGACTTTTGTTTTGAAAAGACCATCTGGATGTCGTCTTTACAGTGAATTAATGGAGTTAAAATGGAAGTAGAGAGACCAATAAGTAGTTGTGGAGGATGACAGTGGCTTTTGTTAAGGCAGTGGCATAAGAATAAATCAATTATAAATTGTTTCATCTGGTAAGCTCTAAGGGGGTTGGTGTAGTTGAAGAATAAGACAGATAGTGTCGAGCCACTGAAGAGGTTGGTTTGTCGAGCTTTTGAGAAACACTGGTGTCTTAGCCCGTTTGAGCTGCTGTCACAGAATACAATAAACTGGGTAGCTTATAAACAACAGAAGTTTATTTCTCACCATCCTGGAGGCTGGAAAGTCCAAGGTCAAGGCACCACCAGATTCTGGGTCATCACATGGCAAAAGGGATGAGAGAGCTCTCCGGGGTGTCTTCTATACAAACACTAGTCCCACTAGATGTGCATGACCTAAGCACATCTCCGAGGCCCCACCTCTTTTAAAAATACTTTTATTTATTAATTTTAGAGAGAAAGGAAGGGAGAGAAACACCTACTGTTGTTCTACTTATTTATGCATTCATCGGTTGACTCTTGTATGTGCCCTGACCAGGGGTGGAGGGCCTTAGGATTTGACATAACAGTCATGGGGGAGGCGTAAACATTCTGTCTATAGCAACTTTTATGATATTTCATGCCAAGAAATTTGTGCTTATACTCTAAAGAGAGCCAGAGGAGGTAAAGGAGCAGGGAAATGAAATAATAGGTCAGTGTGCTTAGGGAGGGTATTCCTTCTCCTTACCTACTTCCTGAGCCAGGCATTTATTGACTTTAGAGTAATAGATGGGAGAAATGGTGTGTATGACCGAAGGCAGAGACTGTAGGCAGCCGCATTCTTTTGTATAACACGAAGGAGGTCTGAGAAGGGAAGGTTAAACTTGTCAGTGGGGAAGAGTTATTTATCTTGTAAATACTCTGCCCTGAAGCTACTTAAACCTTCTCCAAGGCAGGACCCAGTTCTTGACTTAAAAGAGGACCTCGATATAACTTAAGGAGGGACAGCCATTTTGAAAACACAATAAACGATATCTTGTGTTGGAGGGGAAGGGTTATAAAAGTATGAAAGGGACCAAAAGTTGTGGGAGAGAGGAGGGAGAAAGACTGTTTAGTGGGAAAGGCTTCCCACTGAACAAGGCGGTACCAATGCAGTGGTCCCCAACTCGGAAGCAGAGGCCCCGTAGCCATGGAGAAGCTAGGAAGTCAGAGAGAGTGGGAACTCTCCTCTCTGTGGTGGGATAGACTTGAACCCTGAGTAGGAGGCATTTTTGAGAATCCTGACAGCACATCTTTGATTGAGAGAGTGAGATAATTTGGTTATGAACTGGACCATATTTCCCTCCCTTTCCTTGAGGTCAGTGTGTTGAGAATGCTTCTGCTAGGAGCATTTGAGAGGCTGTCCACAATGATGGGGCCAGACATAAGGGCTATTGAGAAGGTAGTCTTCCGGGGGGGGGGGGGGACTTAACAAAACAAACAAAAAACTGAAACAGACTTTCTGCCTCTCTGAAGGAGAGCCTTGCCACTTAATATGCCTCAGAACATTTAAAAAGCAAAGGTAATTTTTTAACCTTCCTTGTTGTGCATTAAGAGTAACACTGAAGTAAGCCATAGCTTTTTTTTTTTTTTAAAAATCAATCTTTAGAATTTATTGGGGTGACATTGGTTAATAAAAGTATACAAGTTCTTGGTGTACAATTCTATAATACATCATCCACATTGTGTGTTCACCATCCCAAGTCAAGTCTCCCTCCACCACCATCTAGCTCCCTTTCCCTTTCTCTACCTCCCCCAACCCCCTTTCCCTCCCATAATTCCCACACTGCTGTCTGTGTCGATAAGTTTTTCTTTGTTTAATCCCTTCACCCAGGTCCCCAACCCCCACCCCCTCTCCCTGTCAAGCTGTGGTCACCCTACTTTCTGTGTCTCCCCCTGGTTTGGCGGTGTTGATGGGGAGGAAGCATTCTTTCGGAGAGATGTGATCAAACTTGTAATTGTCCGTTTTTCAGGTCACAGAACTCAACAATGTGAAGAACGTCGCTCGTTTGCCAAAGAGCACCAAGAAGCACGCTGTAGGGATCTATTTCAATGATGATACCTCCAAGACCTTTGCTTGTGAATCAGGTTTGTATGCAGCAGGGAGGGCTCTGCTTCCAGCTTTCCAGCAGGCGCTGGGCTTACGGGTTAATCTTTTGGACATTTCCACAGATCTTGAGGCTGATGAATGGTGCAAAGTACTCCAGATGGAGTGTGTAGGGACGCGGATCAATGACATCAGCCTCGGAGAGCCCGACTTACTGGCTACCGGGGTTGAGAGAGAACAGAGTGGTATGTAGAGAAAATTCTCTGCTTTGCTCTTGTATAAAACTGTTTTGTCCCCATATAATAAGACACAAGATATCGTCATTATGTAAAATTTTTGAAGTTATAAAAAATCTATATAGAAGCAAAAATAACTCTTTATTTCACCTAAAGCCTGTGTTACTATATCAGTGTATTTCTTTTCTTAATATGCTTTCAATGCATAATATGCATATGTCTACATTAATAACATCAGCTAGAAATGTGGGGGAGCCTGCTCTGTGCTTGTTTCTGTGGAAGATACAATTGACTTTCATTTTCCCAGCAATCCTGTGACATAGATACTATTACTTCCCCATTTTACAGATGAGGAAATTGAAGCTTGAAAGGGCTAAAGATCTTGCTCCAATTCCCATAACTGGTGTTTGATTCCAGACTTTTGGGCCCATATTTAGAGCGGACAGATTTCACAGTGTCATGGGTTTGTGTCTTGCCCTTTTCACTTAAAATTTTTATTGAAAGCCTTCCAGTGTTTTTAATAGCATCCGGATTTTATGAATATTTCATCAAGTTTAAACCCACCTAAATCTGTGATTTTCTTTTTCTTTTTTTTCTTTCTCCTGAAACAGTTGAGCTAACTCTTTGAGCTCAACATTCAACCTGGGAATAAATCATTTCAAATAATAACGACCTAAATATTCATGAGCACTCCAGCAAAAATCAATGTTGGTTTACACTATGAGCCTGGAGGTGAGAATCAGTTCTTTGTGTCTGAATAGCTGAGCCTTGTGATGGGGAAAATTAGATCCCAGATTTCTGCTTTCACCTATTGACTTGATCCACGAGGCTGTTTCACGACAGAGAGGCTGTGGCTCTCAGAACACAGTGGAGGTTGAACCGGACTGACCCTTTTTATGGGCGCACACTCCAATTTTTAGTAAAAAATGTCCCTTCCAGTTGGAACTCGGCCTTCATGACACATTCATAGTCTGGGGACTATTTCAGATGCACCATATCGGCCATATCCACCTTCAAGGCAGTGTTATTGACCGAGACCTAGCAATGCAGGCTAATTTGAAGGAGCCTCTTCGTAGACTAGGGATTTGAGCTACGGAGAGGTTGTCATATGCCCGGGTCACACAGCTGAGTGCCAGGCTTCTTCCATGGGTCACTAAGTCAGGATGCGCCCGGGCTGTGAGGACCTGACCACAGTGTCTCACAGACAGGCGCACATGAAGCCAAACATAAAGAGGAACCCATGACAGGTTTCGATTTTTCTTTTTAATTTAGAGTACTCTGATCAGCACTTATTTTTTTTACAAATTTGTCGTTGTGATGCTGCGTCCTGACGGTGCTACAGACTGAATTCAAGAATTGGCTGTGCCTAGGAACTGCCTTTCCTGTGCCAATTCTCTTTGCTTCAGATTCCTCCTCTGTCAAACAGGAATAATAGTACCTCTGGCAGATACGTACTAGGTATTATTATAAGACTCAAATATGTCTTCTAAGGCAGTGGTCCCCAACCTTTTTTGGGCCACGGACCGGTTTAATGTCAGAAAATATTTTCACGGACCGGCCTTTAGGGTGGGATGGATAAATGTATCATGTGACCGAGACAAGTGTCAAGAGTGAGTCTTAGATGGATGTAACAGAGAGAATCTGGTAATTTTTTTTTTTTTTTTTTTTTTGTATTTTTCTGAAGCTGGAAACGGGGAGAGACAGTCAGACAGACTCCCGCATGCGCCCGACCGGGATCCACCCGGCATGCCCACCAGGGGGCGACGCTCTGCCCACCAGGGGGCAATGCTCTGCCCCTCTGGGGCGTCGCTCTGTTGCAACCAGAGCCACTCCAGCGCCTGGGGCAGAGGCCAAGGAGCCATCCCCAGCGCCCGGGCCATCTTTGCTCCAATGGAGCCTCGCTGTGGGAGGGGAAAAGAGAGACAGAGAGGAAGGAGAAGGGGAAGGGTGGAGAAGCAGATGGGCACCTCTCCTGTGTGCCCTGGCCGGGAATCGAACCCGGGACTTCTGCATGCCAGGCCGACGCTCTAACACTGAGCCAACCGGCCAGGGCGAGAATCTGGTCATTTTTAAAAAATAAAACATCATTCAGACTTAAATAAAACAGAAATAATGTAAGTTATTTATTCTTTCTCTGCAGACTGGTACCAAGTGGCCCACAGACTGGTACCAGTCCGCAGCCCAGGGGGGTTGGAGACCACTGTTCTAAGGCACTTTACAGTATGGATTTGCATGACTTCAAATAGTTATAATAGAAATGGTCCCTCTCAGCACTATAGCTGTTGTGATTCTCGAGCAAGGTTGTTATAGAAGAACTTGTAAGCAAATAAATTGGTAATAGTCTCTCTTACTTTTTAATTAAGGATGATAGCCTTTCTTACTTTTTCCAGCAAATATTTGTTTAGAGGGAGATTGAAATAACTTAGAAAACTTGAATAATAGATACATGAATACATTTCACAGACATGATCTTGACATGCATATTTACAAAATTCAATTACAATCTATGAAAATTCTAATGACATCTTTACTGTAAAGTAATTTATTTAGAATGATGTTAAATGATTATTAGTGCCACACTGTTTTGTCAGAGGTATGCAATCTACCATAATGATGGGTAGGTGAAAATATGTTTACTATATTAATAATATTTTTTTTCATATTTCACTTAATGATTTTGGATTCTGTTATTTGTTAAATTAACAAAAGTCCTAAAAATATAATAGAAGTATCATAATTGTGCCTGTAGGGATAAAAATTTGGTTTCAGTTATAAGCCAAGAGCTATATATAGAGTAATCTTAGTTAAATTTAACAGTCATCCCAACAAATAAATGAATATTTCTTCTCAGTATTTGGCTGCAGACAGCTCACTGTTAACACAAGTTCAACTCTAGCCATTTGGGATTTTCCCAAACTATTGGTATGTTAAGTGACTTTTATTTAAACAATTCAGGATATAGTGTTATTTATCTACTTATGAAAATTATAAATTGATCAATAACTAACATTATTAAACCACATAACAATTTTTCACACCTACATCCTTTGTGAACACCAAATATGGATTTAATTAATAGGTACTAAGCAGGGAAAAAATATTTTTAATGGTTTTATTGCTTCAGTCTTTTATTGACATACAATTTTTTATTATGCAAATTAAAATATTCTAAAAATGGTCTTTGCTCATTTAAATAGCAGTTATTGTATGTTGACAGCCAGACTGTATCATTATTGTGTGATTTAATATGGTCTTCATCTAAAAAGTTATTTCCTGGGACTGTTAACTTATAAGAAAGGTTTATCTTCCTGAGTATTCAATCAAAAAAGCTAGACAATGAGCTTGAAGTATTTTTGAAATGCCTCTTTGTTCCTACAATGTCTTTAATGTTTTATTCCTGGGGATTTTAGACTAACCTTTTGTTTTTCTCCCAGAGAGATTCAATGTGTATTTGATGCCATCTCCTAACTTAGATGTACATGGCGAATGTGCCTTGCAGATTACATATGAGCACATCTGTCTTTGGGACGTCCAGAATCCCAGAGTCAAACTCATCTCTTGGCCGCTAAGCGCCCTGCGGCGGTACGGACGAGATGCAGCTTGGTTCACTTTTGAGGCGGGGAGGTGAGTTTGTTTCATCATCGTTTTCCCATTCCCCCCCCCCCCCAGGTGCATATCATTTGTGACCTGGCTTTATGTATGAGATCCACCTTGCACCACTCCTTGGGAAATGTATAGAGCTATGACCATATAATGTTAGGGGGCGCGTTATAAAATATTCACATATTAAACCTGGCTTCCTTTTCCATGGACGATTCTAATGTTTCATGAATATGATAGGAGTTTTCATTACACGGTCTGATGTCATACTACAAACTGAAGTTGAGTCAGGTAAAAATCCGCCATTTACTGGGTCAGGCTGAGCAGAGACTAGTGGCTTGGTTTTTTGGAAAACATCCGTATTGTTATTCTAGGTCTGTTTCCTCCTCTGAGCTGACTGTGGTCGATTATCAATACACTGACATTGTTTGAAGTTGCAGCTGGTTGAGTTCCACCCATTTTTCTTGCAGTGTGATGAATGACACTAATTCCGGAAGAGGTTAGTTCTGAAACATGCTCGTTGCAATAGCCAGCAAGTGCTTTAGGGCTTTGCCTTTTTGCTGTTAGAAGTGAATCTGGGAGAAAGTGGAGCCCTAGAATTTGGGCTGATCATTACCTCCAAAGACATCAGTCTGTCTAATCAGTGTTTCATTTTCCTTCTTCCCCACCCTTCCTTCCTTGAATTTAGTTTCTTTTTTTTTTTTTTTTTGAAACACTGGATCAGAGGTGGATTAAGGTCGGTTGAGGCCCCAGGCACAGAAGAAAATATTGGGCCTCTTACATTAGAAAAAAGTATAAAGTTGGGGTTTTGTGGGGCCCTTCAGAAGTCGGGGCCCAGGGCGCGCACCTGGTGCGCCTGCTATTAAATTCGCCTCTGCACTGGATATAAATTTTTATATTTTAGAAATTTAAATGAATACTTTTAAGAAGCACAAGTCCTTCTGTATATGGTCTGGCATTGCATTAAACTTGAAAACAGTCAACTTGTGACTTTAAAAAAAAAAGTGTGTAAAAGTGGACAGGAATATGATATCCGATATAAGGAGAGTAATATCAGAAGATCTAAACACCTGAGCCCCTACTCAGCCTGAATATATGTCAGTAATGTGCCACTCAGAGTGGTCCATTTATTCCATTTTAAACAAAACTCAATTATTTAAAATTTGCTTTCCAGAAATATGATTAATTTGATGCTCTTACAACCATTCTAGCAAGTTTTTAAGTTCTTCTTTTCTATACAGCTCTTCTCTGGTCTATTTATTTTCAAGTACTGAAAGTAAATTTCAGGTAGACTATAATTTCAAGTACAGTGTTGAAATGCTGTAAACGAGCCCATGACTCTCCCAGAGACTGCAAAGGTCCTTGCGTCAGAAAATCAAACTTGAATCTTCCGAGCTATGTTCTTCCTTTATGAGAATTACTTATTTATTATCCTTCTGGGCAAATCTATCCATAGAAAATGAAAAATTTATTTGGGAAGGTGATGATATTTTCCTGTTTGGGTCTCAGATATTATTTATGTATTCACTGTAACTAGTGAAATCAAGGTATAAAAATGTTTTATAATAGACTTTTCTATTGACCATAAACCCATGTCATGCCCACTGTTATTTCATATTGATTCACAGGACAGGAGAATTCTGCATTGATCGGGATGTCTGTGGCCTGTTTGGGCAGCTTTTATTCAAATACGAATATTTCAGTTGTCCTTTGATTTACTATTTATAGGAAGGAGCAATAGGAAAAGTATATGTCTTTTCTTAAAAATGGTAACTTCTGAAGGCTAAAACCTTAGTAAATTTTGTAGTATCTCTTGACTATTTGAAGCTTTTTAAAAAAAATATCTTAATAGTCTAGGTTTTATTACCATTCATATCTTTCTCAAGATTAATTCATTCATACTGAAATCTGGTTAAACTTCCAAGGATCTAAGATTGTTTTAAAGACTTTTCTATTTCTCCTAAGTCATGTAGGAAACCAGAGAAATTTTTAAGCAGGTATATGTGTGTGTGAGTGTGTGTGTGTGTCATGCAATCATGTTTCTCATTTGGAAACAACAGTTTTCAGGGGACAAATGTATATGTGAACAGATACTGAAATAGTTCAGGTGAAAAAAATGGTGGATAAAAACTGTGGATGCATTGGAGGCATAAATTTCAGAATTACCCAATGACCTTGATTCAAAAGCCATGAAGTGCTGTCTTGAAAAATGAGAGTTTTACTCCATGACTTTGGTCTCCTGATAGTCTGACCTTTGGTTATTTTATCCAAGAATTCCAGCAGTTAGAGAATTATAATACCCACAACCCATTCTGCACAGTCTTGTGCCTCAAATACTGCAAGAACTTTGAATATTTTTTGATTTTGTATAGCAGTCTTATTCCGTATTATGCTTTGAGGGGCTGGTGCAAAATCAAGATAAAATGATCAGAAGGACAAGCATTGGGCTTGTGTTCTTAGGATCTTTCACATTTCTCAGCCAGCATGGTATAGTTAAGGGGTGCTGGTTCAGGAGTCAGAGGGACCCTAGGTTCTGTTCTCTATTCTTTACTAGCTGTTGACCTTGGACAAAGTATTTAACTTCCCTTGTAAGTTTATAAGGAATAACTTCCTTGCAGGGTGAAAGCAGAAATTCACATAGATGACCTAGAAGGGTGCTGGGCTTCTTCTCCTAAGTAGTATCCTTGATGTTTTATTCTGATTATTTTTGAAGCAGGATCTGGGTTTGCAGGATACAGACAGTATTAAGCTCAAGGTAATATTACTATTCCATATTTTGCCTGAAACTCAAATAAAGACAAATTTTTATAGTTACCATCAAGATGCTGAGGATAAGAAGATCATTCGTGTTCCCCCAGGCGTGAAGGTTTCATAGCTGCCTTGCTTTATTGGTGAAGATAATTTTTTTCCTTGGCTATTTTCGGATGTGTTCAAAACAAGGCAGTTTCATATTAACTAACATAATTTCCTCCCTGTCTCGCATCAATAAATGAATAGGAGTTAAGCCTCTCTAGGCAAATAGTTTTTATGTATTTAACACGCTTCCGCAAAGACTTTTCCGTATTGTTGTTCAGAATACAGGGAGTCTTGTCAAAGACCATGTGCAAAGATCTGTTCATCATTAGCCTCTGGTATAGATGGAACTGAGTGTCTTTCCTGTACAGTGGCCCATGTCACCCCACCACGACTGACAATGGGCATGTGTAATAAACTGGACTGGGAGTTGGACAAAAGTAAATCATAGCTCTCCCAGATATTGGCTGGGGGACCTTGCATGAGGCGGCTAACTTCCTGAGCTCCCATTGGCCACCTATAACACGAATGTAATATATATGATGTAGAGATCACTGTGGAGATTAGTAAAGGTACTTGTACAAACACCTGTCTTAATTACCAGCAAGGAATAGGCAGTTGTGTCAGCCATACTGACTTGAGCAGGAGAGAAATTAATTGGCTTTTACATAAACCAAAGTTTGGGGAGTAGGAATGGCGGCAGGCTTGGCTTCCTTTAGGGTCAGTGTTGACCGTAGGTTTCATCTCTCAGGGCTATTTCTTCTAGGATGGCTTTACTCTGGCTCCACATGGTGGCTTCTTGCAGCTTTGGGACCTTCTCACACCATCAGAAGAGAGACAGATTCCTGCCACATGATGAGCATCACATTTACAACGTGTCAGGCACTGTGCTGAGCACTGTGTGCGAAGCACCCAGGGTACGATTTGAATGGGGATGGTTCTCCCAAAGATGGAAGGGGGTACTGATGCCATCAGAAAGGGAATGAATATAAGGTTTAAAAAGAAATGAACAAAATATACATGTTACAACATTCAATAACGCCTCAGAGCAAGTGGGGCGAAGCGACTGCCTGTAATGAGCAACATCACTCAGAAAGGGGCCGAGATACACAACACTGGTTCTCAACCTGGGGTGCTTTTGCTCCCGGGGACATTTGGCAATGCTTGGAGACATTAAACCATTCATTCTCATCGTATCTCTGTTTTTTTCCTTGAAGAAATTCAGAGTTAAAAAGATAAACTTTTTTAGCAAAGTGCAATTACAGGATGAACTGCCATTCCCTTGCCCCTGTAAGTAAAGAAGAACTGGTCTATTTGAGAGACCGAGACACAGAGCCCTTCTTTTGTTTGAGGTTTCTCTTGTCTTGTTCGTTTCTGTGCACTCTGAAGCCCTGGAAGCTCAGGGAAAGCCTCAGATGGGCAGGAGCTCTGGTGTTCACGGGGAAGATCCATCTGGCTGACACAGGCTCCGACCGTGGCAACGTCCCCGGCGGAGCCACACTGAAGTGTTTATTGTTCAAAGCAAGGTGGCAGGTGTCCAGTCGTTTCCCTGCTCATTTTAAAGCTGGCTGCCTGAGGGAGCTGTGCCTCCGTGTCAGCGTCGCCTCCCTCCTGACTGATAAATGAATACTCGGGGGGGGGGGGCAGCACCTGCCTGTGTGGGAACACCTGCCTGTGTGGAGCAGGGCAGGTGACTTTCGGCAGAACGGGCTGAATGATGACCACCACCTGAGCGCTCTCTTTACCAGCTGGAGAGACGCTCCCTTGCTTTTGTGTTGACATTGTTTTAAGAAGAAACTTTTAGGTATGCCAAGACTATGTTAAAAGTGACATCGCATTTACAAATGCTTTTCCTTAAATGGAGTGTACACATTTGTGAAAAAGCTGTATTTTGGATGTAGAGACAACTGAACAGCCTCAGAAAAGAAATCACTTGTTTCCTGAGTATATCACTCTAAAAACAAGCTGAACTGGTGAAATATTCTTTCATCGGGAAAAGAATGGCTTTCCTTTCTAATCGGTGAATTTACAGCTAAAAAGATTATTCTGAGATAAATCTTTGAATATCTCTACTAGTGTTCTTGATTTGAAGCTACTTCATAATCTCTGATTTCTGAGTATGTTATAGAGCATATACTCATTCTTATTAAAGGACTGAAAGCAAATTAACAAGTGAAGTGTGCTCGGTTCTCCCTGTCATGTTCAGTAGATAGATGCGAATGAAATGAACCGGGTCCCACACACAGTCTTGCTCAGAAGTGAACTCTCTTCTCTTATAAGAAAGCAGAAATGACTTTTGTGCCATTTACACCATTTGTTCTTGGTTAACATTTATCCAAAAATAATTTTAATTATGAAAGTAACACCCACTTATTATAAATAAAAAGGAGGAAGAATTATCTTTCTACTCTGCAGAATAACCTCTTGAATAACCATCAAGAATAGCCCTTTCATTATCCTGAGCAAGTTCTTTGCCAGATGCTGTGCTAGGTGTGGGGTGTGAAGACAGACAAGGCCACCATCATTAGCTTAGCAAGGTCCCCTCTGCCCCTGAGCCTCTGTGATGGTACCATGTGAAATCCCTAAAGGAATGCTTGATGTTCTTAGGACCTTGGGGATAATTTAGACACTTATCCATGTATCCTGTCTTGTGGCCATTAAAAAAAAAAAGTTTAATGTGTATTATTTATTTATGTATTTTTTTTTTTTCATTTTTCCGAAGCTGGAAATGGGAGGCAGTCAGATAGACTCCTGCATGCGCCCGACCGGGATCCACCCGGCATGCCCACCAGGGGGCGATGCTCTGCCCCTCTGGGGCGTCGCTCTGTTGCATCCAGAGCCATTCTAGCACCTGAGGCAGAGGCCACAGAGCCATCCTCAGTGCTTGGACCATCTTTGCTCCAATGGAGCCTTGGCTGTGGGAGGAGAAGAGAGAGACAGTGAGGAAGGAGGGAGGGAGGGGTGGAAAAGCAAATGGGCGCTTCTCCTGTGTGCCCTGGCCGGGAATCGAACCCGGGACTTCTGCACGCCAGGCCGACGCTCTACTGCTGAGCCAACCGGCTAGGGCTATGTATTTTTTAAGACAAATTTAAATTCATTATTTTACCTTCTGGGATTTCATCCCTGGTTTCTGTTAGGATAAGGTCATAGGAAAGAGAATTGGGGCATTTGGATCTCTTTGGATGCTGGAAAAGTGTCCAAGAAAAAAGTCAGTGGGTAAATAAAAAGAAAAGAGTCCAGACTATTGAAAGTCAGAATGTGTATCTGCAGTTGTGCAATGCCTGACCTGTTAGAACTTCTTTATTCTGTGCTGTCTTCTCTGGTGATGAGACGCAGGTGTTGCTGGACTGGGCTATGTAAGACCATTAGCCTATTTGATGTTTGTTTGTTTTTGTTTTTATTCAGTGAGAGGAGAGGAGGCAGAGAGACTCCTGCATGCGCCCCAATGGGATCCACCTGGCAAGCCCACTAGGGGGCAATGCTCAGCCCATCTGGGATGTTGCTCTATTGTTCAGCAACCGAGCTCTTCCTAGCCCTTGAGGCAGAGGCCATGAGCCATCCACCTCAGCGCCCAGGGCCAACTCATTCCAATCAAACCATGGCTGCAGGAGAGGAAGAGAGAGAGAGAGAGAGAGAGAGAAAGGGGGAGGGGTA
This sequence comes from Saccopteryx bilineata, assembly GCF_036850765.1. NCBI lineage: Eukaryota > Metazoa > Chordata > Mammalia > Chiroptera > Emballonuridae > Saccopteryx > Saccopteryx bilineata. The sequence goes on along the minus strand of NC_089495.1, from coordinate 188,340,612 downwards.
GAGAAGCAGACATTCACTTGGGAATCAAACCTGGAACATCCACATGTTGGGGTGATGCTTTACCACTGAGCCAATCGGCCAGGACCTCTAATATATTTAAAGGAAGGTTTAGAGCAGGGGTAGTCAACCTTTTTATACCTACCACCCACTTTTGTATCTCTGTTAGTAAAATTTTCTAACCACCCACCGGTTCCACAGTAATGGTGATTTATAAAGTAGGGAAGTAACTTTACTTCATAAAATTTATAAAGCAAGAGTTACAGCAAGTTAAAGCAGATAATAATAATTACTTACCAAGTACTTTATGTCAGATTTTCGCTAAGTTTGGCAGAATAAATCTTGATAAAACAACTTACTATAGTTAAATCTATCTTTTTATTTATATTGTATACTTTGGTTGCTCCACTACCGCCCACCATGAAAGCTGGAACGCTCACTAGTGGGCGGTAGGGACCAGGTTGACTACCACTGGTTTAGAGTCATTGTGTTTATCAAAAGCAGACATTGGGTAAAAGAGTGATTGTTCAAAAGCAGTTCTTGCCAATTATCAGATCATAATATAGATGAAACGTTTTACTACCAGTGTTCAAAATAAAACAGAATTGGAAACATCAGCATGTCATAAGCTGATGATAGATCAATAGCTAAATAGGAGTTCATAACCTAATCTGTATTTATTGCTGTGGGTTGCAGTTGCAAAGACTTTAGGAGCCACTGGATTGTGTTGTTTGAGAAACAGCACTGCAAGGTTTGATATTAAGCAATTCTGCCACTGTTTCTGGGTAACACATATCTTCATCCTTTCTAGAACCAAGGTTGCCACCTGAGTAAGTAAATAAATAATAACCTTGGCTGTAGGGGAAACAGAAGGCCACTTCTTCCTCTTAACAGAATTAATTGAGGTTGCTTCCTCCTCTTCACAAATTATATTTCCATATTTGATGGAAAAAGAATGTATGGAAAACATTAGACCTTGCAGAATTAGGTGTCAGATTTGTATGGTGGCACAAATAAGGAGGGGACAACAGTGAGCATTGATCTATTGGAGGAAATCTTCAAGAAATAAATGGGTCTTGAATGAAAATGCATTCACTCTTAGTTTTTTATTCTCCATTGGATTAGAATGACTTAATGATTAAAATCACATGATCAACCTCATGAGGTCGCCCTTTATATTAGCTTATTGAAAGAGCCATCTGTTTTTTCCTTTTCCTTCTCCTTGCAAAGCCCATTTTCATGAAATTCCAGCTAGGCAGGTTTGGCCAATTACATACATCACACTATATGTGCTGAAAACTGCCATATGGCCCTGGAATTGGGCCAACTGCGGGAAACTAGATAGGGAAGAATTTTTCTATTTTTATTTCATTAATTGCATAGATTGGGCTAGATAAAATAATTAAGAGTAGTTTGGGTCAGAAATTTGCTTGGTCTCTGTGTCGTGTTAAGCAGTCCTTTGGATGTGAGCAAACCTTGTGCGTTTGAGCCCCAATTCATTTTTTTGGCAAGAGATTCTGAGTGGCATTGTTCTTAGAATACATAGGTTTTTTAAAATGAACAAACAAAGCCACCTCTTGTTTATTGTCCATATATGTCAAAAATCAGATCTTTAAAACTATTTTCACCTCTAATTTTGCCCATGTTCTTTAAAAATAGAGTAATTAAATATATTTCATAATTATATATATCAAGTATGTCTGTATACACACAGTAAAATGTATTTAGCAATTAAAACACTTTTATTTGCTTCCTGCCTAATTGGGTGTACCAATTTCCCCTTATTAATGGAATTCATTTCTGTTTTAACAGTCTGGGGTTGAGATGATCTTCCTCTCATTCCCTTAGGGAGCTTCTCTTATATTCCACACGTTAATTCAGCGCAGTCATGATCATTAAAAAAAAAAATTCTTAGCTGCATTTGATCCATCACATTGAGTGGAAGCTGGATTAAAATTTGATCTATGACTTCGGAAATGAAAGAATCCTTACAGCATTGTCCGTGAGGAAAGTCAGAGTCTGAGAGCCCAGAATCCTTTGCGCACCTCTGCGCTGAACGGTGTAGATTCTGATGGGTCTCAGATTCCTGGACTTACGGGGGAACCTGCCAGGCCGGTACCCTTTTTTTTTTTTTGTATTTTTCTGAAGCTGGAAACGGGGAGAGACAGTCAGACAGACTCCCGCATGCGCCCTACCGGGATCCACCCAGCAAGTCCACCAGGGGCGACGCTCTGCCCACCAGGGGGCGATGCTCTGCCCCTCCGGGGCATCACTCTGCCACGACCAGAGCCACTCTAGCTCCTGGGGCAGAGGCCAAGGAGATCCCCAGTGCCCGGGCCATCTTTGCTCCAATGGAGCCTTGGCTGCAGGAGGGGAAGAGAGAGACAGAGAGGAAGGAGGGGGGGGGTGGAGAAGTAAATGGGCGCTTCTCCTATGTGCCCTGGCTGAGAATCGAACCCAGGTGCCCCGCACACCAGGCTGATGCTCTACCGCTGAGCCAACCGGCCAGGGCCCCGGTACCCTTTTTGAGAGTGGCAAAGCGAAGTACAGGGATCATGCTAAAAATTAAGAAACTGCCTTTTCTTTATTAACCTTTTACTTTGCTTCTTGACAAAAAAAAAAAAAAAAAAAAAAAAAAATCAGCATCAGTTTAGCCTAGACTAGTGTGATTGGTTCCCTGCCCATATTAATAGCTATTCATTGGAAACTTGGATTCTCCTTAACTTTGTTTAGCAAATGGACATGATATTCCTCATTTCATACATAAAATAAATGGGCGTACTCTCCTGGAGTGTCCCAGGCTCTCTGTGCATGGAATGTCCAGGGGCTGGACTCTCAGAAGCTTTTGTTTTTGTTTTCACAGGATGTGTGAGACTGGCGAGGGGCTGTTTATCTTTCAGACACGAGATGGGGAGGCCATTTACCAGAAAGTTCACTCTGCTGCCCTGGCCATCGCTGAGCAGCATGAGCGCTTGCTGCAGAGTGTGAAAAACTCCATGGTACGTTTGGAATGCCTTCCTCAGGACCTGGTGGGTACCGCTGTCAACTGCAGCCTTGGAATCTTTGGGCTACGAACTATGGCCAGTGTTGTTGTAGCAGGTGGCTTACTCTTGTCCTCAGCCATATTTTACTTGGATTAAATGCCACTCTGGGACAGCCCGCAGTGGTCAGTTGTGAACACAGTAACCTCTTTATGTACTTTATGCCTCAGTTAGAATATGTGTGTTCATTAATCAGTTTGGGCTCCTGTAATCAACACCATACACTATAGCTTACAAACAACAGAGTTGTAGTTATTTCTCACAGGGAGGCTGAGAAGTCTAAGGTCAAGGTACACTCAGAGTCAGTGTTGGGGGGTACTTCCTGGTTCATAGATGTTTATCTTTTTCTCTCTGTCTCACATGATGGAAAGATGAGAGTCCCTTTGGGATCTCTTTTATGAGGGCACTGCACCCCCAGGACCTAATTCCATCTAATACCATCCACTTTGAAGTTAAGATTTCAAGGTATGCGTTGGGGGGTTGGGTGGCATAATCATTGAGTTTGTTGCAGTGAGTGTGTACATTAAAATCAAGTTGGCTTTGTATGGGCAGTGATAGACACAACTGTGTGGCTTATCTACTTATAGATACATATTTATAGCTGTATCAGAAGTGATCATTTCCAATGTCAACAGGGATCAGAGAAAAATATATAGTTGAGAAAAGTGGGCTGGTGGGAAACTGGATGAAATGTCAAAAGCCCACGACCCAGCAACTGTTGACATGAAACTGGGCTCCACATAGGGGAGCTCCTGATTTTTTTTTCCCCAGGAAAAGCCAAGGATTTGAGTCTGTGTGTAATATTTCCCAGTTTGTAACTACTGGAAATTAATTCTATTTAAAACCAACAACAAAACTGGCACTACTTGTGGGCCAAAGAAGACTTGTCCAGAGACTCCATCATGCATTTGCCATCTCTAATTGATAAACTTTCATAGACTTCCATGTCTAAAGACACCACAGACACAAATACACGTGAGTGTCCACATACACTCTCTCGGAATGCCTACCCCGTTCATTGCATGGGGCTCAGGACGGTGAGGCATACGGAGAATTAAGATTCTTGAGACTCGTCTAGGAGAAGAGTAAATTCATGAAGTCTCAGTGGAATGCAGAGCAGTTAAACCATGCACCTCCTGCACTGTGCCCGCAAACACAAGCAGAGAGCTGCCCGTCTGGAAGGAAATCTGCAAAACTAAAGGGAACTCTGTTGGTAAGATGAGGGTGGTTTGAAAATTTATGATGTCAACATGTAGGGTAATTGGATTTAAAGAGGGAGAGAAGCACGCCGTAATATGATCTCTCCCAAAGCAGCCCTACATTATTCCCAAATGACCTGGCAGGCATTGCTCTGGGATGTCGGAGCAGGTCAGCCAAACTTTCTGTGGAGGGCCAGACAGTAAATGCTGTGGGCGCTGTGGACGAAGAGGGCCTCTATCACAACTCCTTAGGTAACAACCTTATGGCTATGGCTGTGTTCCAAAAAAACTTTAATTCAAATTTTGTGTAATTTTCCATATCATGAAATATTTTTTATTCCTTCCCCCCACAAAATCATTTAAAAACCTTCTTTTTTGAACTAATGCAAATTTGGTATCCATTTCCCCCTATGCTTATCAGTTTGGGATATTGCAATAGAGATAGATAAATGGATGGATAGAGATAGCTGGCTGGCTGGCTGGCTGGCTGGATGGATGGACCCATCGATTAAATGATATCAGCTAACTAGCTGTCAAGTCAAATTCAGGTCACTTCGAATTTACAGGGCAACATGTAATTGCATTCAAGTTGTGTAGCTATCCATTAGATGCCTTCAAACATCTGTAGAGGTTTTTCTAAGATTGCCTTATTTGTAAAGCCATCAATTAGCATAAATTGTTGTGTGCTCGAAAGGCAGGTTCTGCACGCACGTGGTTTTTCATTTACAACCTTCTCGTTATTTCTGCTAAAAATTAATCAGAATTATGAGTAATTTGTTCAGATCGTCCCCTTGCAAATTCAACTGGAAAATAACGTTGTTTGCTCTTAGTTTGCTGTATGCTGAACGAGTTGTATCAAGTGAGTGTGCTTTTAAAGCAACAGCACCCTGTTTTAGATGGAAATGAGTAAGTTTCAAAATGGGATCTGCATCTCGAGGAAGTTAAACTGGGGACTGTGAAACACTTAAGAGCAATGTACTCAGATCAATTTCTGATTAGGGGAGAGAAGAGAGCCCATGCTAAAATTAAGCAAATGACAACAACATGACTGGCCATCTTCCCTGGGTTACAAATTGCCTTGAAAATCTTTCAGAAATATCAACTTAGGGTAATATTTGAAAAACAAACACACAAACAAACAATCACTGTTCTAGGAAATCCCATTTCTTAGGGTTTTGGGCACCAGAAAGCTACCTCATCAATGGTTCTCCCCTACCTTCTTGCTTTTTAAACTCAGCGTATTATTATTATTCGCTCTGAGAGGGGTGCTAGTGTGGAGCTTGGCTTGGGAAGGCATCTCTGTGGAAGGGGATGGACCAGCTGCCTTTCCGGGGGAGCTGCTCAGACTGCGGGGACAGCTTGGGGCACCCCTGAGCAGCCGCTATTTTTGCCACCTTGGAGATCAGTGTCTCTGACAAAGTCTAATTTTGGAACAAGGAGTGGTGGTGTGTGGGATGGTCCTCATTCCACGACGGGGCCTGTCATTTTTAGAATTTCCTTAAGGCGAGAGCGACACTGTGGAGAATGACTGCAATTTAGCAGGTTCTCTCCGGGGCTGCGGGGAAGGGTGTGTGTGTGTGTGTGTGTGTGTGTCACATGGCCCCCTGAGAGCCATCTCCCTGCACTCTGGAACTGTGACTGTACACAGGTTTGAGAGCAAAATATGAAGTTTTTCCACCATCTTCCCTTGCCCATCTCCTTTGTGTTGGTTGGTTTAATGGACCAATTTTCTTCTGAATTTGGTTTTGCAAATAAAATTTGCTAAAGAATTTGTAGAACTTAAGGGGCATTCTTCCACAAGTCTGGAAACTGAAATAATTTGTAGTCAGTTCCGTTTAAAAAGCAATATGCTACATTTTTTTAAAATATACAGTATATCAAAGAAATTCTAGCATCAATTTAATTACTATTCCAACACTGTGTGTGTGTATGTGCATCCAGCTTTTTCCTTTTACTGAATTAAACCCTTCTTATATCCTGGTATATTATCATTTAAAAACCTTTTTATCAAACACCTATCTACTACTTGCAAAACAGTGTGGTAGAACTTACGGAGATTATAAAGTATAAAAAACATTTTGCACCTTTAAAAGGAGCTTAAAATGTAGATAAGGCATATTTTATACTTCTCAAATCATGCAATAATATAGTCCTGTAAATGCAATTGGCTACCATCTCTTTGGAGGGCAATTTGTCCTCATTTATGAAAGGGAAATGTATACATCTCTTTACCCAGAAGTAGTACTTCTAGGGATTGACCCTAAAGGTGTGCAGGCTGCAGCAAAGATGACGTGGACACAGGTGCTCCTGGAGGGTGTCATGCCTTCGTTCTTACGTTCTGCCATTGAACAGGTATTTTCTGAGCTCTGCGGTCTACATGGCGCTGTGAAAGGACTCTGAGGAGATAATGTTCCCGTTCTTGGAGAGCTTATTTGTAATAACGGAAGTAACTTGAACAGCTTAAGTGTCCATCAAAAGGGGTGATTCGATAAAATCTGTCACATGATGCCACAGGAATGACACAAGACAGCTAATGAGCAGGAGGAGAGTCACACTTGGTAATATCAGAGGTGTGAGAAGGTCCTGAATGAGCAAGAGGCAGGACAATAGGCAGAGTGGACACACTCACACGTGCGCTTTGCAAATACAACTTCCGGTGGAAAGGAAGCTACAGGGTGATGTTGGTTACCTTTGGGGAGCAGGATGACAGTGTGAGGGTCTGGGAAGGGACTTTTAAAAAATATGTCATGGAGCCTAAAAACTTAGGTAAATTTTTAGGTGCTAGAAATGGGCTAAGAGTCAAGACCATTCTGTTGGAGAAGGTTATACCTGTGCTGAGTTTTAGGATGAACAAGAGTTAACTACCTGCTTCTCCTGATGGTGATGATAATACACTTCCAAGCACTAGACCTGTATTAACTTTAATTCTACTACATGATGCTATTGACATGGGCACTGTCATTCTATTTCTATAGCTAAGGGTCTGAAGCGTGGACACCCACACTTTAAGGAAACAGTGCATGCTTCTGCTAGAAGTCAGCTAGAAATCAGGGAGCCGAGATTTCAAGCCAGGCACCAGTGTCCACACTTTGGCCACCATGCTCTACTTACTCAGTTAAAATTAAATTAATCAAATTAAGTCACCAGGCATGCCTCCTGAATTGATTAGAAATTGAAAGAGGGTAAGTGGAATTAACCTACTTTTAGTCATAAACATTAAAGATGGACTAAGCTATTTATTCAAACAGGTTGGGTACCGATACAACTTGGCTTATTTCTTAAATCTGCTGTGACTTTTGTTCCCGTACATTAGGAAAAACTGTAATTTTCTGAGCATGCCCTTTTCAGTCTCTTATAACAACATAATAACTTGCAACACGCAACGGTGAGTTCAGTGGGTTATAATAAGCCTTTTGCCTGATTAGGAAATGCTGCCCTACCTTATACAGTTTCTCCCCAGAGCTGTAAGCTCCTGTAATTCTGCCATGGTCATTGTTTAGCTGGTGACTGTCCCTCTACTGGAAAAGGAAAGACATTGAATGTTGCCGACAGGTTGTAGCTTTGTTTATGAACTCTAAAACTAGTGGCAATGTTTACAATGGTGGCTCTATAAGTAGAAAGTTCATTGAAAGCGTAGTGGTGGTGACACAGCAGGTCATAACGTGGACGGAAGATGTTCATGTGAGATCAGGGAGCATCTGGTTGACCAGATGGGCAGCGGGGATTCAGATGGTTTTCCCAACATTAATCGTGGCAGAGAAGACAGAGGTGGGAATGGTGATGGGGACTGTGAGATGAATGAAACCAGTTCAGTGCTATTTTCATTTTGAGACGTTAGGAAATAAGTGATTTATCCATCTCCAACAAGGGTTGGCAACAAGGGTTGGCAAATGTTTTCTGAAAAGGGCCAGATGGGAACTTCCTTTAGGCTCAGTGGGCTGTGGACGGTTGCTGCTGTTGCTTATTCTTCACTTCCTCCTTCTCCTTTTTTCATTTACTTTTCACCTTTAAAAATGTAAAAGCCATGCCTTGTGATGCACCGTCCAAAAACAGGCCACCGGGACTTGGCCTGCGGGCAGGCTGCAGTTCCCTGAGCCCCACTCGACCCCAGTTTCTAGGCATCAGCTGCGAACGTGCGTGTTTAAGGGCTCTCTGCCCTCTGAGCCATGTGGATTCACTTTTCCTCGGAGGAGTGTGCCAAAGGCAAAGGCAGTGATCCCAAATTCCTATCAGTAAAATCAGAGGCCAGTTATGGTTTGAACCGGAATCAGGCATTTTTAGGGATGCCATAGACATCATTCAATCGGGGTTCCGCTTTGGTTGCCCAGTGGACACATGCTGTGCCTTGCACGGCTCTTCACCCCCTGCCCAGGATATTTAACCCTTGGAGTAGTAAGTTTTTTCATGCAGGAGTGAGGTTTCTTTTCAAAAAAATGAAATTCCAGTTACAGTTTTATTAACCTAAAATCATGTTTGTTTGATAACCAATTTATGGAAACAAGAAGAACGTACATTTGCCTTTTTTTAATGTGGCCTTACACACATTCGATCGTACTCTGGATGGTCAGGAGACACGAGGACATACATGACCCATCGTACTACTCAGAGGGTTAAAAGTGTTGGGCATGACCAGAAAGCAGAACTGGGGAGGTCATTCAGAATGGATGGTTGCCACCCACTTTGAAGTTTCAATGTTTAGGGGGAGATACAGCACAGTCCATTTTCTGTGTAGAATTGGGAATTGACCACTTACTAGGCTCCTACCCAAGTATTTGCTGGCCTATCCAAGCCAGAAATACAAATCCTCCTCATTATGTAAGTAGCAAATGGGGGAAGCTATCTGCTGGCTCACCTCCAGGCAGCGTGGAAACTGGTAGACGTCTCAACTGGTCAGACCTGGGAACGGGCGTCAAGACTACCAGAGACTATAGGGCGGGGTGAGCTGGCTTAGGCAGACCACGATTTGGGGGTCTATAAGATATTGGCACAGATGACAGTTTTATAAAAGTAAATTAGTTCCCAGTGTTTAAAGTGGGAGGTTTCATATAGAATACAGATTATTAGTTTTTGAGAAATAGGAATACCTGCTAACATTGGCTGCTCCAATTAAAATTGAGTAGCAACTACCCATCTGAGATGATGAATGCTCTAGTCTATAGCATTTCAGCTATAGTCTATTGTCATTTCTCATTGCCTTCATAATCCGACGGTTTTACTCATTTATGCTACCAGCACAGCCCAGATAGGTGTTCAGGTTTGCAGCCCCTGGCTTAGGGAAACAGTGCAGGCTTCTCATCCTTTATGTTTTTGCCAAGACATTTATTTCCCTCATCTCTCCTTTTATTGAAGATTTAGGGCCATTGTTCTGGTAGCAGAGGCCTGCTCTTACTGGGGGAAATTCAGCGTGGACATACACCAAAAATTTATGATAGAAAGTGCAAAATGTGTGTGAGCATGAATGTGCTCGGTGACTGAAGCCAGCAGGTGGTCTGTCACCGAAGAGGACACCGGGCTTTTATATTTTTCCATCAACAAGGCGAGAATGCCATGGGAACTTGGAAAGACTCTGTTCCATCTAATCGGAAGGCTGCCCGTAGAAATCTTTTTTCCAAGCTGGGACATTTTTACAAGTGCAAGCTGAGTCTTGTAAGAGCAATATTGGTTATACAACCTGTAGGCTTGATTCAAAACGAAAATGCACAGGCCCTTGTTGAAAAATTAGTAAGATATTGAAGTTGGGGACAGCAGAATATGACATCAAGCCTGGAGCCCCGTGTGACTACACAAGGCTGTAAGTCCCTGAAGCCTGCCTGGGGTAAGAGTTATGCCTGGATAACAGAAGAAAATGGGGTACAACCAGGAAAAGGTGAGTGTGTAGTCACACTGCACGCCAGTGACACCAGTGGCCCTCAGTGGGAAGCAGCTTTGTCGGCCAGGACATATTCGGCGTTATCTAGAGCCATTTTCGAATGTCAACCCTATGGGAGGGGGAGAGATGCCGCTAGTATCCAGTGAGTGAGGCGGAGGATGCTGCTCACCACCCCACAATGCACCGGGCGTCCCCATAACAAGTAAGGTGGCCCGTGTGTCAGTAGTGCAGAGGGTGAGACTAGAGGTGGGGCGGGTTCTGCCGGCGAGCTGGGCCAGAATGTGACAGGTCAGCGTGTCAGGGACCACACGTCACTTCTGAGCTCTGCAGTGTGGCCTCCGACTGCCGTGTTTACGTCGTCTGTCCCATGTGGGTGGTGATTATATTTACCCTGTGTGGTTCACATGAGCTAACACACATGTGCAGCCCTGAGGAGGGACACAGTGAGATTTAATAAGTGTGACCTATCACAGTGCTTCCCTTTCTACTCACTCCAACTGCCTGGGCCAGGCTAGGCCTAGAGGAAAAATCACCCCGAGGCGAGGGAATACAGATGGGTCACACCAGCAATCTGGGTGATGGGCTGAGCGCTCTTGTTCGTTATTTTCTTAGGATACCGATGGTGTTTGTACAAGCATGGCAGCATGGGATTTTGAGTGAAGGCCTCCGCCTTCTGTGTGGGGCTCCCCCAGGACCTCCAGAAACATGCACAGAGTTCATTATACCCACCCTGCAGACTGAAGTGTCACGGTATGACCATCTCCATGGCCCAGGGCACTGTGCCCACCGGCCCACTACTCCACTCATTGAACTTGCGCCCGGAGTGAGCATCAGACGGGAAACACAAGTCACCCCTCCACTTCACGGGTCTCAGTTCTGGCGTGTGCGTGGCATCTCGTCCCCAAACATCTGCTCTCATTGAACGGGAGCCACTGAGTGGAAAGATTCAGTCTGCCCTTCGCATTAGCTGCAGAGACTGACCTCTGAGTAAAAGGTCTCTGCACTCGAGGCTACTAGCCTGGAGGAGGCAGGCCCCACGTGTGTATAAGAAGTTCAAGGCCAGACATAGGACTTTCTAAAGGTTTGCTGAATGAACAAACTAGGAATAGGTTAGATAATCTTGTGAGCAGAGGGAAAAGGGAAAAGGAAGCCAGAATAGCGATTGCAGTTTCCTCCCAATGCCCGCGCAGATTCTGGGAAAGTCAGCTTTGAGAGGCCAGGAAAGACAGTCCCCAAGGCCCTCAGCGTCAAGGTGCAGGCGGCGAGAGATTTCCTCAGTAAGGAGGCGTAGAGGCAAAGGGAGCAGTGATTTTGTTTTATGCGTGTGGCTGGGAATTCAGATGGCGCCAGATAAATAGATGCAAATCACTTTCATGCCCCATGAAAATAACCGTTCGAGTGCATCTGGTACTCAGCAAAATGCTGCACTTGGAAATGTGGCCCCGAATGGCTGATTTCACGAACAGTCTGCTTTATCAAAGCCACAAGCCACAGTGGAGGCACTGCGTTAGCCAGAGCTCTGCTTACCTATGCTGTCTCCGCTGTGATTTTTCCCTAGCAGGGAAGCAGTCTTTCTTACTTTCTCTCTCATTCTCTCAAGTTCAAGAAGTGAGCACCTGCTTATTCTATTTCCTTGACAGTTTTAAATACTCTGTAATATCTAGGGAACATTTGGATGGTAACAATACCCACCGCTTTTCCTGCACACGTCAGAACAAAGGCAAGGAGCAGGACAACCTAAAGACAGCTGTCTGGGCGTTTCAGGCCACATGCATGTCAGAGCTGGAGGCAGCCCATGAGAACGGGCTTCAGTTTGGAAGCCCAGAAAGACCACCTCTGGCAGGTAGTTCACGTCAACTGGAGAGAAGTCTCCTGGGGCAGCGGAAGCCTGGCTGAATCACTGGTCGATTATGTTGGTCGAGGTGCCCAGGGGGTTCCCATCTCCTTGCAGCCTAGATGGTGGGCCAGTTGCCATTTCTCTATGCCTTGGAAATAAAATTTGGCTGTTTGTTTTTTTTTTATCAGTATGGACGAAACCCATCCTTTAAGGTCTATGTAACGTCCTCAGTACTTTCTATGAGACACACACAGGGTTGTGATATGAACTTTAAGTTCTGGAGTAAGTGGCCAGGCCTTAAGTCCTGGCTGGACATCTTTGCCAGCTCAGCGTCCTTGGGTGAATCTCCTCACCACCCTTCATATTTGTCTCCCCTCCGTGCAGGGGGTTATATCGGCACCTTCCTCTGTTAGATGGGATGAAGCAGGTCATTGCTTGACATAGTGCCTGGCACCTAACTAAGCACAAAGCAACCTGAGCCGTCATGATCATTGACTTGCAGTTCTAGAAGTTTCTCATTTACCTAGTGATTTATTCAGTCAGTCAGCTCAGTCATTTCGTCTATCAGTGACTGAGTCATTCCACTGCTTTTTATAAAGTGCCTACTGTGTGTGAGGAATCATACCGGGCACTGGGGCTATGAGCATGTCCAGTGACTCTTCTCCACCCTGGGAAGGAACACTCTGCTTAGAAGAGAGTCTTCCCTTTTGTCAAGGAGGGCGCCCCACTGTGGTGGCAGATGGCACTGCGACTGAAGCTGGCTTTAAACCAGCTCTCCCGCCTCTCTCTCTGAGATCCAGAGCGCACAGGAGCTGCCTTCTATTTATTTCTAAGTTTCCAGCCCCCACTGTAGGGCATGGCTCATAGATGATGCCCAGAGCCCATAAATAGATGGAATGAATGAATAAATACACCAAAGAGCACCGAGCGCAGAATTCATTGGAAGGGGAAAGGGGAAGGGAGGGCTGTTAGGGAGCCTGTGAGCAGAAAACCACATTAGGGGGCTTAGTCTAATTGAGGGATAATTGAAGTTGGAGTAAAGAGCTCCATCTGGCCCTGTGCTGAGAGTCTGCATGCTTTATTTTGTTTAATTTTCACAACTGTCCTTGGAGATACGGATTGGTTTCTGAATCCTATTTAGTTTATGTTTACATAAACCATGTATGTAAAATTTAACCGACTGCAAAAATATGACCATATCAGTGATGATTAGTACTATATTTTTCTTTTCATTATTTGTTTGCATGCACGTCTTTACCCCTTTCCCCTCTTCAGCAACTCCTAAATCTCTTCTAGAAGTTTACACTTAACTTCATGTTCTCCTCTGTGTCCATATAATCCTATATAGAAATCTGTTTGCCTACACACATAGGTAAACATGTATAGACATATATATAAGATAGGTAGTTGAAGGTCATTGTTGGCTTTACAAACGTCTGATCATATTACACACTTTAAAACTATCCCCTGGCCCTGGCTCAGTAAGTTAGAGTGTCGTCCCCATACATCAAGGTTGCGGGCTCAATCCTCAATCAGGGCACACACAAGAATCAACCAGTGGATGCATAAATAAGTGAACAACAGATTGATGTTTCTCTCTCTAAAATCAATTTTATAAAAAACAAACACTACCTCCTGGTTTTCTCATGCAGTAGTAAATGTGTTGTATTGGAGCAGCAAGAAACAGACGTTTTGCCACATAATTAAGTAGCCAAATTAAGGAGTCTTTTATTCAAAGCCGGTGACCGAACAGAGACCTAAGTCATTCAAATCATGGGGCCCTGAACACAGTTTGGGGCTAGCTTTTACAGACAGAATTACGCGCTGATTGGGGAATGGGGAGGAGGGGAAGCATAGCAGTAAACCAAAGCAGTGACACAAGCTCTCTTACAATGTTTACAATGTTTATCTATAAGATTAATTCACAGGGGAACATTCTGGGAACACCTGCAACCTTGCGGAACTCTCCAAGGCCACAGCCTGGGAAGAAACCAGCCTCAAGGCCAGGGGTAGGGAGTCTTTTTAGAAAAAGTAAGTTCTGCTAAAAGTCTCTTTGTTTTAGAGAAAGTAAGTTCTGTCAAAAGTTACTCATGCTAAGAGCCTTTCTTTTCTATATTTCAAATGTCCAATGGAAAGAGTTAAAAGTCACGCAGTATGTAAGTCTGATTCAAGGGTTGGCGAATGGGTGTGTGCCTGTTTTTCTAAGAACAGATTTACTGGAACTCAGACATGCCCATTCATTTATACATTGTTATGGCTGCTTTCACATTGGCACAGAAAGGTTGATTAGTTGGCCATGGAGACTGTATGGTCTGGAAAGTCATTTCCTATCTGGCCCTTGACAGAAAAGTTTGCCAACCTTGGTTTCATTCTTTTTAATGGCTGCGTGATATTTCAGGTTCTTGACGGAACATTAATCTATTAAGCCTATCTATGGGAATATCAGATTCTTTTGCCACTAATAAGTAATACTGCAATAAACGTGGACACATGCCTTTCTATACTGTGTGTTTAACTAAGCTTCTGAACTTTAATTTATTTAACTGAGTTTCTAAAATCTTTCTTTAACTAGACTTTCTAAACTCATGAGTGGGATTGCTCAATTAAAGGTTATTAGTATTTTTTTTTTTATTTAAGTGAGTGTTGTTGCATTGCTTTCCAAAATACTGGAATACTTTGCATGTTATTGACAATATTATTAGGTCCATTTCATAGCGGGGGAAACTGAGGCTCAGTGGCTCAGAATGAGTAAGTGAAGAGTCAGGACAGGAACGTGAAGTCCAGGATTTTGATTCGCTGGGAACTGAAAGGAAGGGACATGATTGGGAGACTGTGGAGGTAGAACACAGAGCATGCAGGGCCAGAGTGTAGGTGTGTCTGCGGGCCGGGCAGGGGTAATAGGTTGTGGGTGCAGGAGAGGCACAGGGACACGCAGAACCATTGGTTCTCCACCTTCACTTAGCCCAAAGGTCGCGGGTCGCTGGGCTCCACCTCCCCAGTGTTCCTGGGGGTCTGGGGTAGGGCACTGGAATTTGAATTTCTAGTAAGCCCTCGGGTGAATCTGATCTCACTGGTCCAGGGAGAACCATAGCTCTAAGGTGACTCTGAGAATTGGGCTCCTTGGTCCATGGAAGAAATGGAACAGGAGTACAACCTGACAATGTGTGCCTTGATGCCCTTCATGTGTACAAAAGGTCACAGTACAACTTACACGGACCCCTCAGTGAACATACTGTTGTGCCGAGAACAGTATGTCAGTGCCGCGTGTATGGCCAGTAGCCACGGCCACCATCGCAGCTGCCTGGCCCATGCAGGTTTGCATTGGATTTGAACAGACGGTAATGAAACAATGGAGCCAAGAACTGGTGGACCATCACCTTTAATTCTAGCTTGCACCTGGCAGGCAAGAAATACACACAGTGGGAAAACACTTCCCTTTCCATTCAGGGCTCCCAAAGCCACTGACTTATCCAAGTTTCCTAGAATGAAAGGTTCCTAGCTCATCAGCCTTATTCACCTCTGTTCTCCATCTCCTACTCTCTGCACAAACTCTGCACAAACTGGCTTCTCCTTCAGCACTCCACCATCTTGGCTGCTTCTCCTCTCCTCCACGTGGCCTTTCTCTGCTCTCCTCTCTAATGCTAATCTCAGGAACCGAGAGCGCAAGCTCCCGGTCTGCCCCATTTATAGTGTGGAAATCAAAACCTTTAATCCAATATACAAACAAGGAAGTCTCTGATACAAAGTCACTTAGTGTGGGAAAGGCTTAGTCTTAGAACTAAGCCTTAGGGTATAACAACCCTGCCTGCTTACAGCCTGTCCCCCGCACCCAATGCAAACTATAAGCGAGTAAACCTATATATCATATTTACAAATTTATTTGACCAACACCCTAATTGTCCATTTGTATTGGACACTGACCAGTCTTTACATGCATATCAGCAGGATATGTTTACAGGCTTTCCTGTGTTTGGGAAAGCAAGAACACGTTGTTAAGCACCCTCACTGGAGAAAACTAGATCTCTTTAAGACCTCCCTCTTCCTCTAACACACAGGGGAGCGCACCAGTCAAGCAGGTGGAGGCAGGGCGGGCACGGAGCCCAGGGCAGGCACGGAGCCCAGGGCAGGCACGGAGCCTGGTGCGGGCCTCTGCGCACTTGGAGATGGGCTTACCGCTTCACATCCACAGTGTGGTTGCCTCACAATGGTTACAAAACCTTTTCAACGACATTTGCAGGGCTGTGCCAGAGGAGTTGGTTCCTGCCACTTAGCAGAGCAATTAGCATTTAAAGCAGTTGATATTGATTGAATGAGCCTGCTTCTTCAAGCAGAAAGAACCCCAAAGAACGCAGCACATGTTGTTATTGTCGTAAATTACTCCCAGCACCAAAGCAGATACGTTTGCTAGAACTTTATAAGTGTGTTCAATAAACCTCAGAAGTGATGTTTCATCCGATTGCGTAGATTTTTTGTTGTTGTTATTGTTGCCCGAAAACTTTTTAAAACTTCTGCCTTTAAACCAAAAACACAGTCCAATACCAAATATTTAGCTTCAAGAAGAAAATGTGAATGTTCTCTTTAGGACCTTGTTCAAAAGCTGTTGCTAAAGACAGTACTTCGATTGATTATAAATATTGCTAACATTTATGGAATCATGAGTCACGTAGGTTCTTGGAATGGGTTGTAAATTAGGAATCACTTTCTCTTTTCTTTTTACTTACAAGACACTAAGGAGTAAAAGAGGTTAAATAACTAGCCAAGAGTTGTACAATTACACTGGGGAACAAAATTTTTGTTGCATCCACAAAAACACTTGTTCTTACCTAATTCGAGTGTATTGATCTCAAATGTGACATTAATTTTTCTCTGTAAGCTATAGTTTTTTTGCAATTCAAGATTTTAGGTTTTTATCTTATTGTAAAATTTTCAACATTTAGTTTAACATAATGAAGTAGAATGTCTTCTTGGGCATCATCTTTGTGAAAATATAATAATTTGTATAATGCAGTAAATACACTAATACACTAAAAGATATGATTGCATCAGAACATGTCTACAATTTTGAAGTAGAACATATTAAAACAATTATTTTAATCATAAAAACTGCGCAAAACTCATTTAAATTCTATTCAGACAAAAATTTGCATTTGTAGCTCTTGCATTTGTGTACTTGTTGAAGACAATCTCGGTTGATGCTCCAGCAGTAGTCTGCTCATCACTAACAGCTCCAAGATTTTCAGGAAACTTATCAAGGTGACTGTTCAGGAAGTGAATCTTAATGCTCACATTACATCCAATGTTGCAGAAAGCCAACAGCATCCTTTGAACCAGAAGTTCATAGTTTTCTGCTTTTTTGTTGCCAAGGAAGTTCTTTGTAACTGCCACAAAAGACTGCTTTCTCCTCCTTATTCATCTTCCTGGCAAATTCTTTATCATGTATGAGGGTTCGAATTTGAGGTCCATTGAATACACCTGCTTTTATCTTCTTGAAAGACAAGGCAGGAAAAGCAGAAATAATATGTTGAAAGTATTCACTTTCTCTATTCAAAGCCTGAACAAACTGCTTCATTAAGCCAAGTTTGATGTGAAGTGGGGAAAAAATGATCCTGTCTCGATTAACTACAGGTTCATTCACAATATTTTGCATCCCTACTTCCAGAGCTTCATGTTTCGGCCACTTCTTCTGTGTCCAGTGTTTCTCCCGAGCTCGGCTGTCCCACAAACTCAGAAAGCAAGGGTACTTTGTGAAACCTCTCTGTTGTCCTAGTAGGAAATTTACCATTTTAAGATCCACACAAAAGATCCAGTTATGCTCCTTACTTCAGAAAGTCGAGGACAATTTTTATGTCATTATAATCTTCTCGCAGATGAGTTGAATAACCAATTGGAACCGCTGCATAAACATTACCATTGTGTAGGAGAACACATTTCAGACTCTGTTTAGAGCTGTCAAGAAATAGCCGCCATTCTGTTGAACTGTAAGTGGTAACACCTAGCTGGCTGAGGAGACTACTGATATCATGACAGTAAAAAAAGTGTCTTTGGAAAAAAAGTCCACAAAAATTTGTTCACGCTTCCTGAAATGGGATACTTTAGCTGACCCGTGAAGTACATTCTTTTCTTGAAGCCTGGAGGCTAATAACTCAGTTGCTTTCTTTGATAGGCCCAAATCTCTTACTAAGTCATTCAATTCAGGTTGACTAAACTGCTGAGGGGTTAATGACTGCTTGGCATCAGAAGAAGACCCTTCAGATTCTACAACCATTTCCTCATGCATCTTATCAAAATACACTTGATCACCATGTTCACTTTCTTCGTCCTTAGAAGTAATAAAACTATTGAAAACTGAAACCAGGAGTGTCTCAGAGTGTGGGATAGGTCGTATTGCTGAAGGAATATTAGGATATGCGATCATATGCCATTTTTTTCTTGCTGATGTCCTTTGTATGGATCAGACAGAAATAACAGTCACTGCTGTGGTCCTTAGGTTCACGCCAAACCATGGTAATACCAAAAGGCATTCCTTTGTGTTTTCCTTTTGTCCAGTCATGAAGCATTTCCTCACAATTATGACATACAATATGAGGAGCCCAATTCTTGTCTTGATCGCCACGGGGAAATTGAAAATAGGCAATATATGCACGTGTCACAAATGATGAAATATTGTGCCTTTGACATTGAAGTATGTAACAGCCACATATATAACAGAAGGTGTCAGGACTATTCTTACATTTACGCCTACTCCAAGAAGCCATGATTCAATCTTAAAACAAAATGAGAGGGTGTTTTCATCAGATAATAATTTTTTACATTTAAAAACAACTACAATTATGTAAAAGTGATGTTTGTAAAACATTAATTGCCTTGTGGTTATATTCAATCCAAGAGTCGGTGCCCTTTAACTTCAATTTAAAAACCAATGCATGCCATTAACTGTAACAAAAAGAAATTAAAATTGCATAAAAACTAGAGCATGCACCAAAAAAAGGATTTCAGATTTGGAATCAGCGATGCAGAAATATATAGAAAAAGTTCCAAAACCTCATGCAACAGAAAATAAAAAAAAAATTGTTCCCCGGTGGTAGAATTCCAGACTTTAATCCAATATTTGACCAAGTTTGGGCTCTTACCACAATGGGAAACGTTATTCCCAGCATGGTTGGTCTGAAGGTGGTAACACAGGATAATGGTTCTCAATGTGTGGTCCCCAGACCAGTAAGATCGGAATCATCTGGAAATTTGGTAGAAATACAAATTCCTGGCCCCTAACCCCCAAACAGGGGTGGGGCCAGAAACCTGCATTTTAATGAGCCCTCCAGGTCATTCCTATGTTTGCTAAGGTTGAAGAACCCCTGACTCTGGGTCCAAAAGCAAAGGCAGAGTATCTTTTCAAATATTATTTCCACAGGAGAATAGGTAGGCTGACCATAAAGACACAGATCAAGTTCAGGAAGCCAAATGGAGAATGTCAATGAAATTAGAGGCTAGTGTGGATGAGAGCTGAGTTGTGAGTAGAATGAAACGGCCGAGAGAAAAGTTTCTTTGGAACCCAGTTTGACTTTTTCTCTCTCAGACTGAGTTGTCCCTTCTGACTAACCTTTGCCCACGTTTTGTGCTTAAAATATCCATAGAAAGTAAGTCAGTTTATGGATACTTTCTTAGAGGATACTGTCGGACTTGGGTGAGCTTTGGACGTCTCTCTCAGGTTGAACAGAATTTCAGATGCAGCTCTGACTCACAGCTGAATGCTGTTGTCCAAACCCGTGTCCTTGTTCAGCAAGTTGAGTGAATGGAAAACAGCCATATAATTTGCATATGCAAAGTTGCTATGGCAGAGACCCATCTGAGTCCCCGATAAGGAGCAACCTGGGAGAAGTGTGAGCCTGGTGAGGACGGAATTAGGTCTTGTAGTTATCACTCCACTCCTGACGATTTCTGCTCGCTTCTGAATGGATCCAGACCTGTCGCAAACACGGCATATGGTGCTCACGATTGACTGTAGCAGCAAATAGTGACACCCTGTTGTGCTGTTCGGTTTCCGAAGACACAATCCTCTGCTGTAAAAACAGCTGGATTCCAGAGAAAGACAACGTGGTGTGGTATCAGGGCTGAGACTGCACACCACTCTGCAGCCCTTGTCTCAGACTCACAGGCAGCCCAGCCGGATGCCGAATGCAGGAACGGCAGTGTGCTTGGCTGCGTGGAGGGCGCCTGCTTTTCTCTGCTTACTGACAAGCTGTGCCTCGTGCTCCTCAGAAACTTTTCCCTCCCAAGAAGGTGAATGATGGCTACGATTTGCCCATCATTCTGAGGGAGGGGTCCCGGCCATCAGCATTCCACTTGCTGTGAGTATTGGGAGGTTTCCCAAAGGCTCCATCTGCCTTGTTGACGGTGATAATGATGGCGGCCCATGCTTGAAGGGTCAGTTGTCACTCAAAGTTTAAATGTTACTTCTCTGGGACAGAGAGCCACCCACTAACTCATCATGTCATGCTTTTTAAAAATAGTCGGCATAGCACATACTATCTGATGTAATATTTTTGATGACAGCTTTATTGAGATATAATTTACATACCATACAAGGCACCCTTTCCATTATACAGCTCAATGGTTTTAATATATTTGCATGTGAAAACATCACGCAATTAATTCCAGAACACTTTTTGTCCCCCCTCCAAAGAAAGCCATCACCTCTGGCCATCACCCAGCCGTAGGCAACATGGCTTTGGCCCCTCTCTCTCTGGAGTCGCTTTTTCTGGGCATTTCATGGACACGGAATCATATACCATGTGGCCACTTGTGTCTGATCCATTCATTTAGCATCATGTTTTCAGGCTCACCCGTGTTGTAGCATAGGGTAGGGCCTCTGGCCTTTTTATGGTAATCTGATTATTTTTGTTTAGTTTAATGATCTGTCTCAGAAGGGAAGTTATGTGGGAAAGGAGACTTTGAGGCTCAAAGAAGGAGAGAGGCATGTCCCATGTCACACAGCTCCTGGAGAATACCTAGACTGGGAGAAGGGACGTTATGTGGGAAAGGAGACTTTGAGGCTCAAAGAAGGAGAGAGACATGTCCCATGTCACACAGCTCCTGGAGAATACCTAGACTGGGAGATGAGCCTCAGACTTCATGGCCCCTTTCCCTCCTGGCAGCGTCAGAACCCCATCAGTTAGATCCACTGATTACTGAGAACTCATTAGGCTGAGTTAGGAAGCGACCTGCGTGCATTGCTGCTGGTTAGGGGGACATTTTGGGTATTGAAGTATGAGAGTGCATTTGTCTTGCACGAAGCCTTGTCTCTCATCCCCTGTGGGATCGTGAGCTCACACTGCTAATTGAATGAAGAAATGGAGAGCCACGCTCCCCTGCAGTGGGACTGTCCTACCCAACAGCGCCCGTGCACAGAGGTGGATCTTCCCCGAGGCCTCGCTGCTCATCACGCAAATGGCAAAGTAGAACGAGGCAGTCTTATCACCACAACCTGCAGAGCCAGGGACAGCCACGGTCATTGAACCTGGACCCAAATCTTCAGCAGGAATTCAACCTGGGGCTCACAGGACTTATTTGCTGGTCAATGGGGATTTATTTCTGGAAAGTGTTCCCAGCTGCCTGGGCAAAGGCTGGGTTCATTTGTTCACTCATGCATCCATCCCTGTTGGGTAAGCCTCTGGAGGGCCTCGCTAGGTGCTGGGGATACAGAGGTTGAAGATATAATTCCCGTTTTTCCGGGAGGCAGCCTGGCATGGTGGCCGTCACAGCACAGTGCAGTGATCAGAGCAAGAACAGGACTTTGAGGTGTCTGGTAGGAGCACTCGATGTCATGAAGGGAGAAGAAGTATCAGGATAATGTCCAGGGGAGGTGATTCGTCAGTGGACTCCTGAGGGGAGGGTGGTGTTAATCAGGTGACCAGTGTAGACAGCACTCTGGCTTGGGCAGCAGCATTTTCAATAGCGTGATGTGTGAGAGCCCGGATGTACGGCTGGAAATGGCTGGACCAGAGGTGTGTTTGGGGCCATGAGACTGGAGGGGTAGCAGGATCAGAGGACCCCATTCTAGGCAGTTTGGGCTGTTAGTCTGAGAAGGACTCTGGGGAAGGAGGAGGCTGTAGGCGGAGGAGACATGGCAGAGGTTTCAGAGGCAAATGGCTCACGTGGTTGTTCCTATCTTAGTTACTTGTCCCAAACTAAGGGGTCCTAAAACTTCAGTTCTAACTCTTGATCAGCTGATTTAGAGTTTCTCCCCTTGCTTTCCTCGTTTGTCTCTGTAAAGTGGGAGAGTTGGGTTGAAGGAAGAATCGCAAATTCATTGCCTACAGGGCCAGGCAGGTGGTTGACATCAGTGATGACTATCAGGGTGTGAGACAGCAGAGCCCCATGGGGACAGTGATGAATGGAACACGTGGGGACCATGACCAGTGTAATAACCTCTGGAGCACAGATTATAGTGAAATAGCTAGGAAGTGGGTTTTATGTGCATATATACCACACATATATATGCATTATATATAATTTATTTAACTGTTTAAGTATATATAATTTGATATTTCATGATGGCTGTATTTAACAACCAGTTCACAAAATTCCTGAAAAATGTAAGAGTTGGTTTTTGCAAGCTGGCTTGAGACAGCTCTCCTGCACCACTGGTTGGATTCATTCTTTCACTCAACAAATATGTACTGAGTATCTGTTGTTCACCAGGCACGGTTCTGGGACCCAAGAATAATACATCAGTGAACAAAACAGATCACAAACTTCTCTTCTGGTTCTAACATTCTATGGCTTTTAGCCCCTGTCATTCTAGCAGTCTTGTCCCTACATATTTACACTGACTTCTCCGATTCACACACTAACTCCCTTCCTTGGCCCACACTCACAGTTCCCTGTGCACGGGCCACCTCATCGCCATATCTCCTAGTGCAGAGACATCAGAACTGCCCAACATTTAGAGTGGCAACTGAGGACAGGTGGTGTGACCTCAAGCACCCTGCAGCCTTCCTGGGAACCAGAGGTAGTCTGAGGGAATCCCTCATTTGTGTGGCTACACATGCTTCAACACCCACTTCTGGGGTGGAATCCTCCTCTATCTCTATAGCCTGGACTTCGCAAGCCAGCATTTCCAACTAAATGGCTTTCTGCATTTTCTGTAACCCTTGTGAACTTCTAGCCACCAATTTATCTCCTGAAGTGGCAATGACTCTGGTCATACATGGGCATATGTTTCGAGTGATTATCCCATAACCCGATTTTTCCAAAAATTTTGCAAAATGGGAGGTTTTCCAGGGATGTCTCTATCACATTATAGCAGAACTACTGCTACTTATACATTTTTTTTCCTTTCCAATGTAAAGGCACTATGTTTACTTAAAAGGAAAAACAAACTATATAAAAGTGTATAAAATGTTTAAAAGTAAGGAAGAATACATATAATATAATATAATATAATATAATATAATTAATATATATAATATATAAAAATATATATAATATAATATAATGCCTTCTCTGTAGATACCCCACGTTACCCAGTTGTAATTCCTCTAAAAATGCAGTGTTGATTTATATTTCCACCAGAGGGCGTCACCTTGATCTCCACTGTCAGTTAACTTGCCACAATAAAGAAAAAGGAGGGTGGTGGACATTTCCTCTTCGACTTTCCACCAAATCACTTGCTAAGTCTTCTCACCCCTTGAGAATTCAGACATTTCTGCATGAAATAAGACTTTTCCATCATTTTTTCTCCGAAGACAATTAAAAACACTCCTTTCATAAAACGAGTTGTTCTTTCAAAGGGTTGAGAAAGAAATGGAGAGCCAGCCCTTGACATGTTCTCTATGGAATATGACACTGGTGTCATTTCCTTCTTCTTCCTGAAGAAGCTTTCTAAAAATACAGCCAAAGCCAAGCACACCAGCCTGCAGAACAATATTCACAGTCGTGTCCTGAATGATTCAAAGTGATGGCTATTTCCCACGTGTTTTTCTTCTATGAAATTTCTTACTATATTAAATATAATCGTTTTAGAGGAAGAAAGTCAGATAATTAACAGAACTACTGAACTTGAAATTAGCAGAACTTGAAAATGCAGTTCTTTTTCTATCCTTAGTTTCTTGCATTCATGTGAATGAGGTTGAATATCACCAGAAGTCACTGGGGTTTATTTATTTTATTTTATTTTTTGGTTTGTTTGCTTATTGTTCCTAAACATGGAGACTCTCCTGTCCACAGAAATGGAGAAACCACCACAGAATGTCTCTACTAACTCTCTTCTCAGCCTCTTGCCATTTTCATCTGAGAAGATCTTTTGAAGAAAAATAAAAACACAAAAAAAACTGCCCCATGAAAACTAGCGCTGTGGAATTCTTCTCAGGGACACATTTTGGTAATTGTGCTATTCTGTTAGGGACCGAAAAATTCAATCATCGCATGTAAATGCAGCAGATAAATTTTCTTTGGAACAAATAATTACAATTATTTTTCCGAGTTTATCTCATCAGCTACGAAGATTTTGGTCTCCAGGGTCCGAAGTCTCATATTATTTTGGTTTTATTCAGTGAAGGTACAGATATTATGCCTGGAACTACCATGCTAATGATTTGTGTAGAAGAGGGAGTTTTCTTTAAAAAAAAAAATCTTTGTATGGGCATTGCAGTTAATGACAACAATAATGTCCTCCTTGTTTTCCTGTATCTAGTCTGTGCTGGGCACACGCTAAGCTGGTATCATCTCACTGAACGCTCCTACCACCCAAATGGTTTCTTATAGGAGCAATTAAAATGGCATTTCTCTAGATCCAGTGGCGTGCAGTTGACACAATATGTAGATGTTTTCTTTTTAGTTGATTATACCCGCCTTCCTCTGGGTTGTCGTTGCCAAGTGTTCCATTGCGTGTCCGTGCCGTTAAGCAGGCCCGGCCGAGCCCTCGACCCTGGTAGCTGATGCACCGTGTTCTTTGCCTTGTCACAGCTGCAGATGAAGATGAGCGAGCGCGCTGCCTCGCTGAGCACCATGGTGCCCCTGCCGCGCAGCGCCTACTGGCAACACATCACCAGGCAGCACAGCACCGGCCAGCTCTACCGCCTGCAAGGTGAGTGCCGCGGCTGGGGGCGGGGCCGTGGGCGGGGCCGTGGGCGGGAGGGAGACCGCGCAGGCGACTGTGCGTGGAGGCTGCTTGTGGGTGCCCAGCTCAGGACGCCCTAGGGAGGGGCTCAGCTCAGCTCAGCTGCTGGACGCCAGGCTGGGTAGTCCACTTCCTCGCGGGCTAGGGTCCCATGAGGGTCTCACTGCTCAGCATTGACTTTACAACGTCGGGGGGAATTGTTTACAGTGTGGATTCTCAGGCCCTCCACCCCCGAGATTAAGAGCTGGAGGATGTGGCCAAACACCTGCAAGCCTGGGCAGAAGGTCTGGGACCCACGCTTGGAGAAGTAGTTTAGTGAGTTTGTGACTAGCAGCATCCGGATAACTCGGGAACTTGCTAAAAGCTCAGCTATGGGGCCCCTCCCAGACATAAGGAATCAGGGACCCTGAGGATGGAGACCAGCTTCTTTGTGTTCACAAGCCCTCTAGGTGATTCTCAAATTCAGGAACCACGCTCTAGGGGCAGGGAATGGACTAAGGCAGGGAGTCCCCGGTTCTGGTTCTGCAGCAACTAAGCAAATCCTAAGATACCCCTCTTCCAAAAAAAAGTGGTCTCTGATCCAGGGTACAGACGGCCCAACAGGAACAATTCGGCATACTGTGTCAACATTTTCTTATACTTTCAAAGACAGCTTTTTATGCTTTATATTATGCTTTATAGTCTATAAGAAGAGCTTGTGCATATATAATTTGTAAATACATAGGCCTGGGGGGGGGGGGATGACCTTGCTGAAGAACTCTTCCCTGATGGGGTGCGAGACTCCCGAACTGCGAAGAGCATGAGCTAGGCTGCACCTCATAGGTGCAGATGCAGAGGTGTGCTGAGGGCGCGATTGCAGGATGAATGGGTGACCGCGGGAACAGCGCCTCTGCCTTACACGCCCGCGCTTTGTGCCCTGGGCACCCAACCATCTGTTCAGCCTTTCTGGCTGGTCATCTCTCCCCTACAGAGCTTTTCCTGCCCTTTCTCCAGCGCCTCCCATACTTTCTTATAACTGGCGTGGGAATCTCTGACAACATGCGCTCAGAAGATGTGGATGAGGGCACTCCCCTTAACAGCCCTTATCACAGCTTTTATTTCACATTAGTTGTGAGGCCACTTGACTCAGACGAGCTCCTCCAAGAAGCAGTAATGCCTCTGGCAGGCAGGAGAGCTGGGTCTTCTTTTTTTTATCCTTATGACTTTTTCTCCCAGTGGAGTAGCCACTGTGATTGTTGTGTGAAGAGGGTGCTGAGGGTGTTTACAGTATAGTATTTATGACTTCAGTCTCCATTCACTAGCAGAGAGCACGGTACATAGTGGGTGCTTAAAAAATAGATCCCAAGTACTTGTGGGAGTGAGTGATTGCATTGTTAAGTAACGGACAAATAAGCCTTACCTTCTAACAGATGTCTACACGCAGAAGCGGGTTAGATCAGGTTGTGAGAAATGTCATCTGTTCTCTGTCATCTCCAGAAACTTTTGTAATATTTGAATGATCACGGTTTTCATTATGTGCACACCCACTTACCGTTTTCAATTTTGTTCAGGCTCATCTGTTTAAATGCATCTTTTTTTTTTAAAGAAGAAATTGTATCTCACTACTTGTAAACAGTTATAACAAGTATATTTTTTCTAATACACAATAACATAAGGCATATGAATTTATACTCATATACATCTATTGGATGGCTGTATAATTTGACTTTCTACACATACCAAGATAACCTTTGCAAAAACGGCATGTCTTGTTAGATTCCACATGCCTGTAATGCAAAAGAAAGTTGGGAACCAACGTGATGTGGGTATTGTTGAGAGAAAGTTGCTAAATTGCCTTAATTCCTGAACTAGAGCGTGGCAGTTTGAGACAAGTCAACACGCACCAGCGTTAACGAGTTGCTGTATTTCTCTAGGATACCACATTTGCAGATGCACCGAGTATGGAAGTCCTGAGCACTTGCAATAAGAGGCAGTTTCTGAATTTATTAGCGAATATCCCAGAGCTTCCAAATCCTCAGGACAATCGGGACAGAAAATATCATATGAAGAACATACTCATCTTACAATTCTTAACTAATCCAACTATCCTTCACCAAGATACATGTACAGTCCTGGGAAATAATTTAAATCTAAGGTCTTCTTATCAGGGACCCTGATTTTGTATCAGAATAGTTTTAAAAACCTTTTCTTAAATTGCAAGAGAATGTGTTAGATACTGTTAACATATGGTTTGTATGCTCCTAGGGTATTCATGACAACCCCTGACAGGGTTTACATCTGGATACATCTGTTTTCAGAATACACATTTTTGTAGGGGGTTTTTAACAACAAAATTTACAAATTTTCCTTCATGCACAAAACCCCTAATATAGTTGGAAGGCCCATACCTACCTGACAGGTCTTAGATGTCCCTCAAAGACCAGTAATCCACAAATTCCAACATCAGAGCAGTAATCTGAAGACAGTGACGGTTTAATTTTTTTTTGTTTTGTTTTGTATTTTTCTGAAGTTGGAAATGGGAAGGCAGTCAGACAGACTCCCGCATGCGCCTGACCAGGATCCACCCAGCATGCCCACCAGAGGGCGATGCTCCACCCATCTGGGGCGTTGCTCTGTTGCATCCAGAGCCATTCTAGCACCTGAGGCAGAGGCCACAAAGCCATCCTCAGCACCCAGGCCAACCCTGCTCCAATGGAGCCCTGGCTGCAGGAGGGGAAGAGAGAAACAGAGAGGAAGGAGAGGGGGCGGGGTGGAGAAGCAGATGGGCGCTCCTCCTGTGTGCCCTGGCCGGGAATTGAACCCGGGACTCCTGCACGCCAGGCCGATGCTCTATCACTGAGCCAACCGGCCAGGGCTGTTTTTGATGAAATCAGTGGCAGTGAGGGTGAGAATAAATGTCACGGATGCCTGCAGAGATGGTGGCTTTGATCGCTTTGTGATTGACGATTATAGGGCTTTGAAAATAATCATGTCCTAAGATGATAATCTAACCTTTTATTGTTGGCTTTCTGCTACATTCTATGATGTTTGCTGAACACACACACTTTTATTAGAATTCTTACATTTTTCCTGTTTTGGCTGCATAGTAATACTCTATGAAATATCCTGTTATCTTGGAATATTTTTGTGCCTGAGAATGGTGTTGTAGTTGCCTTAAAAAAATTTTTTTTTTGCTTTGTGTTAGTTATTTTAGCCAATGATTTGTTTTCACATGCTTTGGTTAGTTGTGTAGGAATTTATGTAAATGTATTTTATTTTGACATTTAATTTGTACCGATGTTTATTGAGATAGTTCCTGAATCAACAGGTTCTATGTAGATTTGACTACATTTATTTTGTCTTGTGGATTGCTTTTTAGTCACCAGTGTTCCTTGAGATAGTGCCAATGGGTGGACTGTGTCCTGTGGGAACAATTTACCAGCAATCTGTTCCCTTTCAAAAGTTTTGTTCACAGACTATCTAAAATGATCTTGCAAATGGGGGGGGGGGGGTCATTACACGACAAATAAATGGAATAAGTTTACATAGTTTCTTTTTGTTTTGCTGGTATTTATGAATTGTGTTTTCTCTGGCTGATTCACCTACCCTGGTGTAATCCTGGAAATCATACAAACCATTATGGGGGATTTGGGGAAATTTTTCATTTCCTCCCTAAATCTAGTGCTATGGCGCCACCTGCAGGTTATATTTGGAATTGTCATTTTTATTTTTACTATTTCTGGCAGCAGGAAGGCCTAGGTCTGACGCATGCCATATACACACTAAGGCATATTTAATCCACTTTCACTCCTTCTCCCATCCCATTTTCCAGTTTTCATACAGAAATCCTCTTCTAGGGTTAGGCTTATACAGAATCAGCATGCCACGGAGGTTTATCATTAACAACCATGGAAGAAATTTATGAAAGAGAAGGATTCAACAAGTATGTGTTGACACCGTATTCATGAGATTCTTTCGGGAATGCCTTGATAAAATAACCACGGACTCATCTTTTCACAGTTGTGTTGTGTCATCTTAACCCTGGTAGATGACAACCTATCCCCTAAAAGTACTGATGTCCAATAAATTTGGAAGAAATGCTTGGTATTAATCCTTCTTTTTGAAATCCAGCATGCAAATCATTTCCAATGCCCCGAGATGTCTTGCAGTAAAGAATCTGTTTCCTTGTTTAAACCAGAGATGTGCAAATGTATCAAATGTGAAGCCTCTTCTTTCCTTTTTTATATAAACAAACAAGAACATACTACTGGTGAGAGGCCAGATTTATTCCTTACGAGGCGGACAAGACCTCCTTAAGGAGTATCTTTATAAAAACTACCTGTTCTTGAAGACCTACGGTGTTGTAGGTATTGAACAAGGCACTTAAAGACCTATGATCTCATTTAGTCCTTAAAATGGCCACTTGAGAGTGTGTTATTCGCATTGTAGTGAAGGACCTGAAATTTGAAAAGTTAGTAATGTGTCCAAGATCACCTGTCTCGTAAGTAGTTGAGGATTTCATCACTGGACACTCATCTGCTCACTCATTCATTTAGTCAGTAAATGCCTATTGGGTATCTGCTCGGTGCCCAGCCCTGTGCCAGGTGGTGGAGACACACTGGGCCACCAGGGAGGCTTGTTTCTGCTCTCTGAGAGCTTCTAGTCTAAAAAAGGATCACAGTCAATGATTAAATATTTCATTTGAAATTTGACCCAATCACATTGAAAATAAAGTGTTTATATAGTATAGTGAAGCGGAAGTGGTGCTTTGAGGGAGGGTGATACAGGGACTTTAGATAGGGTGGTCACGGGAAGTTGTGGCTTTTATCCCAAGACCTGAAGTCTGAGAAGAGGCAGCCATACTGAAAGTGAGGGAAAACCAGTTTCCTTAGCGAGATCAACAAGTACAAAGGCCCTGAGACAGAAACGGGCTGGGAGGTTCAAAGCGCAGACAGAAGGCCATGTGGCTGGTGCTGAAGGGGCATTAGGAGATGGCTGGGTGCTGTTTGGTTCTCCCGGCAACAGTCTGAGTTGGCAAGAGCAGGACCATCACAGACATTGTATGTGCAGCAGTTAAGACTGAAGTCATAGATTAAGATCTGAGCAAATGTGAAAAAAAAATGAGAAATAAACCAGGGCCTCAAACTTTCATGTTTGTAGGAACCAGGGGATCATGCCCAGAGTGAAATAGGGCTGGTATGGGAGTGGCAGGTCCCTGACGAGCCACAGATGTCCTTTGCAGAGGGCAATCTGCAGTCAGCTCTTGTCCATCAAGCTGTGGCAGGACATAGGCCGACGTTGCCTTCCAGTTGTATAAAAGAACAGGAAGAGGAGCCCCCTTGTGGGAAGTCTCCAGGTATTTAATAGTGACAAGCAAGTCCAAAGTTTTATGACCTGTATAGGGTTTCCAAACCAGTGCCAACTTGTGACCTTTCTATGAACTGCAGAAGTATATGGAAATCTTTCTACCCATCCCTTGGCTTTAGGCTGAAAATAACATTCAGACCACGCTGGAGCGATTCAGTGAGCCATCATAACAGAAGCTGCCAATGTGTGCATTTTGGCTCGATCCCAGGTGAAGGCTATCAGTCACTCTTCTTGCAAACTCACGGAATGCAAAGGGCTACAGTTGACTCTGCGGAGAAGGGCTTTGCAGTTGACCGAGGGTTTGAGTTTCATGTTAATACTGTTTGGATCCTGTCTGCTTCCTGCGGGAAATTCGATCAGGCTATAATAAAACTAGACTTGAATTTTGACTTGTACTCACGAGTACAGTTTCTCTTCAGTAGTGCATGTGCGTATCTGTGTATGAGAAAGAGAACAGAATTTGTGTTCACACATGGCTGGGAGGCTGGAAGAAGTGATTTCTAGTGAAATAAGCTATTTTAATATTCAAGACTTCTCTCTTAATCCCTGCTGTTGTGTGCCTGTGACTATATGACTGAGAAGGAATTTGCTTACGGTTCAGAGCTGAGGCAGGCACATACTTGAATCTGTGATCTCTGTTCTCTTCTTGTTCGGGTGTTGTGACCGCAGTAACTCACTCAGGTAGGACTTCCCAGTTCAGCAAACCTTGTCATTCTCAAAGTCTCGGGAGGAGGGCCAACCAAAGGGCCTTGGACTGAGGTCTGTCAAACTGTCGGAGGCCTGGGCTGCTTGCGATCACGTGATAGAGAATAACCATGAGGGCCATAGGCCACCATCAACTTTTGCGCTTGGTTCGCCGTTTGAACGTGGCATGGTTTTGCGTGTGACTGGGAGGGGCAGGCATGCCCAGTTAGCTGGTGTCTGACTCTGATTGTGTCGGCTTGTTCTGCATGTCTGGTTCCCAGGAGTCCTATGCTCCCTGCTGCGGGTTTGTTCCACTCAGGCCTACCTTTTGCACGCCCACTGTGTTAAATTTCTTGGCTCCTGGTAACCTCAACCAGCAGATGGCAGTAAAACCTCTTGTTTTTATAAAATCAAGCGATCTCCCTGCAGGGGTTGGCTAACTAGAATCTGCTGGTTGAGGTTTCTGTAAACAAAGGTGCATTGGAACATGAACGTCTATGCGCAGGGTCTGTATCAACCGTGGCTGTCTGTGTCACGAGCAGCAGAGTTGCAATGAGATCAGATGGTCTGTAAAATCTGAAACATTTAGCATCTGAGTCTTCGTAAAGACCATTTGCCATTCTCACACCCCTCCATTGTCACAGAGGGGGCTGACAGTGGCCTTGCGTGTTACCTTCCTGACTTCTTCACTTTCTTGGTTGGAACCTAAACCTGAAATAATTAAGGCCAAATGGATTTTAGGAAGCCCTCCTTTATAGCAAGATTTCTTAGGTATAATAAATATAATAGTATCTTATTTCTGGTCAGGTTTACAGAGTGTCCTAGCCAAAAGTTTCCACAGTCCTGAGATTCTGTCTCATTTTTTCTAAAGGCACCTAGAGTTAATGAAAACAAAAAATTGAGGAAAATAATCTGTGGTCTAATCATAGCTGGAGGCAAAGGCCGCATGCAAATGATATGTTAATATTGCAAGCTCTCCTGAATCTTATTTGCATATCACTGCGAGTGTGCTCTGGGACCAATCGTGGGTCATGTTATTTATTTCTGTTCCATAGAAACTCGTTACTAGCTCATCTGATCGTGGGCTTTCCTGACATGTAACCGCTGTTTTAACATTCTTTTTGCAAAAGATGTCTCCAGTCCTCTGAAGCTTCATCGAACAGAGACTTTTCCCGCCTACCGATCTGAGCACTGACAGTGACTGCCCGGCACAGGTGTGTGACATGCTCGGGATGCATCAGGCACAGGTGCCCTCGGAGGTCACGGGACGACCACGAGAGAAGGCTGAAGGAAAGAAGCTTCCAGTCCTGGCTAATTGTGTGGTGATTGGGAAACTGCAATACAATATTTGTCTTTCTTTTCTTTTTGTTCTTTCTTTTTGTATAAAAAACAAGCAAACCCTTTGCGTCTCTGAACCATGCTCTGTAGATATCGACCCCCTTTTACAGCTGGGACAGAAAGGGGTCGATGCCACGCAATGATTTTCTATTGTAGATACCATGTCCCTTGCCCTCCGCAGAATCTGTCCTTTTGTGGGTTCTTGTGATTTTTTCCTTTTCTGTGTCTCAATTGTATGACAGTAGGCAGCGACAATAAATGCCTCTTAATTATTTGTTATTTGTGTATACTGGATTCCTCAGTTGTTAATTTCACGGTTCTGGTTAACTGTGGGCACTCATATTTTATTATATTATTAGTTAGTAAAACCAATGCTTTGACTCATTATGTTATTAAGAAGTAACTTTTCGAAGGACCCTTTGGTATTCTTTACAGGGTGGTGGTTCTTCACGCAATCTCCCCCTTTCCCTTTTTTGAAAGCCTTTATTTTGTTTGAAGGATCTTCATAAAACGTTTTGAAATAAAAGATCATTCTTCACTCAGAGGCTCTTTGGATTCTGGAAATCAGGTTTTCTCTGTATCTCAGTGTTTCTGAAGGGCGGCACGTCTTTTCCTTACGAGCTGTGAGCAAGGCTTGGCACGGCGTTTGACATCCGGCCAACCGTTTACACATTCACCCTCATTCATGAAGCTGGTCTTTGCTGAGCACCCACTCTTCAGGGCACCTGCTAGATGGAGCCCAAGGATCTAGAGATAAAGGGACACAGGCCCTGTCTCCAAGGACCTCACCAGCAGAGGAGTTCGACTGGGAAGTAAGTTGCCATTACCATTCACAGGGACATCTACTAAATGGCCTGCCAGGGTAATGCCCCTGTCGTTAGCCACCACTCTGCTCCCTGGGAACTGGTTCTTGCAAGCTCAGGCTGCAGTCGGTACAAAGCCTCACAGTAACCATGGATGATGTCTGTTAAGGCCCCTGCTCTGTTTGCAGTAGTGTTGCCAGAAAAAAATATAGGCCATCCAGATACATTTGAATTTCAGATATGCAGTGAATTGGTTTTTTTAATATTTATATGTGTGTTGCAAGGGACGTGATTATACTGTTGGAGAATATTTTTTGTGTAACTTAATGTTCAACTTGACTGGATGGTCTGTATTTTCCTTGGCTAACTTGGCATGCCCATTTCCCAGGCCCTATGGCCATGCCTGATTCATACATAGCTCAGGCTTGAAAAAGACATGTTGAATGAATGGATGGATGAGTAAACTTCTCTGCTAGGGATAGAATTCTTTCTGGAGGAGGAAAATTAACATTGGCTATTTATTTTCTCAGAGCCAGGCACGGGGCTAGGCCCTTCCAAAATTATAATTTTTACCAGAAAAATATTATCTTGTGTTTTCTAGGAAAAAAATTACCATATTTTTTGCTCCATAAGACGCACTCCCTCCCCCCAAAAAAAAGTGAAGGGGAAAATGTCCGTGCATCTGATGGAGCGAAAAATACGGTATTTTATTAAATATTCTAATACACCATTTGGTTCAGAATATTTTTTTAATTTCCTCATTTCTCTAGGTCTGTCTTATGGTCAGGTGCATCTTATGGAGCGAAAAATACGGTAATTTATCTAAGACCCAAGAAAAGAGCCATACAAAGGTTTATTTTTATGTGTGCTCTTTCCAAAAAGTACACAGTTTTCCAAAATAGGGGATTGTCCCATGACACTCCAGAGGTCCTGCTAAATCCAAGTTTGCCTAGCAAAAATCCCATGGGGTCTGAGTTACTAGGGATTTCTAAGGATGTGGCTGGTCAGGATGTCTTTCTCAGGGGTGCAGAAATATTGGGGAAAAGAGGGTTACACTGAACTAAGACTTATTTAATGTGTTAAGGCTAGGTGAATGATTTAGTGCTAATGGCTTTGCTGGAATCCATTTGTGTTTTAGCTACTTTTCCCATCGTTTTAGCCCCGCCTCCTACTCCCAGGTGCATACCCACTCATCTTGCAAAAATGTGTTCACCACATGCATTTGATCATTTCGCTGGCTGTTCATTTTCCTGACTCTGTCTGGCTCTTATTCTGTCTTCTTTCTCTTCTAAAACTATCTTGGAGGAGGTCCTCCCTGAGTCCCAGGGCCTTGGCCACCCCCCATGAGGGATTAAATTGAAGAAGTAGATAAAGGAAGTGGAATTAAAAAAATAATCATAATTTTAATGAAGTCAGAATTGCCGAACCAAGTCTAAAGCTAATGAATGTGTGAGGAAATGTGGCTGAATGTAGTTAACTGCAAGAAAGCACCTCTTTCAGGACTTTTTTTTTTTAAAAAAAGATACATATTCACAAAAAGAGTCCGAGTTCTCGTAGATTATCCTAACAGCTTTTGTGTAGTGTCCAGCACTTTTCTAAGTGCTTTGCTTACATTATCTTATTTAATCCCTACAACAGCTCTAGGGGGTAAGTATAATTATTATTCCCATTTTACAGATGAGAAAACTGAGACTTAAGGAGTATGAGTAATCGCAGTCATAGGCCCAGGGTCTCTTAGCTCTGCTAAAAGGTAAACTGGGACCCATTAAAGATGTTAAGAGTTTATTGGAGCATATACATGGATTCAATTAGGGCAGTGCCCAACACCAGGTGGTTAGGAGTGTCCCAGGGACAGGAGCTAGGGCAGAGGCTTTATAGACGAGATGCAGTCAGAAGCAGAGCAAGAAAAATGATTTGATTGGCTAGAGCATAAATGGTTTCCTGGCTTGGGGAAGCCTAGTTGGCTGTTTGTGATCGGTTGTTCTTACATTTCCTTTCCTTGCGTTCCAGTGCACTGACTCTTGCTTACGTTTAGTTTCTCTCACATGCGCTAACCAGCCATCAATGCCACCCAGCCCGATAGCCTCCTTGCATAACGACTTTAACAGCTACTACAGGGTAGTCACATTTGAACCCAGGTATTCTGAGTCCTGAGCCAGCTATGTAAGCCATAGGGAGCAGCAAACTTTTTTTAAGGGTCAGAATATAAATATTTTAGGCTTTGGGGGGTCATGCACTCTCTGTTGCTATGGTATTGCAAAAGCAGCCACAGACAACACATAAACCCATAGGGATGGCTGTGTGCCAATAAAACTTTATTTGCAAAAACAAGTGGCAGGCTGGATTTGCCCATTGTAATCACCAGTCCCTACCCTAGAATATGAGGACCTCAAATACTATTTATTTTTTTAAAATCAGTTTCAGCTTTTTGGTAGAAACCAGGAGAAATTTAAACACTTTAACCTCCGGCCTTAACTAAGGGGAGGTGTGATTAGAAATGATTTTGTCTTTCTTTTCCTTATCCCTTACCTAAGTGCTGAACACGCAAGTGGGAGAAAGGGGGCATTTTCGAAGTCGTGGCTGCTTTGTACATAACTCAAAAGCACTTATGCCAACATTGCAAATAAACTGAAACCTGAGGGTTAAACTACAGGCTATTTCTTAGAAACAGTTGTTTCTCTTTTAATTACAGACTGAGGAAAATGACAGTTTCTTGGAGGGAGGCAGGGTCCAGAAAAGGGGAGAACATTTCATATTCCCCTTCGCGCCCTCAAGCCAGCATTGAAAAGACTTCTCTCTTACCCCGTTTAAGGCAGAAGAATGCAGTCGTTGTTAGAATGCTTTCTGGAGTAGGACAGCTTGGGATTCTGAAGTTCATGCAGTCATTTCCCAAGTATTTACTCGGTGAGGTGTCTGGGTGACAGTTGTTCCCTGTCAAACTGTGTGAAGAAAGACGGGTGGACCTGCCTTCCCAGTGCCTGTCCAGGGTGCCAGATATTTCAACCGATTGTTCAGGAAACAGACAAAACTCAAGAGAGCACACCTTTGTTCAAAGAAACCTTTTATGATTTCTCTTTGGAATAATCTTGACTTTGAGAGGGGAATACAGCACCAATCTTAACAGAACCTTCTTCCCTAGTTCCAGAAGGGAAAGATCCGATTTGGGGGTTTCAGTGAAGACCACGCACTCAATACTTCTCCACTCATCTGGAAGTTTTAAGTTCTTTTGGTTAAATATTGGAGGTGAGGCTGCCCCTCTTCTGATGTTTTTTTTTAAAGATTCTTTTTTATTTATTTATTCATTTTAGAAAGGAGAGAGAGAGAGGGAAAGAGAGAGAGGAGAGAGACAGAGAGGGAGGAGCAGGAAGCATCAACTCCCATATGTGCCTTGACCAGGCAAACCCAGGGTTTCGAACCAGCGACCTCAGCGTTGTCAGGTCGACGCTTTATCCATTACGCCACCACAGGTCAGGCTTCTGATGGTTTTTAAAGCAGCTCTTTGGAGCAATCTTCTGTGATTTGACTTGGCCGCAGCAGCACGTGGCGCTCACCATTTCCTACACCTGTGCGCAACCAGCTATCCCCGCCCACGTTCTGCTCTCTGTGCTCGTCCTTATCAAATGTTAGCCAAAGACGCTCACTCAGTCTCTCTGGGTTGGGGCCCCAGAATCTACATTTTCAATCAGCATCGCTAGGTTTTTACAATGCAGGTGTATCTGATCCCACTTCAGGAGACCTCGAGGCGATAGAAATGGAGAGAGCGCCCATTAGGTGAGACCTGGCACCTGAAGGCAATGAGTAAGGTGCTCTTGAGCATGGCAGCTTCCGGGAGTCCGCGGGAAGAGCCCGAGGCCAGGAGCGGTGGTGGGGGTGGGGGGTACCTCGAGCACAGGCACCGGTGAGATTCCACACCTGGGCACACACAGGAAGGGGATAAGGCGATTGCTCCAGAAGTGGGCTCCCCGGTGGTGTTTTCTTTGTTGCTATGACAACTGACAAGGATCCTCAGTTTGACCTCCTTTGTTTCTCTAAGATGCCTGAAGTGCCCAAAGCAGCCAGGGCGGCGTGTGAGAGCCAGGCACCCACCACAGACGATGCGCAGGGTGAGCCTGGCAGCCGACTCCCAGGTAACTAGGGCACCCGAATAACAAATGGGCCTGGGCCGCTACCCCAACCTGCCTCCCACCCCTCCCCCTCTCCGTCCCCCTCCCCCCCTCCCCGAGTTCTCGCAGCCTGATCTTTGGCAATCTTGCACCCCCTCTTGGAGCTTGCTTGGCTGCATTCAAAGCTACTGGAGATGGGCGCCGACTAGGATTTTGGCCGAGTCCTAACAGACCATGGCTGCTCTTGGCCTCTGTATGTTGTGTATCGTTGATGGTTTATGTGGGAAAGAAAGAGGCCCAGGACTAGGTTTAACCGTGAGCTTTTTCAGTAGGTAGTTACCTCCCCTGGGCCTAATCAATGAGGGACACATTTTCTGCTTTTTGAACACGGAACCTGCATTTTCCCTCTGACGCGGGGTCTCCCAAATTCTGTGGCCAGTCCGTGAGGCGGTCCTTAAAGGGAAGGCGAGCTCCGTGGGGTGGGGAATGTGCTCAAAGGACTTATCTTCTGCCTCTTTCCTACTTTCACACGTGGCTCCCACGTACAACTGTGACTCATCTTTTAAACCTTCCAGTCCGGACATTGAATAGTTGACCTCTATTGAAGACAAGTCACACACTTCTTGTTGGAAGCAAGTGCCCCCAGCCAGGCACGGTGACTGCACCGCGCTAAACACTGTAGAATTATTTTCCTCATCATTGCATTCCTTTTAAAGTCGTAGCGTCAGAACAAAGAAAGGAGATCATTTGGTTATCAAAGGACGCCAGCCCCCAAATTTACTTCCCTTTAGCTGTTATGCAAATTTCCAGCCAGAGGCCGCACTGGATGGCTTTGAAGATAAAGATCACAGCACCGGTTCGGGAGCAGCTTCAAAAGCGGTTCTGAGGATCCTGTGATTTACTTGGGGACGGAAGATGAGAGCCGAGAACAATGGGCTGTGCTCGGCGGTGAAGGCGTAAAAGCCCCGCGTCTAATTCTAGTCCCCGTGTTGGCTGGAGGAGGGATCCGCTAACGGTGGAGGGTCAGACAGGGCGAGAGCAGGCTTGCCCCCGCTGCCTTCCGTCAGATGCCAATTCGGGTGTTCTTGTTGGGGACCAAGTGTTGTTCTTAAGTGAATTTTTGGTCAATATAGAGTCAACGAGTGGATTTACCTGTCAGCCTTTTTGGAGTTTCCCTTCAGTAAACGGTATCGGCGGGACGTGCTATAGAGGGCGGAGTTTTTGTTGCAAACTGGCTTAAGCCAGTTTGGGCCGTGTTACTTATTCGCTGTTCCCGAATAAGTAACTTCCCGTGATTAAAAGCGGGTGAAGGTCGGTCCCCTCACTTTCAAACAGGCCACCAGATGGCTGTTCACAGTTTACTTGCCCCAAATTCCCAGATACCTTTAAACCAGGGGTCCCCAAGCTTTTTACATAGGGGGCCAGTTCACTGTCCCTCAGACCGTTGGAGGGCCGGACTATAAAAAAAAAAACCTATGAATAAATCCCTATGCACACTGCATACATCTTATTTTAAGTAAAAAAATAAAACGGGAACAAATACTATATTTAAAATAAAGAGCAAGTAAATTTAAATCAACAAACTGACCAGTATTTCAATGGGAACTATGGGCCTGCTTTTGGCTAATGAGATGGGCAATGTGCTCCTCTCACTGACCACCAATGAAAGAGGTGCCCCTTCCGGAAGCGGCAGGGGCCAGATAAATGGCCTCAGGGGGCCACATGTGGCCTGCGGGCCGTAGTTTGGGGACCCCTGCTTTAAACAGTTATTAGCCAGCAGGTACAAAAACAGGGAGGTGGCCCAAGTGTCAAGCCCCACACTGTCAGGTGTTCTGGCTGCTACATGGTAAGGTTTCCTGGAGGCAGACAGGACAATATTCTAGCGGCAAGATCGACCTAAGGCTCTGGCGGGAAGTGGGGGAGTCCCATCACCTTCAGTTGAAAAGTGAAACAGTCACCGACCAGGGCGCCGCTGAGCGGGGTCCACAGGAGTCTTACTCCCTAATCCCAAAGAGGATTTCAGATCTGGTTTATTTTTTTGTTGTGGGGTGTTTTTTTGCTTCTTCCTCCCCGGCCCTTCCGTGCCTTCTTATAACTCCCTTACGTATTCATCTGTGAAAAAAGCAATTGGTTATTAGAAAAATGTGTATCTCTCCATTATACCATCCCATGCCACATCAGAATGCATTGAAGATTGTGTGCTATGTTATGAAAATGGCAAATATAATTTGTATGCAAATATCTCCTGGGATTATTTTGAGTTTATATTTTCTGACTGCGTGCAGTAAAATACACCAAGTGAATCAGACACACGCTAGACCCTGCTGTGATAAGAAAGTGTCCTATAGAGAAGAAAAGGAAATGTCCCTCGTATCAACTTATTCAGATTCTGTCTAAGAAATGGTAGTGCTTCTTCCCCCCAGGAGACGGAGACTCCAGATTTCATTTTCTTGGCTATCAAATGTGCCTGTTTTCAACCCGTTTGCCCCCTGCTTGGTCCAGGAGTTCCAGAGAGGCAGAAGAGAAAAAACACTGTGCGCCTGATATATTCTCCCCTGGGGCCTGTTGCCTGGAGCCAGTTAACCTGATGATTGCCAAATCGTGTCCCCTCTCCTGTTGTGTGGAGGGGCAGTGGCCTGATGTGTCTGGCTGCCCTGGTGACTGGGTACTCCTGGTGTGACCCATGATGGGAGAATGCCTGTAACGTGCCCAGCAGTGCATGCGGCACTTGCGTTGAGAAATACGATAGCCTGAAGTTCCAAGCATATTCAACACATTATTTAACTATGTGTACCAATAATCCAAGAGAAGCGAAGACTGCCCGAACCCCCGAGATCTGCTCCCAGTCGTGTCTTCCCTTTTGTCCTTTCTCAGCATAGTCTTTTGCTTAAAGCTGAACTTTCCTAGGGGAGCAAGGAATAATAACTTATCACGGGATCGTGTTCTCTCTGTTGTCGAAAGCTCAGAGTGACACATGTGCGGATCCGTTCGCTGACACATTCCTCAAACGTGACGAGCGACCTCGATGTATGCCAAATATCAGGGGAAGTTCTAGGGAATATGTGGAACTACATGTGAAAGTGATTTTTCTCAAGCAGCTTAACACTATGAGGGAGAGTTTGAGAGGACAGAGATGCAAGTTCAGTGCGGTGACTGGCCTGTGATGACATGCAAGTCCTGAGTGTTTGGAAGCCAAGAGAAGGAGGGGGACCTAATTCTAACTGGAGTATTCACTGAGGGCTTCCTGGAGGAGGTAGTGCCCGAAGAAGAGTGAAGAAGCTTAAACGAGCATTGCTCACTGGGCAGGGAGGTGCAGCAGAAGGAAAAGAATTTATCTGTAAGAAGACCGGGGTATCCTAGAGCATTTTGGAGCCTTGAAGGAGGACAAGGGCCATGAAAGAGAAGAAAAACAAGAAAGTGCTAGGAAGAAAAGGAGGTGGTCAATTAGGTAGACTAAGCTGTTCTTCCAAGGGTGGTAGGGCCCAGACTGGCTGACAATTGGTATCTGGTTCCCAAGTGCTCCCTTTCTGGAGTGTCACAATAGATGCCACTTGCTTTGTCTCCTTGCACAGAAACCCCCTCTGCTCCCCATTTCAGTGACTATTGAACAGGCCTCTGTGACTTTTTTCTCTCTCTAAGTAGCAGACACAGTGATGGGATGTGAAAGAGACAAACTTGTATAATACTTGGCTCCTGACAGCCATTCACTTATTCATCTAGTCACTAAAAGTTTATTGAGCACCTATTATACGCTTTAGACATTGGTGATACAGCAGTAAGCACAACAGAAAAATTCTCTGCCCTCCTGGCATGAATAGGTCACATTTGCGTCCTGTCTGCTCTTAATGGTGCTGTTGAGAAAACCAGGTAGCAATGGATACAGGGAGTTCTGAGTGGGGTATTGTAATTTTAAGTAGGGTGGTCAAGGAAGTTGCAATAAGGTGATTTGGAAGATAAAAGCCTGAAGTGGGTCAGCTCTGTAGAGTCTACTAAGGGGCACAGTGAGGGCAAAGCCATGAGGCAGGGATAATGAGGAACAAGTTGGGAGGGGGTGCTCTCTTGCCGGAGAAGGGTGGGTTTGTTGAGGGCAGCCATAGAGAGCAGATTCGGATGCAGAGGACCACCCAGGTTGGGGAAATGGTAGAAGCAGAGACTTGAGGGAAGGAGAGTACAGTGGCATCTTGTTTGTCCTTGACCCTGTCCAGAATTGCTGAGCTGGGGCCGCTTTGGAAGACGCGAAATGGTTTCCAACTGCTAACTGCCGAAGGACTTGCACACTTTCGAACACATCTATGCCCGTCGGCTCATATCCAGGAGAACCTCTTCCCCTTGTTCTTAGAAATTCTGGAAATCCATTTTTTTTTTTAATGTGAAATCTCCCAATGTCAAAACAATGGCTTTTATTTTGTTTTCACAATGTGCCTGCAAGGCCAAGCCTTTCTCCTGGCTGGAATGTCTTGGTGGCTTTTAGTTGGAGACCTTGGTGTAGACCAGGGGCTCAGATGTTAGCTGAGGAGAAAGTTTATACAGCTTTGGAGAAATGAGCAGGTTGTTTTATCAATCTGTGTACCTTCTATCACATACGGTGCCATGGGAGGCTTAGAGGAGGGAGACATCCAAGCTGTTTGGAATGGTCTGGATGCAGTCTCTGGGAAGGTGGGTCCCATTAATTACATAATCTATTAAATAATGAGTACAATCCAAGTAAGCAGCTGCAAGGAGCCTGGAGGACCTAGAAACCATTTTCAGGGCAGGTGAGCTGTGAAACAAAGAATGGCGTGGAGGAGGTTTGGTCTCCTGGGAACAAGTCATATATAAGGGACTCTAAAAGGTCAGCAAGTAATTTGAAATCTGTGCTCCTTCTATTATCTACAGTTCTTTCTGCCAGCTGCTGACTGACCTCTGTGTCAGGTTTGGGTTTAAATTCTATCTCCAGGTTATTTCTAAAATTGCTGGTGGCGATTCGGGGATTGCCCACCAGGGGGCACTGTTCTCATTCAGTTAAAAAATGAAAGGGCCGGGAACCAAAAGAGGAACTTTTTGTTTAATGATGTCTGCTGGGTTCTCTGATCCCTGCCTAAGCCTGGGTTTATAGCTAATAAAATAAAAACAGCATACACACTTTTCCTTTTTTTATTTGTCCATTGCACTTTCCATGAAACCTGCCACGCCAAGCCCATAATATTT
Source organism: Saccopteryx bilineata (assembly GCF_036850765.1). NCBI lineage: Eukaryota > Metazoa > Chordata > Mammalia > Chiroptera > Emballonuridae > Saccopteryx > Saccopteryx bilineata. Next base: position 188,298,091 of record NC_089495.1, on the reverse strand, counting down.
ATTTCTGTGGTAACTGCTGTGCAAACTGTATGCAGAGAAGCAACGCGTATGCAACCTCTAGACACACAGCCGCGGGTGACCAGGAGCGGATCAGAAGCACCTGTGATTGGATGGTCAGAGGACTGTCTCCAGAAAGAGGGGAGAAAAAAAAACTGGTGGTGGCTTTCTTTCACTTCAGCTTTCCAAGATATGTGATTTAGATAGAAGATCTGCCAAAACGCTTGTTGTAAGAAATCGAATATGGAGCCATTTCTAAAAGACCTTCTTTTAGCCCGTCCACCTGGAGAAGCTCAGGGCGAGTATACCCACCCAGAGGTGGATGGCTATTTGTGAAGGGCAGTCACAAGGGATAAAAATACCAGCACTGTGAAGGTTTGGGGAGGGGGAGGGGAGACTAGGGGAAGGTCATGGGCCGGGTTTACAGTGTTCGTTTATTTCTTTGACATCAAAGAGGGTGCCCCCATGTGGATTTTCTCAACCCCCCCAAAGACAGTGTTTTATTGGGACAGTGCATTAGGGGTTCATTGTCAGCCCTGGCTGCAGGAACAGCGGTCCCTCTGTTAAGGGAACCCCTGTGAAGGGCTCAGTAATTCCTCCTTTGAGGTCAAGACCACGTGTCCGTGGAGCTCGTCTGTTCCACTCAGACTCACTCTGTTCTTCTCCTGTTCTAGACGTTACAGTTACAGAGATCTTCCGTCTAACTCCAGTTCCTCCTCCTTCCCTTTCGTCCAATCCTGCTTCTCACACTTGTACATTCCCAATCTGCCTTCACCTAACGGTAATAAACACTTCCTCTTTCCGGGCACATTTCTTCCCCATCCCCCCGGGCCCCTTGGCGGCATCTCTCCATCTCTTCTCCCTTCCACCAGTTTCTAGAAAGTCAGTGCTGTGCGTCTGGTAAAGCCTGTTCCTGGACGCTGGATGGGTGAGAAAAAATGGGGGTGGGGAGCAAGAGGTGCAGAGCCGGGGACCTGCTTTGAGCATCAGCTTCATAGAAACTGCCTGCTCGTGCCCTTCTCACGGGTCCTGCTGGGCAGTCAGTCAGGGCCCAGGTGGCCGGGACATCCTTCTCTCGGCTACCTTCTGCGCTGTGAGCTTCAGCTGTGGCCACCGGATTGTACCTTTGCCGTGGGCTTTGTATGTAACACCCCATCGGTCAACAGGTAGCTGGGTGATGTTGATGTAGGTTCCAGGTCTTTTTTCTATTAGTGATCTAGTTTCTGGCGCTTTCAACTGACCTGCCCAGAGAGACGCTAACCTGAGAACCAGGAAAAAGTTCGCCATTACAAAGGAGCATGCAGCCACCGGCCACCTGTCCCTGCTTTGTCCTCCCCCCTGGGCATTGCAGTCCTAGTCCACAGCCCTGAGAACTTGACTGCCCTGCGAGGTAAAGATCTGGCATCTAGAACCTTCCCCACGGGCTGTGCTTCAAGGGTCTGGGTCTCTGAGCTGCCCTCTCTGGACTGTGATGTTTCTTCTGACTTTGATTTTGGGACTTGGTTTTACCTGTGTGTGGTGTATTGGGTGTGGTCCTGTCCCCTTGTTGGTGGGGTAGGAGGGTTGAAGAGTCACTATTTCCAATTCCCTCTCAGCTAGCTCCAAGCTTCATGATCGACAACAATCTAGACCAATGGGATCAGACCAACCTCATTCATTCAACCAACATGTCAGAATCTGCCAACACTGTTCTGGGCATGAGAGCCCTAAGATGAGGAAGGCACAGTCCCTGCGGTCATGGAGAAATCATTAGAATGGGGTAGATACAGACAATAAATGATACACAAATAATGTGCCAGGTAGTACAAGGCTGGGAAGAAAACTTCAGGGAAGGAGAAGGGGTGCCCAGGAAAACCTGTGTGATAGAAGTATTTGGCATTCCTCTAGGGAAAGAACATTTCTGGGAACAGCATATGCAAAGGGCCTGAGGTAGGAGTAGGAGGAATGTGCTTAAGGAACAGTGAGGAGTCCAGTGTGGCTTTAAGGCAGTGGGCAGGGGGGGGATGGTAGAAAAGGAGGTTGGTGAAGTAAAGATGGAGACTTCCAGGGTTATATAGGACCTTGCAGACCCTTGAGAGGCTTTTGAATTTCATTTTGAATGAGATGCAAGGTTCCCTGAGCAGAGATGTTATATCTGATGTGACTTCGACATTTTAAAAGGCTCATTCATTTCTTCAGTTTTCTAAAGGGAAATATGTGTGTATAAAGTTACATGGATGTATATGTACCTGTATCACCACAAATACACACACACAGTTGTGTATGTGTGCTATACAGATCATTTGAAAATGGAGTGTGTATCTACGAAACCCTTTCCTGCTCAATGTCCGCTGTGCACAGATCCCTGTTCCTTAATTTATTTGCCTCTAAAGTAGGGAACTCATTTCGGAAGAGAATGTAGAAGCCCAGAAACGCCTTTGGATTTCTGCCACATTCCCTGGCTACATGCACAGCGATGACCCACAGCCTCTGTTTTCTAAGCAGTACATGCAAGCGGGGATGTTTGCGATGCCAGGGCGAAGTCTGGAGAAGGAACATGAACCCCAAGCAAGGGAAAATGACCGACAGGCATCCTTGATGACCACGTGGCTCTGCGAGGCTCTGCGGGGAAGAGCTGGTGCTGGCTCACCCGGCATGCCCGTGTCTCCACACATGTAGAATGAGTTCAGAGAGAGCCTTCTGGTGTTAATGAAGCACTGTGTGTATTTTTAGAAGAGTAAAAGAGGTGATTCACAATCAGACCGCAGGATAGTTCAGATGGAGTGTGTGTGTGTGTGTGTGTGTGTGTGTGTAATGTGTCTAAAATCAAGGTTTCCTAGAAAATGGCTCCTATCAAAAATAGGTTTTCAGATTCCTCTATAACCCATCTGGTTTTGTCCCTGAGTAAGAGTCTGTGGAGCATATTCTAAGTCAAGGCATCTCCGCAAGTACCTTTGGCCAAACGTTCAAAGGCTTGGCTGCAAACCGGGTGCTCCTTCACTACTATCCCGATAATGAACCTTCTGCTAACGGCTGACAGTAACTTACTGGTGATATGGGATTCCTCTTTAAGTATTTTTTTATAGGTGTGGGAGAAATTTTAGGAGACTTTCTTTTGACCTCTTTCAATTAAGAGATCACCCAGAAAGGTTTTTTTAATTCGATTTGATCAGATTTGCTTAGCCGGACCCTTTTCTGAGTTTTCCCTTTCCTGATCTGAATCAGCCAGGTACAGGGCATTGGTCAGCCAAATTTCTTTGGGGACACTCTGTCTAAACCCATCCATCCCTTTGGCGAACGAGGAGAGAAAGCCAAGCCAATGTGAGATCGGCTTCCCCGTTGGTCCCACAGTGACTCTGGCCCAGCTGTGGGCTCCGATCCCATTGTCCGTATTCAGCCCTTGCTAGTGTTCCTAAAGGCTTTAGTGCAGGAGTTGGGAACCTTTTTGGTTGAGAGAGCCATGAACGCCACATACAGTGTGTCTGTAAAGTCATGGTGCAATTTTGACTAGTCACAGGAAAGCAACAAAAGATGATAGAAACGTGAAATCTATACCAAATAAAAGGAAAACTCTCCCAGTTTCATACCTATTCAGTGCAATTCAATGTGGGTTCACACACAGATTTTTTAGGGTTCCTTAGGTAGCTATCCCGTATAACCTCTACAGACTCGTCACTGACTGATGGCCTACCAGAACGGGGTTTCTCCACCAAACTGCCGGTTTCCTTCAACTGCTTATCCCACTGAGTAATGTTATTCCTATGTGGTGGCGCTTCATTATAAATGCGCCAATATTCATGTTGCACTTTGGTCACGGATTCGAATTTAGCAAGCCACAGAACACACTGAACCTTCCTCTGTACTGTCCACATCTGGACTGGCATGGCCGTGAGCTGTTCTGCTGTATACATGGTGTTACGTCATCATCTGCGCATGCACACATGCTGCCACATCATCCTGCAGGAACTAGGAGGGTTTTCCTTTTATTTGGTGCCGATTTCACATTTCTCTCATCTTTTGTTGCTTTCCTGTGACCGGTCAAAAATGCACCATGACTTTACGGACACACTGTATTTTAAAATGTAATTCCATGAGAGCCATACAACGACCCGTGTACGTTAGGCATTATCCAATAAAAATTTGATGTTGTCCCGGAGGACAGCTGTGATTAGCTCCAGCCATCTGCAACCATGAACATGAGTGGTAGGAAATGAATGGATTGTAATACATGAGAATGTTTTATATTTTTAACGTTATTATTATTTTTTATTAAAGATTTGTCTGTGAGCCAGATGCAGCCATCAAAAGAGCCACATCTGGCTCACGAGCTATAGGTTCCCGAACCCTGCTTTAGTGACTCAGTTCCTAAAAGGCCCTTCACGGATGTCACCTCCACACTTCTTCAGCTTCACCCTGAATGTCTCTCCTTTGCAAAAATGTGTGTTTTAGCCACATGGACTTCCTCCCTCATTTCTTCAAACCACCCCACCGCAACGCTGATTCTCATCCCCGGGGTGCGGGGGGCAGTCCTAGAAAGTCCTGTGAATTAGGTAAAGGTCTAGTTAAACATTCCTAGGGGTGGCATTTCCTGTCACTCCAGTTTTCCTTCTTTTTTTTTAATTTAAAAACACAACTCTGAAAAATCATCCATTCATCATAAACAGTGACATAAAACAAAGAACTCCTTCAGAGGCCTGCCCCTAGGAGTCACGGGAGTCTGCGCCTGCCAGCCAGTGAGCAGGCACCACTGCACGAGGACGACATTCTGCCTCCAGTTCTGAGGCGTAGCAACCCTGTGACTACGTGTTCGTAATGCTGGCAGCCGCTTTAAGGAGATCATACGTATCCATGAGTTGACAGAGTGCCTGGCAAGTTGCTGAGTTTACTGGGTGGTCACTCTGATGGTTGGCCCATCCCTATGGCAGCAGGCTCTTCAGCATTGTCACAAACGAGTAGGTGACATCTCCTTGACCACTGTCATAGGTCTGGTTCTTTCAGGCCTCAAATATTTAATGAAGGGGTCTGTGTGCAAAGGGGTACCACTGACTATATGTCCCTTAGTCGCAAACTGTACTGAGGAAGACATCTGTGGTATTTTTTTTTGGGGGGGGGGGAATATAGTAATATATATATTTTTTTACCAAAGATACTTTTCCTAAGGGAAAAGTAATTTTGAATATAGAAGAAAACTTTTTCAGCAATATGGTGAAAACAACTAAACATATTGGATACAATAATTTTAAGGCTTTTTAAAAAATAAAACAGCCATGTGACTGCATTCTTTTTTTTAATTTTTTAAAATTTTATTTTACTTTCTTGTTGATTTTGGAAAAAGGAAGGGGGGAATGTTTTTATTGTTCTACTAACTTATGCATTCATTGGTTGATTCTTTTGTAAGTTCCTTGTAAATTCTGGATATTAAGCCTTTATCAGATGTATCAGTGAATATTTTCTCCCGTTCAGTCCGTGGTCTTTTTATTTTGTTGCTGGTTTCCTTTGCCGTGCAGAAAACTTTTTAGTTTTCTTAAAAGACTAGTTTTGACATACTTTTGTATTCGGTGATATTGAGAAGCCCTTCCTTCCATCAAAGCATCTTGAATTTCTCAACACACATTAGGCATTGTTTCTCTTATTTCCAATTTTTTTAAAACTCAATTTCCCCTCTGTTACCATAATCCCTCAGAGTCCCAGAGTGGTTATTCAGTGAGTTTGTGAACCCGTCTTGCTTATAAACTATCTGGAAAAAATGCCCTAGGCTACATGTGAGAAACAAACCTAACATACTCAGGGGACCCTTTTGGGTCTTCTGACGACTTATGAGTCAGTGATTTGGGTTCAATATGGGCACCTGGTGAAAATAACAAAAGATGGAATAAGAAATGTATGTATTTCTTTCTCGTTATACACGGATCTAGCTAGCTAGCTAAAGAGAGAGAGGTTGAGAAGACGCCCAGCCGAATGCAGACCGTGGATCTCTGGCCTTCTGAAGTCTGAGCTCCTTGACTGGTCTACAGCCACGTTTATTAAAAGCATAACTGTGCAGAGCAGCAAGAGAGAAAACCTTTGTCTGGTTTGTAACTTAAAACATCGACTGAAGGTTCAGGCCCCAGTTCGGATGGACTCAAATGTGGATCCTAGATCCGCTATGAGCAATTCTCCCTTTGGCAAGTAAACTATGTATTTTTGAGCCATGAGAGTCAACAAATAGTGAATAAAATAAAGTCTGTGCCTTCCAGGAACTTTGGTGTCACGGGCAGCAAGAGACAATAAAGAAACAGCAGGGACTCGTATAACACGGTGCCCATTCGTGGTAAGTGGGGACTGACGACGGGAATGCGGGCGTCAAGTATCAGGCAGGGCCGGACAGAGCGGGGCTCTTTGAAGAGGTAACACCAGACGCAGGACCTGCGCTGTCAGGCTGTCCTGAGGATTCATTGGGCACACAAAGCCTTTAGAATGGAACCTGACACATAAGCTTGGGATGATAGCTCCTGTTTTTGTGTCCTTTTCAAATTAATGGCACAGATCTGTTCCAAGCGTGTTTCCAAAAACACTTGCATTTTGGAGCTCGAAGAAACAGGCTTGGGGACATCTGGATAGGAATGTGTTAGCCAAAACATGATGTCCGGGCTAGGAAGCTAGATTTCCAGGACTGGGCAATGCATCTCCAAGCAATGCAATTCTCGACCTCTGTGGAAGGGGAAGCACCCGCGTGTGCCTTGTGTGCGCGCCTGAATGCACGCGCACCCATACGTGTCCGGCGTTGGCACGGGAAGAAGTCGCTGTAGTCCTGAATCTGTCCTTCCAAAATCTGAGTTTTTCACCATCAATTTCTTGAGAAACAGAGATCTTGTTCTCAGGGGATGTTTTCTCTGCTGTCCCCTTTCCTTTATTTGTGGACTTGATCTTAAGCAGCCACATGCAATGCAAATTTCACTTAGACTGGGTTTGGGGGCAGAGCAGGGCTGTTAGTTACTTCTGCTGGTTTGCTTCTCAAATGGATTATTTCATTTACTTGTTTACACAGTGAAGCAAAATCAATCCAAAGTCGCCCCCCTCCACGACACGTGACTGTCCAGTCCCAGTAGAGAGTGTTTTAATTCGTGATCCATTGGTTAAAGCGTGGCAGCGCATTTAATTAGAGCTTAATTATCTTGCAGATGGAGAGTTCAGTGTTGACTGGGTTGATCAGTGGGCATTTGTAGCATCTGCGTTTCCAGGAGCCTTTTTTTTGTTTTGTTTTTGAGAACGAACTTGTTTGTAACACAATCAGATTCTTTGGTTACAGCTTCCCTGGTCCTATCAACTGAGAATTTCATTGCTTTTAAATTGCAAGGCTTTTGTTATCGACAGTGAGCCAGACAGCCAAATGAAATGCCACCAAATGAGGAGGATTGAGTTATGGTTTTGCTCTACCTTTAGTTATGGGGAATGCAACTTTCAGAAGATTATTTGCAACCTGAGTTCCTTATCCATGATGTCGTGTGTTATTTTTTATTTGCAACTTCCAGATGATGATATTATTCTAGCCTGGCGTTAAATTATGGCCTCTTTGTATTTTTTTTTTTTTTTGCTGCCGAGGTATCTTAATCATTAACACAAATTTTTCTCCTCGCACAAAGAAAGGGAGTAAAAACTGTTTTCATAAAAAGAAGGTGTAAGGATACTAGCATGTGTGGGTGACTTTGCTGTCTGCCCGCATCTGGCTTAATAGGATAACAAAAACAGTTATCAGAGAGAAGAGCCAAAGAATAAAATATCATTTTGCAGAACCTGGGCTGCGTTTCTATTTGTAATTGTGGCGCAGGGTGCATTAAAGCGCAGCGACCGAGACATCAGGAGAGGATAAACTTGGTGGCAAGAAAGTTTCAGCGGCTGTCAGCTACCGCCGGGGGTGAGGGTGCAGTCGAGAGAGCTGAGCTTGTCACTAACAGTCTGCTACTGGCAACCATAAATTGGAAGCAGGGACAAAAAGCAATGAAATCTAAATGGCTCTTCAAGATTCAGAATGGACGTTTTAGGACCAGAGGGTCCAGGAAGAAATTTCAGCAATAGGGTAACTGCTGGCAACATTGTTTCTGTGTCTAGTGCTTCCAGACTTGGCCACTGTGTTCCTGAGTGAGCTGTCTGGTATCAGCGCTGCTGACTTATGATTGGTGACTTTGCACAGATATTTAGTGCTCAGCTGCTACTTTCTGTGTGGTATTAGTGAGCTCTTATTTGTAATAAACTGTTAATTTCCCATTATTTTATTTGCACAAACCTATCTCCAACATATTCGGATTGACACCTGATTTAGGGTTGCCCAAATGAACAATAAATGGACAGACTCCTTTGAAACGGTTCCAATAAATGAGACAAAATTCAGGAATGTTGTCTCCACTCCCACTGTTTGCACTTCCGCTAGAAACTCAGCTGTAGAGGAAAAAGCAACGTTGCCTGTAGAGGCAGGAGCCCACTTTCTAATGAGCATTGACTGTCACAGGCAGGTAAGAGAACGCACTTTTGTCTCATGCCTACCTTGTCATATTTCATCTTCACAATTCTGTGAAAGAGAAATACCTCCCTCATTTTAATAAGGGGAAAATTTGAGGATAAGAGAGGCTCGGGAGCTTATATAGCTAACACATAGCCAGCTCTGTTAGCATGGTATTGCTGCTATAAACATCAACACAGATTTAATGACTTAAAACAATGTAGACCTATTATCTTAAATTCTGGATGTCAGATGTCCTAAAACCAAAGACAAAGAAAACAGGGCTACATTCCTTCTAGAGGCTCCAGGGGAGAATCTGGTTCTTTGTCTTTTCTAGTTTCTGAGGTCGCCTGCATTCCTTGGCTTATAGCCACCAGCTCCATCTTCAAAACCAGCAGCTTCAAACCTTCAAATCTATCTCTGACTTCTGCTTCTTTTGCATACCTTTGCCTCTGACCCAGCTTTGGATCCACCTGGATAATCCAGGATAGTCTCTCCACATCAAGATTATTCACTTACTCACATCTGTAAAGTCCCTTTTGCCATATTAAAGTAACAAAATGAAGTGTTTTGCGGATTGTCACGTTACGTCTTTGAGGGGGCCATTATTCAGCCCACTGAACCAGGGCTGCAGCGATTAGTGTTATGAGAAGAACAACCCTATTCTTGTCGATATCTCTGGACACAAGAGTCTGGAGTCCACAAACTTTTTGGGAATTTCTAGTACTGTGCAGGATCATTCAAGTCTCAGTCATGAGGTTTATTTTTCTCTGTTGTCTAACACTGGGGAACAAAATTTTTGTTGCATCCACAAAAACACTTTTCTTACCTAATTCAAGTGTGCCAATCTCAAATCTGACATTAATTTTTCTCTGTAAGCTACACTTTTTTTTGCAATTCAAGATTTTAAGTTTTCATCTTATTGTAAAATTTTCAACATTTAGTTTAACATAATGAAATAGAATGTCTTCTTGGGCATCATCTTTGTGAAAATATAATAATTTATATAATGCAGTAAATATACTAATACACTAAAAGATATTATTGCATCAGAATTTGTTTACAATTTTGAAATAGAACATATGTCTACGGCCATACCACCCTGAATGCACCCAATCTCGTCTGAAATAGAACATATTAAAACACTTATCTTAATCATAAAATTTGCACAAAACTTATTTAAATTCTATTCAGACAAAAATTTGCATTTGTAGCTCTTGCATTTGTGTACTTGTTGACGACAATCTCGGTTGATGCTCCAGCAGTAGTCTGCTCATCACTAACAGCTCCAAGATTTTTGGGAAACTTATCAAGGTGACCATTCAGGAAGTGAATGTTAACGCTAATGTTACATCCAATGTTGCGGAAAACCAACAGCATCCTTTGAACCAGAAGTTCATAGTTTTCTGCTTTTTTGTTGCCAAAGAAGTTCTTTGTAACTGCCACAAAAGACTGCTTTCTCCTCCTTATTCATCTTCCTGGCAAATTCTTCATCACGTATGAGGGTTCGAATGTGAGGCTTTTATCTTCTCGAAAGACAAGGCAGGAAAAGCAGAAATAATATGTTGAAAGCATTCACTTTCTCTATTCAAAGCCTGAACAAACTGCTTCATTAAGCCAAGTTTGATGTGAAGTGGGGGAAAAATGATTCTGTCTTGATTAACTACAGGTTCATTCACAATATTTTGCATCCCTACTTCCAGAGCTTCACATTTTGGCCACTCCTTCTGTGTCCAGTTTCTCCCGAGCTTGGCTGTCCCACAAACACAGAAAGCAAGGATACTTCGTGAAACCTCTCTGTTGTCCTAGCAGGAAATTTACCATTTAAAAATCCACACAAATGATCCAGTTATGCTCCTCATACTTCAGGAAGTCGAGGACAAATTTTATGTCATTCTTACTAAGTCATTCAATTCGAGTTGACTAAACTGCTGAGGGGTTAATGACTGCTTGGCATCAAAAGACCCTTCAGATTCTACAACCATTTCCTCATGCATCTTATCAAAATACACTTGATCACCATGTTCACTTTCTTCATCCTTAGAAGAAATAAAACCATTGAAAACTGGAACCAGGAATGTCTCAGAGTGTGGGATAGGTCATATTGTTGAAGGAATATTAGGATATGCGATCTTATGCTATTTTTTCTTGCCGCTGCCCTTTGTATGGATCAGACAAAAATAACAGTCACTGCTGTGGTCCTTAGGTTCATGGCAAACCATGGGAATACCAAAAGGCATTCCTTTGTGTTTTCCTTTTGTCCAGTCATGAAGCATTCCCTCACAATTATGACACACAATGTGAGGAGCCCAAGTCTTGTCTTGATTGCCAAGGGGAACTTGAAAATAGGCAGTATATGCACGTGTCACAAATGATGAAATATTGCGCCTTTGACGTTGAAGTGTGTAATAGCCACATATATAACAGAAGGTGTCAGGACTATTCTTACATTTACGCCTACTCCAAGAAGCCATGATTCAATCTTAAAACAAAATAAGAGGGTGTTTTTATCAGATAATAATTTTTTACATTTAAAAACAACTACAATTATGTAAAAGTGATGTTTGTAAAACATTAATTGTCTTGTGGTTATGTTCAATCCAAGAGTCATTGCCCTTTAACTCCAATTTAAAAACCAATGCATGCCATTAACTGTAACAAAAAGAAATTAAAATTGCATAAAAACTAGAGCGTGCACCAAAAAACGAATTTCAGGTTTAGAATCAGCGGTGCAGAAATATATAGAAAGAGTTCTAAAACCTTATGCAACAGAAAATGAAAAATAAATTGTTTCCCAGTGTAATCTATAAGTTTCCACCATGTCCAGTTTCAAAGCCTTTTCACTAAATAAGCTTTGAACCCTTGACAAATTAAAAACAGGTATTGGAGGACATTGACTATAACTGCTGGGTCACGAGAACCTTCGTTTTGTGCAGATGCTGCCTCTGCTTGTAGGCGCCATCGCCGGCCCATTTTCCTCTTAGATCTTCCAATGCAGAAATATATGCATTGCCTTTTCTGAGCTCTTTGCTCCCATTTGCTGGGTATATCTGGTGCAAGAGTCTGTGACGGACCTCATTATTTCTGTGGTCTCCTGCTGCTGCTGCGATGTTTACATCTTCAGGAAGCCCCCTGCGGAATCTGGGGAATGTTTTCCTAAAAAGAACAGAGATGCTTAAGGGTAGGAATTTGGACTGTGACTGCCGGCGTTTTAAACCAGGCTTCAAGCTGTATTCACCGTGTGACGTTGGGCAAGTGTTGAACTGCACCTGGGCTTCATTTTCTTACCCTTAAGTAACGATGTTAACGATAAGCCCACAGCATTCTTGCTGGAAGGTTTAGAGATTGAATGAGATGGTTTTGCCACACACAGGAAGCTCGGTTATTTCTCTGTCTAGTGTTTATATGGGGACTGAGAGTGCCAAGTCATGTTTTCTATTTCTTTTTTTTTTAATTGATTGATTTTAGAGAAGCAGAGAAAGGGGGGGGGGGAGAGAGAGAGAGAGAGAGAGAGAGAGAGAGAGAGAGGCATTTATTTGCTCTTCCACTTAGCTGTGCATTCATTGGTTGCTTCCCGTATGTGCCCTGACTGAGGATCGAACCTGCAGCTTTGGCACTGTGGGACTATGCTTCAACTGACTAAACCAACAGGCCAGGGCCCAGGGTTTATATTTCAATGCTTATTCTTGTAAGTTTTCAAATTAAAAAAAAAAAGAAGAAAAAAAAAAGAAAGAAAAAAGCAAGTACAAAACTTAGGTCCAGAAGGCAAATGAAAACCATTAATTGAATGACTTTCAACCTTTTTTTCCAAATTGTTTCACATTTTCATGTTGTATTTATTCCCTGGCATTTGTTTCTAAGCATCAGTGGTAGAGCGAGCACGTGTTGCTCACACGAATTTCACTGGAGCCTAGGGAAGAAGTGGCTGCCAGGCGTGCTGACACGTAACTCGTTTGTTCTGAGCCCCAGATGGGAATATGGTTCAGAGACGCTGTCTGATGGCTGCACGGGGACAGAATACCTTATACATACAATCGATTACTTAATACTCCATTCAATAGTGGCAAGGCACTTGAACACATTTTAGGAAAATTAAAACACTTCCCAAGTTCTAAGAGGTTATCAGTTGTCTTGGCAGTATTTAAGTGAGAAAACATATCTGGGGAATAGTCTTTCACGTTAAATAAAATAATTGGTGTCCGGCTTCTATCCATTCTATGCAGATTTTTCTGATTCATCTTCCCCATTTCCGACCAAGTTGCCTCTGTACAGAACTAACTGCATTAGGCCACTGTTTTATTCGTTGCAACACCTTAGTTATTCATTGATTGCTTTCTCATATGTGCCTTGACCATGGTCCTTCAGCAGACCGAGTAACCCCTTGCTCGAGTCAGCGACCTTGGGTCCAAGCTGGTGAGCTTTTTGCTCACACCAGATGAGCCCATGCTCAAGCTGGCGACCTCAGGATCTTGAACCTGGGTCCTTCCGCATCCCAGTCCGACGCTGTATCCACTGCGCCACCAGCTGGTCAGGCAGGCCACTGTTTTATAAAAACAAAACTAAACATTAGTTAACTGTTGCTTAAGGCTTCTTTGAGGACCGATGCAGCCTGTTGTGTGTTAACGCCATTTCCCCCACTAATCTTGTCTCCTTTCTGTCTACTTGTGTGGTGGTTTTTCAGACTCCTCACTGCTATTTGGACACAAGCTGTCTCAGACTTCTGTCACTTTGCCCCTGCTAATTCCTCTTTAAGAAGTCCCATCTCTTGCCTGACCAGGCGGTGGCTCAGTGGATAGAGCGTCGGACTGGGATGCTGAGGACACAGGTTCGAGACCCCGAGGTCGCCAGCTTGAGCATGGGCTGGTTTGAGCAAAGCTCACCAACTTGAGCCCAAGTCGCTGGCTTGAGCAAGAGGTCACTTGGTCTGCTGTAGCCCCCCCCCCCCCCCCCGTCAAGGCACATATGAGAAAGCAATCAATGAACAACTAAGGAGCTGCAACAAAGAATTGAAGCTTATCATCTCTCTCCCTTCCTGTCTGTCTGTCCCCATCTGTCTCTTTCTCTGACTTTCTCTGTCTCTGTCACACACAAAAATGAAGTCCCTTCTCTCCATTGTCCACATCCTATGTGTCTGTTCAGTTTCCTAGACACATTTTCAGACATCTGTCGTAGTTCTTCTATATGCCACCAACACAATAAATAGAAATATATATACTAGTATTTTAATTATTTTGTCCATGTTTAAAGCACCGTTTAAACTTTGAATTCTTTGACAATTAGATCATGCCAAACTCCTCCTCATATATCCAATACCTAATTCTGTGAATAGATTATAATAAGTGATAAACAGGTGGACAGATAGATGACATCATGACCACGTGAATCATAATCGAGTGAAGGTATGCTTGTCTCCCCTCTGACTGGTCAGAACTGTCTGGAGTATTCTTGCTTTGTAGCAAGCCTTGAAGTCAGGTAGTATAATTTCTCTAACTTTGTCAATTTTAAAGATTTCTTTGCATATTCTAAGTTTTTGAATTTCCATATAAAATTTAGAATCAGCTTCTCAGTCTCTACCAAAAACAACAACAACAACTTAACAAGATTGGGATTGTTGTAATATACTGAGTATCCAACCCAGTCGTGGTATATCTGCTCGTGTATTTAGACTTTGATTTCTCTCTGTAACCTTTTGTAATTTTTCATAAAAATTATTTCAGTTCTGTTTGAAGCTATGATTCCTTTAGCCCTTTCCTTTCTCCCTTTGTACCTTTCTCTCCTTCTCCCTCTGGCTCTCTCTCTCCGTATTTCATCCAGCAGGTGTATTTAAGTTGTGCAGTTCAGCCCACACATGATGTAACTTCATGTTAGTGGGGCTTTTCCAGGAACTCCTCGTAGTATATCCGAGGCAATACACTCTTTCACGGGAGAGGAATGGTTTTCTAAGACTTCTGTAGTTCACTCCACATACTCTCACAATAATTTCTCGGAATCTGGGTATCTCAATGAATGGACAGACTTCTTTATTTCCAGTTCCGATGTCGCCTCTGGGTTTCTTGGCTCATTCTGGGGAGATCAGGGAGTATGACTGGTGCTCGTCATTAGGATACCATCTTATCTGAATGCCCATTATCACTTAGGATATATTTCAAAGAGCATAAACAGGAGCCCCCAAACTAACTTAAATCCTTATAATTTCTAAAAACTTATTTGCAACAATTGAGCTGACAGAGAGAAAACATCTGTTTAATACTAATGAACAAAGATAGGATTTTTGAAAAATAGGGATAGCAAGCAGAGCTTCCAAGTTATTCTTTGGTTAAAAAATATATTTCAATATTGCCACCATCAGGATTCTCACTTGGGGCTCCATTTGTAATGATTTTAAGTTTGACTGTATTTCAAAGTTGGGTCATTCTGGATTCCACCTTTAGCTTTTTAAAAAAATTTAGATATTCTTGACATACAAAATTAGGGTTAAACATATGAAATTACAGTTTGTGACAGTCAAAATTATAAAAACTAGCAATTTTATATGTTTAACTCATAAGAGTTTGGTTATGTGTCCCTTTTAGTGAATGTATTACACCTCTAGTTGTAGCAGACATATTGAAATAAAGGAAACCGCTTTATCATTCATTCTTTCCAGATGTTGTACAAGACCAATGGCACACTCCTCAGAGGGTCAGCCAGGTGACTCCTTTCTCAGGAATGACTTGAGAATCTGGACCAATTCTTCCTCAAATGCCTTTTTTTCTTCCTTACCAGAAAATATCTATTCAATCTGGAAGAAGTCTCTTAACAGAATTCCCTTTCTCCAGTTCTTAGACCGAGAGATAAAGGTGGTATTTCTCACAAATTACATTTTGGTTTTTAAATTTTCCACTGACTACACAGCAAATCCTAAGCAGGCATTTTCCCTATATATGGTTTTTAAAAAAAATCTCTTGAAGATATAGAATTTTAGAGAACTAGGTACGTAATTCAAAAACTTTGCAACGTTCAATAGATAATACAAGTCTCTTCACAGAAGGAAAGGGCTGGGTTTCGGTTCTGAGTGAGCGATATCTGCTTCTTAGACTATCATGTTAACCAGGACTGCTGACCAGCTGCTTGCTTAATCTCCTACTCAGTCACAGATCTGAGGTCACACTGGGGTTGAGGGACGGAGAAATGGCACGGTATCTCTTAGCGATGTCTGTGGCATATGAAGAGTTAGAAAACTGAGTGCTGGGATCAGAGAAGATCGGTCCCTACACTTGCCTTTACAAAATCAGGTTTAAAAAGAGTACGAATAGTAACCTCACTCAAAAGGAGGCTTTAAAACATACTGGTGCTAAAAGAAGGTGATCAGTTTTTTGTTTGTTTGTTTGTTTGTTTGTTTTTACAGAGAGAGAGGGATAGATAGGGACAGACAGAAACGGAGAGAGATGAGAAGCATCGATCATCAGGGGTTTTTTTTGTTGTTTTTTTTTACAGAGACAGAGAGTGAGTCAGAAAGAGGGATAGACAGGGACAGACAGACAGGAACGAAGAGAGATGAGAAGCATCAATCATTAGTTTTTCATTGCATGTTGCAACACCTTAGTTGTTCATTGATTGCTTTCTCATATGTGCCTTGACCACGGGCCTTCAGCAGACCAAGTATCCCCTTGTTGGAGCCAGTGACCTTGGGTTCAAGCTGGTGGGCTTTTGCTCAAACCCGTGCTCAAGCTGGCAACCTCGGGATCTCTGCATCCCAGTCCGATGCTCTATCCACTGCACCACCGCCTGGTCAGGCAATCATCAGTTTTTTTTTTGCTACACCTTAATTGTTCATTGATTGCTTTCTCGTATATGCCTTGACCATGGGCCTTCAGCAGACCCAGTAATCCCTTGCTCAAGTCAGCGACCTTGGGTCCAAGCTGGTGAGTTTTTGCTCAAACCAGATGAGCCCACGCTCAAGCTGGTGACCTCGGGGTCTCGAATCTGGGTCCTCTGCGTCCCAGTCTGATGCTCTATCCACTGTGCCACCACCTGGATAGACAGAAGGTGATCAGTTTTTTAAACAATATGCAACTATTCGATCTCGTGGAAAAGAAGTGTTTGAAAAAGCCAGTGTGTTTGGGGAGATAAATTTCTGATTTGGTCACAAATGTGAACAAAGGATGGGAGGAGAAGAACATAACCAAAGCCAAATACAAAAGATACACTGTCACAGACTTATGGGGTTATTTTTAGGAAGGGTAAAGGTCATGATGCATTCAAGCTTACGGGAATATTACCTAATGGGAGAAAGGCTTTATAGTGATATGTCAGAGAAGACAAATGGGGAAGAAGTAAGATGTCTGTCTAGGGGTGAGTAAGAAGTTAAGCGTTGGTATGAAAGATAGTTCAACACTGGAATAGGCAAGGGTTGACAAACATTTTCTGTAAAGGCCCAGAATCTTTAACTATTTTTGGCTTTGGGAGCCTTCTGGTCTCTGTGGCTAGTATTCAATCTGCCATAAAGTGTGAAGCTTGAAGGCCTACTGAAATGTGTTGGGCCAGAGTTGACCTTTGGGGCACTGTTGGCCCATCTTGAAATAAGGGATCACTTAGTCACGTTAATGATGATGGTATTCTCTACTATTAAATGAAGTATACCAACATGCTGAAAAACTTGAAGCTATGACTGAGGTACTACAGTTATCCAGCCATAACAGATGGCATTGGCTGAGTGAAGGATCGAATTTGGAGACAGATGTGTAATAATTTCTAAAAGGTAGTAAATGATCACTTCTGGGAACCATAGACCAGAATGTTTGAGATCAATCACTGAAATATATCGGAACACATTATTAAATAGGCAGGTGCACAAAGAATTGATACCTCCCTAGTGTGAGCTAACAAAAATAAATATCGAACTTAAAAAAAAATGGTAGATCAAATTATTAAAACAGAGGAATGGCACCCCTAGAGGATATACTGAAAGTGCAGGAAAACGCCTATCAAAAACCTTTCAACCTAAGATAAAACCCTTTATCTTATGTTGCTCAATTCTAAATTATATGCTTCAATGACAGCTCAGCATTCCAAATTGCCTTTGGCCTGAATGTCAACTCGAATACTAAAGCCATGCTTCTCAAATTTGCAAATGACCCAAGATTACCAAGGGCTTCCAATAGACTCACATTGAAAAACATGTCAGATTATGAAATGATAGGTCCAAACCAAAACCACAATGTGGAATAGGCATAAAAGCAAAAGTTCAATTAGGTTAAAACAAACCCCTTTATTAACCAGTATAGATGACAAAGTGCTTTGCATAAATGCTTTTGCGTTCTCTTTGAGATGTGTGTGTGTGTGTGTGTGTGTGTGTGTGTGTGTGTATTTTTCCAAAAATGATGAGGAGGTTTGATTAATCACAAATTCACAATTAGCCAATGGTTTGATGTCTCTGCATAGAAATGTGTCTCCTCTTTCCAATCGTATGTGTGGAAAACCACAAAAGAAAGGAACCCTTGGCTTCATTGGTGGTTTGGGACTTTCCCTCGTAGCGATGATAACTTGGGAACATTCTTGGTAACCTTTGGTTTTGTGAGATCATGTTTTAGATTTGTTTGGGTCAAATTTTTATAATTGACTGGGTTGCTTATAATGTGCCATCTGCAGTCTTAAGTGTTCAGTTGATTTAATCTTTGATCCATAATAAATGTACTAGGTCATCAGTGCAGGAGGAGACATATCTTGGTATACAGATGATAGTAAGAATATCGAGAAACTTAGAATCTGGTGATGGAGAGTCTAGTAATTCACTCTGCAGCATTGCACAAATTATTTAGTGTCTCTGAGGATAAAGGCTTTTAGCTTCTTTATATTTAACAGAAATCTGTGTGTAATTGGGGATGAGGTAGGGATGTCATCTTCCCTGTACTCTTGACTGTATTCTTTCCTCCTGAGCCTCTCTGTCTCCAATTCCTGACACAGGTCTCCTAACTTTTGGCCTCTGAGGGACAGAGGTGCTAGAAGAATCTTTTCCCCCCTAATATTTGGTCTTTGACTATGGTCCTTGACCCAGGGCTCCTTAATTCCTAAATCCTTGTAATTTCCTGAGTGATGTAGGATGATCGGATGGGTTGTTCCCCAGAAAGACCAAGCATGATAAGAAGCTTGGAACTTTCAGCCCCCCACCCCGCCCCCGCCGGGAGGGGTGAGGGGCTAGAGACTGAGTTCATGATTCATTATGACTACATGAGGAGGCCTTCAAAAAAATTCCTAAAATTCAGGATTCTGAGAGCTTGCAGGTTGGCGAGCTTGTCCACAAGCCAAGAGGGTGACATATTTCAACTGCACAGGGACAGCAGCTCCTTCTCTTGGGACCCTTCTTGACCTCGTTCCATGTACCTCTTCATCTGGCTACTCATCTTTATCTTTTATAATATCCTTTATTATACAATAAGCTAGTAAATGGAAGTAAAGGTTTCCCTGAGTTTTGTAAAGTGTTGTAGCAAATGAGTGAACCTGAGGAGGGGTCATTCAGGGGACATCTCCTGATTGATGAGTTGGAAGCAACTGACATCTGAAGTGGGGGTGATCTTTTGGGGCTAAGCCCTTACATTGTGGGATCTGATGTTAATTTCAGGTAGCTAATGTCAGGATTGCATTGAATTATAGGACATGCAACTGGTGTTGGAGAATTGGTTGGTGTGGTGAATAAACACACATTTTGACATCAGAAATGGTGTGAATAAAGAAAATAACAACTGTTTTTCATTTTAGCCTCTGAAGTCTTCTCGACAGAGATAATGACTCAGAATCAGGTAGATTAGCCATAGAATTTGAAGAATATTGTCATGCCTGGTGAGATGGCTAGTAGAGTTCTTTCCCACCTGAATCTGTATATGATTTTCAAAGTTGGGTGTTTCAATATTTTATTGCTATTTTGTTTTATGATATATTCCCAACTGTGTCACTCTATATCAAATATTATATAGTCAATCCCTACAATTTATCAATGTTTTAACATTAATATTGCTCAAAAAAGACTTCTGGATTTTCCAGGATAATCTTTGGGATTTTGTGAAAAATTAGACTCTCTGAGTCTCTTCTTGTAGCTGTCATTCTACAAAGCTGAAGACTGATATCTAGAAAGATGTTGTAATCAATGTTATATGAAAATCTATAAGGCAGAATTCTTTCTCCCCAAAAGAGGTCAAGGTCAATCAATATATCTAAGGGATGATGGTAATTCTGTTATGTTAGAATGATAAATTGGAGCATTAATTTCCCACTCGAAATTCAGAGTAACCTTCTGTCCAATGCTCAAAATCTCTGCAATTCAATATGGCAGTCATTCATTAATTTCAGGTCAATAGAGGCGGGTTTCTAATTTGGAGCCATGCCAAATGACACTTAATGATGCCTGCTAACCCTGCCATTGTCCATCCACATCCTTTCTCAGCACTTCTAAGCTTCATGAATATTTACCTTGTGCCTTTATGTCCCTCTTCTTCCTGTCTCCACCGTCTTCATGTTCCCTTTGCTTCCTAGTCACCTAGACTGCTTTGTAGTGTGTATCACTGTGGTGCCCTCACACAGTAAAGACGTGTGCTGTGGCTGTCTGCCTAGATGTGCGAAGATGTCTGTGTGTATAATATATGAGAGACATTTAGCAGTAGTTTGAAGTCATACAGTAGCTTTGCTTCGGGGTCCCTGGACTAATTCCAAAGAGGGTTTCCATCCTCCATCTCTCAGGTACTGGAGACCCTTCCGTTCTTCTAGTGTATGCCTTGTCATTGTGAGTGCCCGTGACATGGTGCTGGAGGGCAGAGCCGAAGTCATTTCTTTCTTTCTTTCTTTCTTTCTTTCTTTCTTTCTTTCTTTCTTTCTTTCTTTCTTTCTTTCTTTCTTTTTGTGACAGAGACAGAGAGAGTCAGAGAGAGGGACAGATAAGGACAGACAGGAAGGGAGAGAGATGAAAAATATCAATTCTTTGTGGCGGCACCTTAGTTATTCATTGATTGCTTTCTCATATGTGCCTTGCCTGGGGGGGGGGCTACAGTAGACCAAGTGACCCCTTGCTCGAGCCAGTGACCTTGGGTTCAAGCTGGCAACCTTGGGATCTCGAACCTGGGTCCTCTGCGTCCCAGTACACTCTCTATCCATAGCCACCACCTGGTCAGGCATGGCCAATGTTATTTTTAAATTACATCTATGTGAGGATTTCCCAAATCAAATGTCATCAACATCATTTACAGATAATGAAACCAATGCTCTAGGTCTAAGGAGGTGCCTAAGTGATCCGAGGAGCTCATGTAATCTCACAAGTGCATCCCTGCTCTTAGAGAAAATGGTGTGTTCAGTTAGGGAGCTAATGCGGATCAAGTTATTCTTCTGAAGTCCCTACCCATCAGGTAGGGATTCCAACACCTCCCTGGTCATTCCCCAGATATCATCTTAGTCCTCCAGTTTCAAAATTCAGCCAGGTTTCAATCTGGGCTATAGCTGTATCACACAAGTCCCCCTCTGCTAATCAGACTATTCGTATATTATGCTTACTGACTGCTTAGGATGTCTTCCTAGGGAAGAAGCTATTCATTGGAAGAAGTCTGCATGATACCAAAAGTCATCTTTTACAATTTAAGCATGCAGTGGAAAGATTTACAATGTATTTTCTTTTTTATTCCTTCCAGCTGCCTGGAGCTAACATTCATCTTCTGTTTCCTTTAATAGGATCTGACTTGTGACATCATGCTCTGAAAGGCTGCAGTGTAATGGGTGTGTTTTTTCTCTCACGCACACACACACACTATGCAGAAACCCTAGAATTTCACATTTCTTTTCTTTGGTGAGTCTGTAGAAGCCACCGGCTTTAGGGTCTCTTTTTTTCCTAGCAACTCTGACAGTGCCAGGGTCGCCTTCTGACAGGTGTAAAGGTATCATATATAAACCTGCTCTTATAATGTACACTTAGGGCTTGGATTGTACAAGAGTGGCTTGTCCTACTAGTTGAGTGCCACATGGAGATGCCAATAACATTTGTCTTCATTAAGTTTCCAAATCAACTGTCTAGAAATGTGGGCAAGTACTGCATATTCATGTTTAAGGGTGGTATCCTTGAGTCTGAATGTTCTGGACTTGTGACTTCAGTGTACTTGAAGTACCTTGCCTAAAATGTTACCTTGGATCAGAGAGTAACATGACGCTATGCTCTGCAGGGAATTGTCGAATTCTCCAAGGAGAATGACCAAAGCACTGATCATTTGCAAGGGGGAGGGCAAGATGGCTGTTGGGAAGCCTTAATATCCTGAATCAGGAATGTTTTCTGTTTGGTGAGTAGGATGCTTGCTACTTAGTAGAGAGATGGGATCTTGATCTCCCCTGGCTTCAAAGGATTCAAACTGACTTCTGCAGTGAACTTTCAGCATCACTTCTAATGCCTACACTTGCTCTGTGACATTGGCATGTCACTTTCCCCCCCTTTTTTTTTCTAAGAAAAGAGATGTCACTGTCATAATGGAGTTTCAACATTTACATAATGTAGAGTATCTACTAGATTGCTTAGGACTTCTTAGCTCCAAGAAGAAAAAAGCATCCCAAACTTACCTTAGAAAACAAATATTGCGGATAAGTCTGAGGGGCATGCTGGTTTGGGGCATGTGAGTTAGATTGAGGACTCACACGACCTCAATAGAACTTTCTCTTCAACCTTCTTGTTGCTAACTCCCGTGAGATTGACACTATGGCTAGGGTCCATGGGGTGCTCCATGCTTCCTGCCACGTCGTGCCAGGGGCTCCCCCAATGATGGAAAGTTGACCGCAGCACAACCTTGTGGATTAAAGTCCAGCCAGAAGCAGAAAGTCTCCATTCTACTCATTCCTGTAGAATTTCTGAGATCTCATTGAATTAGTTCCTGAACCTATTATGTGGTATGCTCAATCCAGGTAGTCTGGAGATAGCAGAAACTGGATTCCAAACAAAAATCCATTCTTTTGCTGAAGAATGAGAGGCCAACCCTATATGTTTAGTGCTGAGCTGAATTGTGCTCCTGCTCCCAAAATTCGTATATTGAAGTCTTAACCCCAGGACCTCAGAATGTGACCTTGTTAGAGACATGGATTAAGTTAAAGGGACATGATTAGGGTGGGCCCTCATCTAATCCAACTGGTATCTATAAGAGGAGAAAATTTGGACACAAAGGGAGAAATAACTAACCAAGTGGTTAAGCCACTGTTAGAATGGTTGTCTTTTCAGGAACTTAAATAATATCCCAAACAGTGCAATCACCATCTCTTTAAGCATCTTGTCCTTCATAGTAAGATTCTGTCATCTTCTAGAATATATTTCCCAAAGATAATATGATCTCAAAAATACTACTAGTTTGACTTCTTCGAGGTGGCTGCAATTAACACAGAAAAAGGTTGAATCTCAAAGTTTCAAGAAAAATGGTGGAAAATCAGTTTCCCCATTCTTGTATCTGGTTTCCGTTCACTTGAGCTTACATCACGCGGATATACCAGAGAGTGGGTGAGAACTTGAAAGCTAGACACCACAATCAGACTTCTCTGTTTCTGCCGTCTTTGATTTTTGTGAAGGATCGTTTTTGTTTTGGGGCTTGTTAGTTTTCGGCAGTATGAAGACAATGTTTTCAGCTGACACGATAAAAAAAAAAATACACCATTTAAAAAATAAATAATGCATCGAGTTTTCGAGACTTCTTTCATGGCGCATAAAAATATCCCCTTCCAATTATTTTAGCAGCTCTGTGAGCGGCTGACTACTTGCTTCTAGGACTTGTCTATTCTCCCCCCTCTCAGAAATTTGTCTGGGGTGTGAAATTTATTCGTGGTGTACATAAACACTGCTCTCGCGTCCTATTAGACATAGGCTATCATTATAGCACGTGTCAGTCACAAGACAAATAAACTCCAAGGCTCTCTGTATGTGCACACCAGCTTAATCAATTCTAGACAACAGATGTGGCTGTCAGTGACTCCTTCTGCCACTTTCCCCAGTTCAGTAAAGAGGGTCAGATGGTTCTGTTCCCCTTGGTAATCTTGAATCTTGGCATGAAGGCACTGACTTTGCTGATCTTTCTCTGGAACCTTCCTTATACCCAAAGATACTATGGTAAGCTAAGTGCCTAATGAGATGGCCTTGCACAGATCCGGCCATTTGGAATCCTGGAGCCCCTAACAGTTGAAAAGCAACTCGGAGTACCTCTCAGCATTTTGCATGGAGAGACTGTCAAGTTCCATTTCTCCTCTGCGTTTGATGTCTTATATGCTCAGTCTGTGGAAGCACAGGGTGAGGAGAAAGGTCGCCTGGATCTCGGCTCTGCCTTAGGAAGAGCCAGAGCTAATCTATCAGAAAGACGAGAGAAGCAGCCATGCTCTGTAGTTTTCCAGCTCGACCAAGAGCAACCAAGGCATCCTATTTTTGGTGTCAACAAAAAGGTTAAGGGATTTTAAAAATAAAGTGTCCTAAATTATATATTTTACGGAATAAAGCAGTTTTGTTCCTTCTCTGTAGAATAGAACACGCTTGTTCTTTGAGAATTGGTATTAGTGGTTTATGCAATTTACAGGTGTCATGGAGAGGAGTCTGTGACGTGTGGAGAGTCTGTTTAACCCACATAGTTCTTGCTTTTATGTCTCCCTTTGTCATGGGAGACCTTCTGAGAACAAGAATCTGTTGGCACTGCTCTCTTAACTCTCCAACACTCAACAGCCTAGGGGCACAAAGCAGTCCTCAGGGTTCCTGGGACCCAGCCAGCCAGACTTGAGCCATGGACCATGACACCATGCCATCTCAGTTTGAAATCGGAGGTTGTCATCTGATCTAAAAGTAAATTTGTGTAAGATGGCCATAGGTAGGATGCTCAAATCACGAACGGTCAAAATCAGGGCAGTATTGTCAGGAGGGAACAGGGCTCTGTTACTCCTATGGACTGGGATGAGGGTGGCCAACCTGGGCACTGGCACAGAATGCCAGCAGCACATGCCGCCTGAGTGCCCTTCTCAGTGCCACCCCACGAAACATTTCATTGAGAGAAATAGGCTGTAATAACAAACACTTCTTTTACATACAGGGAAACTGAGGCAGACAGCAGCTAAATAACCTCCTAAATCCCCATAAACTTGCAAGTGGCCAAGTCAGGGAGGGGCAGGTGTTAGTGAGAGACTGGCTAGAGACCTGGGGCTGGAAAGGCTGTTTTGTGTTGGGGAGTTAGTGACCAGTCCCGTCAGATTCCTGTTCTCAGAGGTTCCGCAGGGCAGAGAGGGACATAAAATAAAGAGGAGAGGGTAGTAAATAAAAGTTGGGGCACCTGGCAGGAAGGCATTTCCCATGCGGTTGGAAGAGTAGTATCAGCAATGGCCAGTCATTGGAAGATGACCCAGTCACCCAGGCGGACTGACTGGCTCCCATGGGAGGGGGCTCTGTGCCCACCAGAGCCTCTCAGGGATTCTGCGTGGCAACGGTCCCAGTGCCCATGAACTCTGCACACCTGCCGAGAGCAGCTGCCTGCCTCTGTTCCCTCAGGGCACCTGATGTCATTGGCCACCTGGGGAGTTGAATACAAAGGGCAGGGAGAGATGGAGAAAGTCCAGTCCAAGTTGGTAGGCGGCCCTTTAAGAAGCAAAGAACTTACCAGGCTTGACTTGGGATCTGCACACAGATCTCTGAACCCGCCTCCAGAATCTTAAAAGCTTATACAGAGGCCTTAATAGGGTTTGGTCACATGTGCGGCTCTGGCATTCCTAACTCAGGCTGTGCTTTTGGAAATGGGTCCAGCTGTGGGAACTAACTAGTGAAACGTACATTCCAAGCACTGCTGGGGGAGGGGGTGGGGGGGGTGGAGGAGCCTCTGATGAGCCACAGGAGGCCACGTGCTCTCCTCCCACACCTGAGCATGTGCTTTCTCCTGAGACTCCAAAGAGCCTGGTGCGTGCAGTAAATCGCTTCGAAGGCCTTGGGGTGCTGCCCTGGCCCCTTGGCGGTGCTGGGAATTGAGATTTGCTGACACAGAGCGGGGCTGGCAGCGAGTGAGCACCTGCTAACAGGTGAGCACATGCGCATCTCCGAGTGGATGGCTCTGTCTGTCATCCACCTGAGGCGGCCCCACCCTGGGGCATAGCTCAGTTGATTAGAGCGTCCTCCTGTTGCAAGGAGGTTGTAGGTTCAATCCCCCATCAGGGCACATACAAGATTCAACCAAAGTGTGCATAAATAAGTGGAACAGCAAAATCAATGTTTCTATCTATTTTCCCCTCCCCTTTCTTCTCTCTGAAAAAATATCAATAAATTTTTAAAAAGCAGCAGCCCCGTACAACACAGCCTTTTTTCTGGGCAGTGGCTTGCCAGCGTTCAAGCTAACGGTTCTCCCCTAGGTTCCATTTATTTCTGTCTTATGGCAGGTGTTACATGCTGATGGGTTTGCTTGAAAACAGGGTTCCTGCAGGTCTTGGTGTCCGCATATCCCAGACATCAAGGACTCCTGCAACAAGTTGTATTTTCCTGTGGACTCCGAGAGTTCTTTAAGACTTCCTTAGGGGGGGCGGGCTCTGAAGACTGGCTCTGTTTCATTTTTACAAGTTGTGTAAGGTGGCTTGAAAGCACCAACGGAAGCGGGTATCCTCATGTGTGTTGTAAACCCTTCCCCACTGGAGGAGCTCTAGGATATTCGTGTCTGCTGGCAAATTAACTCCTTAGTTCAGATCGCAGACTTGGCTGCCAGCAGGAAGGGCTGGGCGGGGTGGGGGGAGGCTGGCTCACACTCCTCCTTGGCCTCCAGCACTTCCACTTCCTCGCTCTTTGACTTGGCAAGTAGCTTGCATTCTTTGTGATGCACTTTCTCTGTGAAATGGGCACAAGAATAGCACCGGATTCATGTAGCTGTATAAGAAGTGAATGAACTGAAAAAGGGAAAAGCACTTTGAACAGTGTGGCACTTAGAAAGCACACGGTCGGTCGATGTCAGTTTGTACTTGTTAATGTTGCTGCTGCTGGGCAGGGCTCAGAGTGCACTCTCCTGTCATCTCCTTCCTCTCTGTGAACTCCTGATCAACGCAACAACACTTTGGAAAGTTTGAAGCTCCGCCCTAGCCATGCACATAGCATCATACATATATTATTGACTACTATGCAAGGATAGCCAGTAACAAAGGCATGTATTACATCATGTCATTTTGGGCACATTTCCTATTGTTTCTTATCTGATTCTAACATATGTACTATGTTCTATAACTTTCTCTGATTTTGAATTTTACTTTTATATAGAATCCATGTTATATATATGACAGGTAAGATATCTTTCATAAATGTACTTTATAAATGCACATTTATATATTTAGAAATGAACATCTATAATATATTGTTTTATAATATATGCACTTATAAATGTATTTAGGGGCATGTATTTTGTATGTTATATAAAATATTGTTTTTATATCATATTTATATTATAAAATGTCTCAAAGTAGAGAAAGGTACAGATAATAGTATAATCAGCACCTATGCATCTACTTTTAAAATTATAAATTTTGAAGAATTCAAATACCACAGATATAATCACCCCTTCTTTATTCCTTTCCTAGCGACTCCTTCTCCCCACCTCCAGTTAATCCTCTTCTGAAGCTGCTGTGTATCTTATATATCTATTATTTTAATATTTTAGCACAACTGTCTAGCAGTCTAATATTTAAAATACAATATAGTGTTCTTGTTGCTAAAAGTCAATGTGAATATTATTTTTCTAAATGTATTTTTGCAACTTTCTCTATTCGTTCAACTGCCTTTTTGAGATTTCTTCATGCTGATAAGTGATACCTGTTTCATGAACTCGAATGCTGTTCGGTAATACTGTTGTAAGAATGTATCACGGTGAATTTCTCCATCTCTCCGCTGATATATGTAAAAGTTGTTTACAGCCGTTCATTCTGACCAGGAACGGGGCAGTGCCCATGGTGGTGCCAGCTGTGTCCTTGTGTGTGAAGGCTTTTCCAGGGCATGCATGTGATGGTGGGATTTCCAGGCTGCAATTTCTTGTCTTACTTTCATATACATTTTACATATTAAAACTCAACCATTCATTAAATAGTCCAATTTTCAGCTTTGAAACAAACAGATATTCCTACCTCCCTCTCTCACTTTGAGCAAGTCAGTTGAAGACTGAAGTTTGCAAAAAAGATTGAAAAACGCTTAGCATTTGGATCTACATATCTGCATGGCCCAGGACAGGGGTCCCCAAACTTTTCACACAGGGGGCCAGTTCACTGTTCCTCAGACCATTGGAGGGCCGGACTATAAAAAATACTGGAGCCCCCATTTCTAATCACCAGTGAATCTGGTGTGCTCTGCAAAGCCATTGCATTGCATATAATTACTAACCCTTTTACTTTAAATGTCTAGATTAGATTTTTATTTTGATAATACATAATTACATTTGCAAAGTGTACAGGGGAAGAAGAGAAAGACGCTTGAATCCCCTCCACTCAGTTTTATTCTACAACAACTACTCCATATGACTATTTGATATATGTAATCTTTCAGATTATGTCCAAAGCATTTACATATGTGTATGTAAATGTATTTACATATGTATATGTATACAGACATTTACCTATATATGTGTGAGTGCGTGCAATAGTGTGCTTTCTAAAATAGCGTTTTAGTATATTTTCAACTCTGCAATTTAATAATTTAAATCTGTTTCACTCTGAGTTTATATGTAAAATAAAAATGTACCAAATATATAGCGATTACATTTATACCATTAAATATTACATCATTGTTTTGCAGATTGAGGCATTTGACTACAGTGTTAATTGAACACGGAAACAAAGCTCTGACTCTGTGTCAAAATTTCCTAATTAGTTCCAGGGTACAAATGATCCCCAGGTACAGACGGAGTAGGGAGAAGCCAAGGACTGCCAACGCCGCACCCCAGGTCCTGTCTGGCTGTATTTGGGCACACTCCAGTGAAATTTAACATGCAAGTGTCTAAGAATTACAGGCAGGCACTATTTTATACTCAGCTATTTGCAGAATTTATGTAGCCTTTTCCAGGGAGCCACTGTCCCATAGATCCGTGGAGTCCATATGACTTTCCCACTAACATCCCAGACAGGGCAGGCACATCCCAGCGGAAGCATTTCAGAGTTAAGGATTCTTGTACGAGTAATGCCATTTGTGGGGTTGCCAGTTGGTCTGTTGTTAGCATATTTTCAAGGAGATTTGACTGGATCATTTTACTATTTTTTTCTGAGACATCTGCAATCACGGGGAGACAAGATTGCAGGCATGCTACGTTGCAAACGCTTTCTGTCCCATGCGCCCTTCGTTGCGATTAAAAATATATAACTGAAATATTCAGGGTCCATGGCCAAAGCCAGTTTAAAAAACTCGCCCTATTAGATTCAGTAGCAGCAACCAGAAAACTAACAGTGATTGTCTTTAGTGCCTACTTCCATTTTCTTCATGTCTGAGATTAAATTTCTGTTCCTCTTTTTGTTCCCAGGCAAGATTTAGTCCTACTTTCCAGCTCCCATTCCTCACGGAGCTTGTCACCAACCCTAAATTCTGACCTTCAGTGAATCTTCTAAGTGGCACGTTGGGCACACTCTGTTGAATCAGATGAGACACCAGGCCTACTAATATATATATTTTTTAAAGTTGTCCCTTAGCAAGGGTCACAGCATAGTGTGTTCCTGGATGTAACTCGGCGATTTGTTTATTTCTATGCATAAACATAAACTGCTTCTGAATGGAAATAGAACTTAGCTGTTTCCTATTTGTGTCCAAATAGAAATGGGAGTGAGGAATGAGATACATTAAGAAATTGGGTCATTTGTTTTTCCAGAAATGGAATCATTCCCCTGCTTCTGTTGGTCCATTTCTGCCTCTGTATAATTTCCCACCTTTCATGAGGCACCTGTGATTAAACAATTGTAGGCAGATGAATGCTGAACGGTGGGAACAACAAGGAGATGGTATTAATATTTATGTAGCTTATAAACAATGGCGCTTTCACATTGAGAAATCATAGTCTATTGTGCCAAACCCAAGACATGAATTTTGTTTTGAAACAATACGGGAAGAAAAAGCAAATAGTTAATTTTAATTCAAAAGAGATAAAGCCAGTGTGCATTCAGGATAAGTCTCTGACATGATCATCACTGGTTTGGTTTAGAAAATATCTTCTCACGTAGGAAACATTTCATGTTAATTACAGACTGTACCAGAGATTAAAAGCAGCACAATGTCACTGTGTAACTGCCACTCGACCTCACACCTGGTTTTCAGAATAACAACTAAAATTGAGCGTTAACCACAGGACACATCCCACAGGGAAGCGCGAGAGAGCTGTTCTGTTATACAGCTCAACAGCGTTGGGGGGTTCCGTCTCTGCAGTGATATCTCTTCTCTGCTCTGGGACTTCCTGTCCTAAAGTCTGCTTTGTGGTCCCCAGGACGACCTGAACCAAGTGTCAGTGTTGGTCTTTTATACAGCCGAGTGGTCTCAAACCTTACCTCATGCGTTCTGTATGTGTATCTGATCAGACAGCATTTGCTTAGGAGGAGAATGGTAGCGCATCAGCTCTGTTAATGGCAAAAGGCATTTTCAAAGAGAGATGCAAGGAAGTCTGGTTTCTCACACATCAGTCCTCTAAGATTTCTTGATCTTGAAAGACCCAAATTGGTAGGAATCCAGGAGTTGAGGGGGTAGGAAATAGGAACTAAAAAAAAAACCAAAAACAAAACCCAGCTATGGTCCTACATGTTTAGATTGAGAAAAGACCCAATTGTAACTCTTAAATAAATCAGTTATGACAGAGGTAAGTAGGTAAAGATGGATTAGCAGTGGGAAGGGGCTACTTTTATCACCTGAATTTAACAATGGTGGGGACCTCCCAACAGGACAGATATGGTGATGACTCCCATGTATGACCCTGACTCTGTGCTTAAGCAATGTCCAGAGCATCAGCTCATGTCCTCTTTGCAGCAGCCTGTGAAAGGGGGCGTCGTGCTCACTGTATGGCCAGCACACTGAGGCTCAGAGCGGTGATATAACTTACCGAGGTCCGCACAGTTCCTAAGGAGCAGCATTATCAGTATCTCATTGCCCGGTTCCAGAGAGCTACAATCCAACCCCCTGATTGGCTGTGGCCACCTTACATTTTATTGACACATTAGCTGCTAAAGAAGCAAATAGTCAGGGATCTGAGTCATTTAATGACTGAAAGAACTACATATGACTCCTCGAGAAGTTTATATATATAGTGTGTCCGTAAAGTCATGGTGTACTTTTGACCGGTCACAGGAAAGCAACAAAAGACGATAGAAATGTGAAATCTGCACCAAATAAAAGGAAAACTCTCCCAATTTTATACCTATTCAGTGCAGTTTGATGAGGGCTCATGCACAGATTTTTTAGGGCTCCTTAGGTAGCTATCCCGTATAGCCTCTACAGACTCGTCACTGACTGATGGCCTACCAGAACGGGGTTTCTCCACCAAACTGCTGGTTTCCTTCAACTGCTTATCCCACCGAGTTATATTATTCCTATATGGTGGCGCTTCGTTATAAACGCGCCGATATTCACGTTGCACTTTGGTCATGGATTCAAATTTAGAGAGCCACAGAACACACTGAACTTTCCTCTGTACCGTCCACATCTCGACTGGCATGGCTGTGGACTGCTCCGCTGTATACACCGTGTTACATCATCATCTGCGCGTGTGCACATGCTGCCACATCATCCTACAGAAACTGGGAGGGTTTGTTGCTTTCCTGTGACGGGTCAAAAGTGCACCATGACTTTACGGACACACTGCATATATATTTTAGGGAAAGCATATATCTTTCCTGAGATACCCCCTGGTAACCATAGGAATCAGACATGTACATGGTCTCATAGGATGCTGGATTATAGGACACTCGTAGCTAACTTGGATCCTGATTTCAGATTTTTGACTTACCCCTGTAAGCATTATAACTCTTATATAGTCTACTAGACCCGATATCTCCTAGTCCTCATGTGTGACTCTAAAGCCAGAGACCTCGGCCGCAGTGGACCAGTACAAGCAAACCACAAGCATTTGTTAAGTTTATGAAATAAGGGTCAGTAGGATATAGGGCCCATCTAGGTACCAAAGTAAATTGTAGGGTGTGTGATTTTGGTGTGTGTCATCTTTGTTGAGTTAGTTGATAGCACAGGGGTGTTTGCGTTTTGTTCATGATGAGCGGTCCTAACTGAGCAATTGGCTTTGGTGCAGTTTTTGTTATAATAATTTTGGTTCTTGTTTTCAGTAATTTTTGGTTCCAAGTAACAGAAACTTGGTGAAACTTAAGTTTTAGGGGAAATAAGTGTGTGTGTATTTGACTATGTTAGGAGGATCAGCGTGTCTGAAGTACTTGGGCAGGATATATCCAGAGGTTTGAGGACCTGAAACTGGAAATCTACAGTTTAGAATTTAAAAACTGAAGTAATTCTTTTTATCTCTCATGAGTCATCTCTGCAGAGGTCGCTTGCTCTTCCCTGTCTCCGTAGCTGACTCTCATGTTTCTCCAGGCACGTGGCAGAAAACGGCTGCTCCGAACGCCCTGCACATCACTTTTCAAGTTCAGAACCAAGTGAGTCTTACACCCAGTTCCAGAATCACTGGAGTAGAGAATCTGAGGGCCCCAACTTGGGTCTTTGGTGACCCTGGGGCAGTGAGGTCGATGGGCTTCTGCTCTGTCATCAGGGCCTGTTGGAAATAAACCCATAGCAGGCTAGGAAAGGTCCCCCACACCGGGGAGTAAGCAAGGGGGACCGTGACTAGTGCAGGAGATGGGGCCGCCTCTAGTCCACCTGTCTGGACATGACTTTGCATGAATTTGGTTTTTTTTAGGTCATCACATGCACTCTCAAGATTCGCCTTCTTCATGATTCCTAATCCTTGATTGAATATTACTGGTTAGAATTTTCCTTCGTATTAGAATTGGGGGAATTTAATATGTGGAATACAAGTATTATAATTACAGGTGTAGATTTTGCAATTCAGAGTGCTTGGATTTGCATACCAACACCAAAACACCTGGAGACCCCCAGAGAGTGACTTCACCGCTCCGTGCTCCGTGCCTATCTAGCCCTTTCCGTAGAACAAGAATGATGTTAGTAACGACCTTAGGGAAGTCTTGTAGGTAGTAATTGTTTGAATACATGAATGCTTTTAGAATAGTTCCTGCCGTGTAGGGTTCTCAATAGAGTTGTTTGGAAAGGGATTTTGTAAATTATGAGATTTTTGTAATTATGAGATTAAATATGCTTAGGGATTTTTGCATATTAATTGAAATAAAAACCAGGGAATTAAAGACAACATGTGTGAGACAGTGGAGAGGAAAGCGAGCAGGATGGAAAAAAGGAGGCTGCAGAGAAATCACAGTCTTGTGGTGACAAGAGAGAGGTTCAGGCCCTGGCCGATTGGCTCAGTGATAGAGTGCTGGATAACATGTGGATGTCCGGTATTTGATTCCCAGTCAGGGCACACAGGAGAAATACCCATCTGCTTCTCCACCCCTCCCCCTCTTCTCTCTCTCTCTTCTCCTCCCCTCCTGCAGCCATGACTTGATTGGAGTGA
Source organism: Saccopteryx bilineata (assembly GCF_036850765.1). Classification (NCBI taxonomy): domain Eukaryota; kingdom Metazoa; phylum Chordata; class Mammalia; order Chiroptera; family Emballonuridae; genus Saccopteryx; species Saccopteryx bilineata. Next base: position 188,265,058 of record NC_089495.1, on the reverse strand, counting down.
ATTGGTCCCGGGCACTGAGGATGGCTCCATGGCCTCCGCCTCAGGTGCTAAAAAATGGCTCCAGTTGCAATGGAGCAAGGGCCCCAGATGGGCAGAGCATCACTCCCTAGTGGGCTTGCCTGCTGGATCCCAGTCAGGGAGTATGTGGGGTCTGTCTCTGCCTCTCCTCCTCTCACTGAATAAAAAAAAAAAAGAGAGAGAGAGATTCAGCTGAGTGGAACCAAGGTCCAGATAAGCTCAGACTGTGTAGCCCACCCCCATTTGCGCAGGTTATGGGATGCCCTCCCCCTCCCTTCATGTCAATACGATCATGAGAAATACCACATGCAAATTAAGTAAATTGTACTTTGGTAGAACAGTGGGTATTCTGGCTAACACTACATTAGAGGAAGGTTGGGGGAAGTCTGGAAGAAGTTTGGATGGAAGACAGAAGATGAAAGCAAGAGGGAATGAGTTGAGGCTATGGCTAGGTAATTCAGTAGACAAAGCATTGTCCTGGCACACCAAGGTCACAGGTTCAGTCCCCATGCAGGGCACGTACGAGAAGCAATCAATGAGTGCACAACTAAATGGAACAACTAAGTGGAACAATATGTTGATACTTCTCTTTCTCTCCCTTCCTTTCTTTCTCTCTTCTTTGTCTTTTTCCCTCTCTCTCCCTGTATCTCTCTTTTCCCCCCTCCCTATCAGTAGAAAAATTAAAAAAAATAAAGAGGGACTGGGTTTAGATTCAAATATAAGGGTTTGTTTGGACTGGGGCTCCATCTGTTCCATATGGGGGCTTCACCATGTGGAGGAACTCTTAGTATGAAGATGGTGGGTCTCTGTATCTTAGCGGCTTTTTCAGTTGCCCTGAGTCTCTCACACTGTGGCCAAGTCTCCCTTAATTTATCATCTTCTCAGCTCTTGGCTGCTCCCAGGAAGGATCAAGCTTTGTTAGGGAATACTAATCCAAGTATAGTAATTATAAAAACAGTAGATCATTTTACATTTAAAAAAATGCAGGCCAAACATGTTGGGCATTTTGATACAAAGAGAAGAGGTGGCCAACGTTCTTGATCTGTCTAGCAGTTTCCCTGATAAGATGAGATACTGTCTGTTGCGTCTGGTACGGGGCAGGTGTTTCTAAGGTGTTGGTCCTCCCATTCTCCCTGTCAACCACACTCAGCCCACTTACACCACATGTAATTATGAGAGCAAAGTGAAGTATTTGAAATATGAGCATCTCCGTTCTGAATCTGAGCAACCCATCCCACGTTTCTCCAAGGTTTGACTTCTCTTATTTGTTAAGAGAATAATTGGGAGAGAACTGATTTCTGATCCTTGCTAGAAGCTAACGGTTTATTAATCACATGTTTCGAACCATTCCCCAGTCTATTCCTTTCACATTGTGGTTGGCCTCCTGATATTGAAACCCTCAGCAAGTTCAAAGGACTCACTGGAAAATAACTTGGGGGTAATTTTTGTTTTTAAACAAGTAGTAAAAAAGTTTTTAACTAGTAGTGGAAATAAACTTTGGATTATTTTAGAGTCAAATAATGGGCAAAATTGCCTGCAGGTGTCCTTTTTCTTAGTAGAATTTAATTTAGATACCAAGTTTAATTTCTTTTTAATCTGATAAAAGCAAACACATGAACGCCTAAAAATGTTTTTTTGTTGTTTTGTTTTCATTTGGCTTTAATTATTTTTGAGAAGATAAGCTTTGATAGAATATGTTTAGTTTTGTGTTTGGGAAAGCTTTGCTTAAAAGGCAGCTAAACAATTGTTAATTTTTAAATTAATGTCATTATATGCGGGTATATAGATAAAATGTTTACTGCGTAATGTTTCAGCGGTGTTTACTGAAAGTCAGTCTTTCTGAAAGAGAGAAATTATGGACATAGCATGTACCATCATCCATTCTTTCAGAAGTTTTTAAGAATACCATGTTCACAATCAGGCATGTGTCATCTTCATGTTTGTATCGCTAATACCTAGCACATTGCCTTGTATGTAAGAAGTCCTCAACAAATCTGTATGGTGTTGAATTGAATGGAATTGGAACTTAGGTCTTCCAATACTGTATACTGAAACTTGAAACTTCAGTTTAGACATGCCGATATAATGACAAATTACAGGAGCTCTATTTAGTCAAGAAAGACAGTACTATTTGAAATGTTTGTTTTGTTACGGCTTTGGAGACTTATTCTATAGGGTTATTGATGAAAAGTTCAGAACATCCTTTAGGTTTTCTCACTGTTTTTACTGGGTGTGCTTTGTGACAGAGAATGATCTCACACTGGGTGTGCAAAAGAGAAACGATGTTGCCTCACGTGAAAATGGCTCCCAACCTCAGACCAAACATCTCTTTTCGCTATTTTCATGGGGTAAACTTGGGTGGGGGCTACTGTGTGCCGGACATCGCCGTACTTAGCTATAACGCTGAGAGCTTGTTGTGCATGATCCCACGTGCGCATGCCTAAACCCCCTTCAGTGTTCCTTGGGCGGGACGTGCTCCCAGGGCCACGCCCGCATCGTATCTCTTGCACCTTTTGGTGTATTCCAGCAGTCCCTGTGCTGAGCCACCTCCAGTCCCCACACCCAGCTGCAGAAAGTCTTACTGCCTGCGTGGGCACACAGCAGGCCAGATGTGACTGGGATTTCCCAGTCCTGGAGAGCAGCCTTTGACCACTGACTCTCATGAGTTGGTATATGAACATCCCAGCTCCCTTGGCCCTTTCGTCGGGTAATTCTGATGCATTTGTGTAAGCACCAACTTCTGGTGGGGGCCTAAGCTCCCAGTTCCCACTGTAGTGGCCGGTTTCAGAGCACACCCTCTCCTGGCCCTTCCTCTCCCTCCCCTCCCCTTCATATGGCATAGTTCCGTGTCCCCCCCTGCCCCCTCCCAGCCCAGTGCTCCAGACTGTTTCCCTTCAAACTGCACTCAAAGCTGCATACCAAGGTCTGCTAATTTTGCTCTTGAGGACATTTGAAGCTCAGAGAATTTTGTGAAGTTGCATGTGGTCACATAGCCAGAGAACGGTGGGACCAGGAACCAAACACTTATCTGTCTGACCCCCAGAGGCAAAAACTGGGAATGAATGGGAAATCAGTGGGAATTCTGCAGTAGCCATATAATTCAGCTACATCGTATGTGGAGAGAGAGCTGATCCTTTGAATGTGTGTTCCCTGTTTGCCACATTAAACGTATTCTCAGATAGTCACTGTGTTTTTTCTCTGGCCTACCTGGACTGTTTGGAGGCAGGAGACAGATTCCAAGCACAAGATTTTCAAGCACAAGATTTTGTTCTTTCATCTATAATTCTTTTTTTGGTTCCTCCAAACCTCACCCAACAACTGCTTGTTTCTAAAATACATATGTCCGTGTTTTTTCTGTTTGTTTGTTTTCCAGTTAAGTAATGAACTAGTTTCCCTGTGGGCAGCCTTTCACTGAGGGCATGAGGGAAAATATTTAGTGGTGTGTGTGCACACGTGTGCATGTGAGAGAGGAATACACACAGACATACAGTATGTATACATATGCATATACAGAATTTCTTTGAGATAACAAAGGAAATTAAAACTAGGAAAGTTAAAACTTTTAAGCCTTTAGATCAGTGGTAGTCAACCTGGTCCCTACCGCCCACTAGTGGGCATTCCAGCTTTCATGGTGGGCGGTAGCGGAGCAATCAAAGTATAAATAAAAAGATAGATTTAACCATAGTAAGTTGTTTTATAAAGATTTATTCTGCCAAACTTAGTGAAAATCTGACAGAAAGTACTCGGTAAGTAATTATTATTATCTGCTTTAACTTGCTGTAACTCTGCTTTATAAATTTTATAAAGTAAAGTTACTTCTCTACTTTATAAATCACCATTACTGAGGAACCGGTGGGCGGTTAGAAAATTTTACTACTAACAGAGATACAAACGTGGGCAGTAGGTATAAAAAGGTTGACTACTCCTGCTTTAGATGGATTTGGGATCTTGGGCTTTGAATTATTGCTCTCGCTGTGGTTCCAGGACATTGAAAGTTACTTTCAGACAATTAGATGCATGCTCTTTACCCAGGAAAATTTATTGGTTATGAGACCCCAGTTTATTCTACCATTTTGGATAACTATTGACATGAAATACAAGATAGGGTACAAAATGGTAACTTTCTAAAAATGCAGTGGTGATCCAGAAAAAAATAAATGCTTAACGAAGAATTAGAAGCTAATAAGGGCTTATCATTAATTGAAAGACTAATGTAATGATTTTAAGAGTTTTAATTACAGCTTATAATGAGCAAGTATCAATACATTTCACATTGTGACTTGCTATACCCATACATGTGTATAGATGTTCATGTATGTATGTGTACATATTTGTATAAATACACACATAAATTCTATATAAAACACCATTCACCTTACCACATACAGTACACTTTAATGCTTTCAGTTATGTGTTCTTTATATTTTATTTCACAACATGAAAGTGTTACTACTTACAATTGAACATTAATATGATTAGCCAAAAATTGAAAACAAATTATAGTATATACAGATATCCATTATTTATTCATATATACTCGTAGCTCATTATCACTGTAAAAAAAATGGTGCTAAAGAGTTATTGGAATCTATTGGCCCAAAATATGGAAACATCTAAAAAATTTATAGTTACAAGGGCAAGTAGTTTCACTTTTCTAGACATTCCCATTTATTTTATTATTATTTGAAGAAGTTTGTAGAATACCTACTATATTTCAGTACTTGTGTATATTAGCTTGTGATAAAACAAACAAATCTCCTGAACTCATAGCTTAAAAGTCACTGGGAAAAAAACATTTAAATAAAATTTATAGATTGTATAATTAAAGGTTATGAGAAATGCCATAAAGGATATATGGAGTGTTAAATTAACATTTAAATGAGCACTATTAATTATTTTATTAATGCCAGAGAAAATTTCTAACTAAGTTAAATGTGAGTAGAAATTTGTAGGAAGAGTTGGAATTACTCAGGTTAAAAGTAATTAAAGAGAACTGAACAGATGAAACAAAGTCAACAGGCCCAAATCTGTTGTTAGAAAATGAGGAAAACCAGAGAATAAAGCCCTAGACAGATGATGAGAATAAGTAGACATGAATCAGGACATGTGTGATCTGATAGACCAGGTTAAGGATCTTGAAATTTTTTATCCTAAGTGTTGGGAGAAAGGCTTGGCAGTTTTTCAATAGGGCATGTCATATTTTTTATTTTATTTAAGATATCTTTGCTTGGCTCTGGCCGGCTGGCTCAGTGGATTGAGCATTGGCCCAGTGTGTGGATGTCCCAGGTTCAGTCCCTGGTCAGTACACAGGAGAAGTGACCATCTGCTTCTCTTCCCTTCATCCCCTTCCCTCTCTCTACCTCTCCCGTAGCAGTGGCTCAATTGGTCTGAGCGTCAGCCCTGAGCACTGAAGATAGCTTGGTTAATTCGAGCATTAACCCCAGACAGGGGTTGCCAGGTAGATCCTGGCCAGGGCGCTTGCAGGAGTCTGTCTCACTATCTCCCCTCCTCTTGCTTAAATAAATAAATAAATAAATAAATAAATAAATAAATATACACACACACATATTATATATATATACACATATATACTATATACATACATATATATATGTGTACATGTATGTCTGTTGCCGAATGAAAAATAGAATGTAGGAAGCAAAAATACAAGGAAACAATTGAATTAGGTGGTCCCTGAGACCACTGACGCTTAGACGCTCTATGGCTCCGCAACATTTGTATAACTAGATAGACATCTATATGATCACCTCAGACAGCTGGTTTCTTCTTTCTGAGGAAACGAGTTCCAGATCTTTTCTGAGACCTTAGGCGACTGGCTGGTGCTGTGTCTTCTGCCAGTTTCTTTTTCACCAAACTATGTAGGGCACTAGCTGCTCTGATGTTTAGGAGTCAGGCGTGGATGGAAGCCTTTTTCCCGGAGGACAAGTCAGGTGAGAGGTAAGGCGGCTCCGCCAGACTAGAAGAGAGGCTTTCAGCACCTAGGACCAAAATTGCCTCTGTCCCTTCCAATTAGAAAAGTCATTTATCAATTATATGTGTGTGTGTGTATGTGTATGTGTGTAAACACTTATACACTCCCATTGATTTTTATACAAAATGGAAAATGACTAGAAAGAAATGGATGTCAGCTATTTATTTCAAATCCCTTCCGTCCAGAGAGGTTTCAGAGCCAAAAAATATTATAGCCTATCTCCTCTCCTCCTCTTCCATCTGTGAGATTGGGAATTGATAGCCTGCATAAGACTCCAACTTGAAATATTTTTTAAAAAGGATGAAAGCTAAAATGATTCTTGGAGTTATTAATCAGAACTCTTCTGCTTATAACTGAACAGACTCCCTCCTTAACCTAGTCAAAGCAGAGAAAAAAAATATTCACTCTTATAATTTAGGCCAGGGGTAGACACAACATCAGCTGAATCTATGGACTTGAGTAGCATTGTAGGAATTTTTATCCTTTTTATTCTGATGTGTGTGTGTGTGTGTGTGTGTGTGTGTGTGTGTGTGAACCATTTCTTTCTCAGGCAATCTCTTTCCTTGTGGCAGCAAGATGGCCACCAGCTGCTCCAGGATACCATTCTACCAAGCAACCACTTTTCCAGAAGTCCAGAAAAGTCTTGCGATTGCATCTAGTTTGCCTCCCTTGGGTCATAAGTCCATCTTGGAACCTGCCAGTATGGCTGATGGAATAGACAGTGCTGATTGGCCAGGGCTGGGTCATATGCTTCATCCTTTTTAACTGCTTGGCAGCTAGGGTGGGCCAAATCTACACAAACCACGTGGACTCAGAGAGACAGAGCAGTGGTCCTTCAAAGGACAATGTTTTCAGTAGCCGGAAGCAGTACAGGGGGCTGGGTATTCACAAGAGATAGCCTCTACAGTGTAATCTCTGGGTAAGCAGAAACCTCTCTCTCTGGTTTAGTGTGAAATAGGACCTGGCACACACACTTTGGCAGTATTAAAAAATGAATTTAATACATGAGATTCCTCTTATGTAAAATACAGTTTTTTTGGTTTCCCAGTGGGTTTTATTTCATTGAAACTTGATTATAGCAGACCTTGGATGGGAAGTCGTGTTGAGTCCTTTAGTCCTTCAGCCTAATGGGAGGGATTTTGTCTGATGAACCACAATATTAAACAAATAGCGGGAGTGATTAGTGAAAGATCAAAAGGCCGTGAGCCAAATACCATCTCAACTCCAGTGTGGTCAGAGCCTTGGACTCATTGCTATTGACCTTCTCAGGCTTCACTCGATCCAGCTGGAAATTCTGATAACAATCAGTGTGTCACCACCAAGAAGACACTGAGTTTAAAATGACCTTTTTTGAGTAAATAAATTAGAAAAGAGAATACATTTCAGCAGCAACTTTGAAACAGCTAACACAGAAATCTGCATGAAGGGGTCATACGACCTCCAGGCTTCTGGTCTTGATGGCTTGTCCTCCAGCCACCAGATAATTTCTGGCTTCTGTTTCTCTGCTTTGTGAGGGCTTCATGCTTAAACCGCAGCTGAGGATGTGAGCTTCTGAGTTTGACTGTTGCTGGTCTTAGTGAATGTTTCTGGCTTGTGATAGCTTCGTGTAACCATGTTCATGAATCTGGGAATAGGAAAGGGGGTGAAGGGGTGGGGAGTAAGGTGACTAAGAACCAAGGCCCTGCAGTCAGGCACACCAGGATTCAAGTCACACCTCTGCCATGTCCTTATTATGTCTTTGGACAAAGAAAGGGCTTACCCATTTTTGAACGTTTCCTCATTGGTAAAGGGAGGATGTCTACAGCTCCAACCTCACAGTGTTGTAAGTGTTATGTAACACTATTTTTCCTGTGCTTAGCAAAGTGTCCGGCACCTAGTAAATTCTCAGACAATGCTCAGAAAATGAAAGTTCCTGTAATTAAAGGACTACGTGCTCTTTCAATTAAGGGCACCATCAACTTGTCTTCAATTAGAAACACTAGATGGACAAGCCAAATACTGATTAACCTGTGAGTCATAAACTCATATAATCACAGTAGGATGCTTTTATTTCCCCTGGGAAAGGGGATGGAGAATGGAAGTCAGGAATGGTTTAATTTCTCTAATTAGATAGTAGAGGAAAATAAGAATAGCAAATCAGGTTTTTCATGGACGAAGACATGTCCTTTGGATATACAAGTACTTTTTAAACTACCTTTTTTCCTATGAATACCTAGGATGGGAAGGGCACAGAATTGAGTGCTTTATTTATCTGTTTCCATATAGATGCAAGTATAAAATGAAGATAAAATGGAGTTTTTATTTATCTGTGCCAATAGATGCCAGCCCAGAGGCTTATATCATCGACTAACTGATACTTGGTCTTGGAATACATGATATAGTTTGAACTGTGTTTTGTTTCAGCAGACTCACCTAATTATGGTTTGCTGAGGCTTGTGCTGAAACAACTGTGAATTTCCTAAGTGTATCCCAATCAGCAGTGGGGAAAATTGGCCTAGAAAATTCTGCCGTGCAGAAGGATAATGGCAGACTGGGACAACAAACACATTGGAAATTATTTGTACATGGATAATTGAGTCTTGACTGTAAGCAACAGTCATTTACGCTCTTTTGCTGGAATGCTCAAATAGCCATTTAACTAAACAAAAAAAGGATTAGTAAAATCTCGGGGGAGCACAATCTCCCCCCCAAAAAAGGATAAAATTATTGCTCGATGAGGTGTGCAGATGGCAGCTGGAGATTGGATTGCTCTCTCTTCACCTGGAAAGTCTTAGAGCATTATTCTACCTGCGATGCTTTGCTAAGACAACTATGTGACCTATTTCCAAATTCTTCTCAAATCAAAATAAATGTATATGTTTACATATATATACACACACATATATATGCACACACACATACACACACATATATGTATATATAGGCATGTACATTAATTAATACTTAAATTTGAATCTTCGAAAGCTTTGATTTCAGTTGACCTTTTGTCTTCCATTTAGCAGTAACCAAGATTATTTTTATTGTTTTTCTTATATTTCTAACACTGTTAGAGTTTGTGTTCTGATATAAATTTCCTTCTCAGAATTTCATACTTTTAGTAACCTCTGGTCTGAAGTTTCATGCTTTGATCCCAAACTGTTTACTTACCTTCACTTTTATGATTGCAATACTATTGCATGCCTGGTACCAGCACCCCCTCTGCAGAGAGACAAATAGAGAGCCGTACATTTAGATATCTATCTTTATCTCTCTCTCTCTCTCTGTTTTTATCTATCTATATATGTATAGATGGACACAGATATTGATATTATATAAGTGTATTTTCAGAAGTCTGTGTCACTCTTATTATAGTTATCTGTTTATATACAATTATATATGATATAGGTTTTCTATATTCATACTGTATATGTGTATATACATGACAGGGAGGACGGTTGGGACAGAGAGAGAATGGGGGAGGATGCAGCTCAGCCTTGTGGAGCTGGAGCTGCCTCTCTGATCCTATAGTGTTGCAGACGCTAACGGTCTTACAGCAGGATTTGGGTGAATCCTGCTCCTTATAAGGCCTGAGTGGGTGCGATCGCTGATGGGCTGGAGTTCTGGTCTTAACCAGTCAACTGCTTTCTCTTGTAGCCTCTTCTTTGTTTCTACACGGCTAAACTTTTTCTTCTCTGCTATTCTGCCTGCTGTCTTCTCTGTCTGGAAGATGACTCCCAAAATACCTTGGGGTGTAGTCACACTCTGGATGCTCATTATCTCGCGATGGCCTCAGCTGCAGGAATTTATTTGCTGCAGACATCAGCCTGCAAACAAAACAATAAACTCTGCTGCTTGTTACGACAGCCAATCAATCTAAACTGGTTTTCTCTTTCTCAGGCAGTTCAGGGACCTTAGCGTTTGAATCCCACCCCCTTCCCCAGATTTTCTCTTTCTCAAAGGTGAAATTATATAACAGTGACCATTTCTCACCACCTCTTCTCCCAGATAATTGGGACTGTTGGATTTTCTGATTTCCTTGATCACCGCTGCAAACCCTCTTACAAATGAAGATTACGTTTCTGGAAATGGCGAGTTTCGAGCTACATATGCCTGAAAAGCGGGTTTTCAGAAAACTGAGAATATTCTTGAATGTGTTATATTTTGAAAACCTCACAATGCTTTTTATGAAGAATGGATTTAAGTGGTGGTTCAGGATCTTGAGTTCCGATCAGTTTTCTGAGATACAGTTTGCACAACTGCATTTTATTCCTTGGATATTTCAGAATACTCTACCCCCCTCCCCCACCTCCATTGTTATTTCTAGGATCACCGTTGTTCCACATAACCGATCAATAGCAAATGTGCCTGAATTCAAAATGTGACTCTCCTCTCTCCAGCAGTCATTGGACAAGATGGAGTGGGTCAGGGAATCACCAGAAGAAGGAGCAGCTCTAGAAACAATGGGGAAAACAGTTGCTGACAGTATTTTGTATTTTCTATCACATTATTGCTTAACATACGTACCTCATGCTTTATTCAAGAAAAGCTTGTCAGTGATACAATTTACTATGAATACTTAATAGTTAAGTAGGGTGTGCACCAGGAATGCAGCAGTAGTGTCAGTAATTTCCGTTTGAAAGTACAGTCATACTCATGATTGTTTTCAGGTGCATAGGATGGAAGCTGCTTCAGCGCATGAGCCGAATGAGCATTTATTTTCTCGTATGGTAAGTGGACTGAAGGAGACATCCAAGAGTGAGATGGCAGCTCCACAGTGCTGGTGGGGGACCCTGCCATGTGCTTCCTGCCCGTGGTCTCAGCAAGGTCACTGAAGCTCTTGCATTCCCCACAAGGAGAAGGACAATGCTTAGAAGTCAAGTGCCAGGCAGGTCTATTAGCTATTTCGGGAAAATGACAGCTTCCGATGCAGTGGAGTCTCGCTGACATTTTATAAATGAGAACTTGGTCACAGGTCCATTCAGGTTGCCAGGAAGTGTGGGGGAAGTGAAGCTTTTATTTGAGTGTATTGCTACTTAGAACAACTAGTGCCTTTTTTTTTAATTTTTAATTTTTTTTTAATTTTTTCCGAAGTGAGAAGTGGGAGGGGGGAAGGCAGTCAGACTGACTCCCATATGTGCCTGACCAAGATCCACTGGCATGCCCACCAGGGGGCGATGCTTTGCCCATTTGGGGCGTTCTTATGCTGCAGTTGGAGACATTCTAGAGATTGAGATGGAGGCCGTGGAGCCATCCTCAGTGTCCAGTGCCAACTTTGCTTCAATGGAGCCTTGGCTGTGTGAGGGGAGGAGTTAGGTAGAAAGAAAGGAGAGGGGGAAGGGTGGAGAAGCAGATGGGCACTTCTCCTGTGTGCCCTGGCCGGGAATCAAACCCGGGACTTCCACACGTTGGGCTGACGCTCTACCGCTGAGCTAACAGGCCAGGGCCAAGTAGTGCCTTCTTAACATAAAATCAACATGGTGTTCATCAGGGCAGAAAAAAATGCCAGCTCATCTCAGACTAGGTCCCTGGTGTATTTTATTTAATAAGGAAAATACAACAAGCAGAGGAAGCACAGCAGAAACACGTTCCCGAGAAATGTTGGCATTTTCCATCCCACTTACCGCCCAGACCCAGAAAGGAAACCCTGAGTTAAAGGGCTTTGTGCATTTATATGCAGATGGTGTGGTATGGGCGTGTGTGTGTGTGTGTGTGTGTGTGTGTGTGTGTGCGCGTGTCGGGTGGGGGAGGGAACCAAGAGAATACACAGTTATTCTTAAAGTAGCACAGACAGTGATTAACCGGCTCCCCATATTGGCTGTATGATATACTAAGCTAGTCACTAACCACATTTTGCCTTGATTTCTCCATTTGTAAAATGGGATTACAGTAATACCTACTGACAGAGATTATCTCCTTGAACACACTCCAGTCAGTCTTCCCTAAGCCCTCTGCCCCATTAGGCCCAACCTTGAGCCTCGATCTCCATACTTGTCAAGTCTAGTTTTGGCAAAATTCAGGCTTTGTCAGTTTAGCCAGAATCTCCCTACCCTGATGTATGGTCTCCTTGTATATCTAACCAAATTCTCATCCACCAGGGATTATCTTGATTTCTTACCACTCTGGTCTGCTCTGGCCAGATGGGGTTCTTAGTATGAACATCTTTCAGTAATTTTCCATCCAGCAGACTCCTACCCCACTCTGGTTCTTGGCTATAAATCCCTATTTTATTTTTTAATTTTTTGTCGCATTTAAAATTGAACCCATGTTGCAAAACTTCAGGGAGCAGTCCTCCCTTCTGTAGTAGGAGAATAAAGTGTGCTGTATCATTTTAACAAGAATTATGAATAATTAGTTAACGCTATCCCATGGGATGGTGTAGTGAAAAAGTTAATATTAGCAAAGCATTTAGTACATGTCTTTTGTATGAGTGGCTGTTAAATAAGCAAAAACAATCAGTGTCGTGGAATGAATCCATCAAGTTATGTCTTTGTCGGACACCAAGTTAAGTCCTTATCAGATTTAATGTGTCCTATTCACTCCTGTAGCCCCAGTCTCTGGCATGTTGTTGGAATTTAATCAGTTCTTAGTGAATTAATAAATGAATTTTAGCTAATGCTAAGATATTTTTTGGCTCAGTAAGCTCTACTTGTTTGTTGTGTATTTAACAATATTATGATTTCTATGTAATCTGCTACAGGACTCAACAAGTGGCCTTTGAGTAATTCCAGTTCACACAAGAGAGGTTTTTCATAGAATATTCATCAAATATCTTCTGATTATGACTTGATTTTACATGACAGCAGGGGGACCATGTTCTTATCCTGCCAACCCACGTGTTCACCATTCCTTTGATAGATTTTTCTCTGAAATTAATAAATTGGTATTCTGCTATTAACTCTGTGTTTTGAGGAGGGTAATTTTTACCAGCGTTAGGCCTATCTCAGGGCCTGATCATTTTAGGAAACAGGAAAAGCAGATCTCTGGGGAACCATACTGGGAATGCCTGGACCGGCCTCTTCAGTGATTAGAGTTAACTCACTTTAATCTTTGCTTTCAGCTCTCAGTTGATTAACAAATTAAGTAAACAATTTACGTATAATTATTCTGTTTAGAATCTAATCCTAGCTCCACAATTTATTATCTATATAATTTGCATAAGTTATTAAAGCTCTGTGTATCTTTGTTTCCTTGACTATGAAATAGGGTTTAGAATAGTGTCTATTACATAGTAGGATTACACTGTAGATGAAATGAAATAATCTGCTGTAAAATCAATATAGTTCCTGACATATAATAATTGCTCAGGAAAAAAAAAAGAAATACTCTCTACATTTTCCAGTTAATTCATCATTTGAGACAATTGTTTCTATTGTGCAATTTACCACAAGGCTTTTTAGTATTGATCACTTACTAGGTATAAGGTTGAGCATAGGTGATAGTACTGGGTTTCATATCAGTTTGGAATCTATTCTTTCGAAAACTCTTCCTACAGGGTACTTGTGTGCGTACATACATAATGCTTACATGATACATTAGTAAGTCCTCACCCCGTACCAGCTACATGGACACTTCTAGGCACATAGTGTTTTACAGACTTAACTGAATTCATGAATCAGAAGGGACAATTCAGACTAATGCTTTGTGTGGAATTTGCCACTCAAGAGTCAATAATGTTTGACAGAAAAAGGCTTCATCTCAAAATACAGACATCTAAAAGACCTGCCCGAGGACAATACAAATATTGAATCTACAAGGCAGCAAATAGCCAGGGATTATTCCAGAATAATTACTCTGATAATTGGGACTTTATAAACTGATACTCAGTTTAACTGAGTGTAATAATTTATTAATAACTATTTGAAGAGGAAAAAGCAAGGCAATGCAGAATAACATTTTGTAATGTATCCAAGTATGCTCACTCTTTCTTAAATATGCAAGACCAAATGTTCTTTGTTAAAATATTTCATTCAGCATCTTAGTGTATAAATTATTAATGGCATCATTTTAACACTTTCTTAATGGAATTTTAGTCTGAGTTTCATCTTTGGGGCACAGGATCCTTTTCCTAGATAAAACCATCTCCAGGTGGTCAGTTTGTCCTTGAACTGTTGACTTTTTGTGTCTTTTACATGGACGTAGCGTTGGCTGAGTTCTGTATTTTCCAATACCAAAGAAAGATGGGCTGCAATATTGTTTCTTCGTTGATGGTTCAAGATGATTCTTCTCAGGAAAAACAATTTTAAGGGCTAATTTTCTAAATGTACTTTTTAAACACCCACTCTCTGTTATTTTCAATGTTCGTATTCTCAAATATATATTCTTTCTGAAAATAAGTGATTTGAAACATCAGTTTAAAAAAGTAGATAACATCGTCTCCGCGGAGACTTTCATAAATTGGACTTGAAATATACTTTTTTGATCAGGCATTTATTTGTGATATGTGTGTTTCCATGTCACGATAAAATTTCAAATTATCTAGAACAATAGTGGCTAAAAGCCTTGGCTTTTTTTCAATATCTTGATGGGAAAATTGTGCTGTTGTTGTTTTTATTTTTTACAAAGCTTTTTCAAAAGATGACCTACAGAATACTAAAAAGACTCCTGGTTTAAAAAAGTCCAGTTTTAATAAGAAAGTTTCAGAGGATTTCAATTATAGTAAAAATATCTGCCCTCACTGGGTCAGCTTAATCCTATTCCAAATAGTCATCATTAATGCTGCTCCTTCTGATCAACTTAAGAAGATTGACATTTTAACTGGGTCAGACCTCATGTTAACTGGTAACACAATGATGTTCAATCAAACTTATGGATTTGTGTATATAAATAGTACCGCCCTACATTTCACAGTGAGGCACAGAGTGGGTACTTCAACCTGAATGTTCTTTATGCCGCTTCCTTTGTAACTGCATCTCCTGTTTACTTCCTTCATATTGGTGATACTAAGCTGAGCTTATGACAAATAGATATTTTGGGGGGGGGCTTATCTTTTCCAAATAGTTACCTTCTCAATTATATATATATATATATATATTCCTATTAAAATACTTATAAAAAATTGAAAATGTTTTGCCCTTCAAAACACAAAAATCAAGACAGTGAAATAAAAGAACCCCCAGATTGGAAGAAAATATTTACAAATCAAATGTCTAAGAGACTTGTGTCCAGAATATACAAAAACCTCTTTAAGAACTCAGTAAGAAGACAGGTAACCCACTTAAAAAGTGGGCTAGGGATATGAATAGCTATTTCTGCAGTGAAGACATCTGAATAAGCAATAGGAGCATGAGAAGATGCTCAACATCACTGGGCATGAGGAAAATGCAAATCAGAACCACAGTGAGGTGCCATATCACACGCACTAAAATGGCTAAACATGAAAAGACAGGCAGTGGAAAGATTCGGTGTGGATTTGGACAAATTAAAACTCATGCACTGCTGGTGGGAATGTAAAATGGGACTGTCACTTTGGAAACAATGTGGTAGTTTTCTGGAATGTTAAAAAAATGAGATACTGGCCCTGACCAGTTGGCTCAGCGGTAGAGCGTCGGCCTGGCGTGCGGGGGACCCAGGTTCGATTCCCGGCCAGGGCACATAGGAGAAGCGCCCATTTGCTTCTCCACCCCCCCTTTCCTCTCTGTCTCTCTCTTCCCCTCCCACAGCCAAGGCTCCATTGGAGCAAAGATGGCCCGGGCACTGGGGATGGCTCCTTGGCCTCTGCCCCAGGCGCTAGAGTGGCTCTGGTCTCAGCAGAGCGACACCCTGGAGGGGCAGAACATTGCCCCCTGGTGGGCAGAGCATCGCCCCTGGTGGGCGTGCCGGGTGGAACCCGGTCGGGCGCATGCGGGAGTCTGTCTGTCTCTCCCCGTTTCCAGCTTCAGAAAAATACAAAAAAAAAAAAAAATGAGATACCTTAGGACCCAGGCATTCTACTCTTAGATATATACCCAAAAGAATTAAAAAAAAAACATGCTCACACAAAGACTTTTATGTGAATGTCTATCACAGCCCATAAAAAGAAAATAAGATATGCAGATGTCAAATAAGCATAAGAAAAGATGTTCCACATTAAAACCACAAAGAGATAGTACAATGCACTTCTTGTGATGTTAAGTGACCTGTTCTTCTGTGTTACCACGAGGATTCTTCATTTTATAGATATAAAATCAAGTAGGGTCAATGCATTCATTATAACCACCTGTCTTCACATGCATGTGAATCAGTTTACATGGGAGATCACAGGCAAAAAAACGGCAGTGGGTACCTAGCAGAAGAGGTAATATTAGATAGTAAATTTTAAAAAGTTTAAAAATTGGTATTTGCGGTTGATAAATAATCATGCCAGTTTATATGGAACATTTATTATAACTATGACAACTCTCAGGTGAATGAGATTTGAAGACAACCATTTTCTTCATTTATATTAAGAGCATGCCAGACACCTTTCTATGGCTTCTTATAGATTATCCTTTTGCAGCTTTGTAACACCCTGGGAGGAAGATACTAACTAGGATTATAGATGAGGAGGCTGACTGAGCAAGGGGGCTGAGAGGGCTTGCCAGTTTCGTACAGCTGGTGGGTAGTGAGGCAAGGTTTGAATCCATCTAGTCTGGCTGCATAGACTGAGCTCTTAGCTCACGCTCTATGGGCGTGTGTACCACACAGAGGAAGCAGTCAGAACTCAGGTGAGGGGGCCTCCGACAGGAAGTACTTCAGCTGGGACTGTCAGATGTGCAAAGGGGCCTATTTTTTTTTATTTTGCTCAAAATGAACAAGGTAATTATCCATGTTCATTTAATCACTACCAGGGCCTATGTCTTTTAGCTGTCTTTGGATGGCAAGGGTCAAAATTGTTGGAATCCATGGGAGTCCGAAAAGACCAGAGTAGCAGGCATTATTGAAAGGAAGAAAGGAACCCTGCTGGGCACTTCTCCGGGGAGAAGGGCACCGGTTACAGACGAGGGGTGAATTTTATAGGGTTTGGGAGAGCCTGAGGGGGTACTGAGTCAAAAGTTCTGGTATGTTTCCTTTTACAGTTTTAAGATTTCAGCTTTCTGGAATGCTCCTTCTTGAGGTGGTTGATCAGCTTTCTGGAACTTTTATGCCTCAGGGGCAATATTCCAGTAAGTAAGGGTGAGGTCAGGCAGCCAGGTGGGACAACCAAAGGGCAGTTGGAAGTTCTGGTAAATTCATATATCTATCATTTCTCAACTCTGTGGTATGATAAAAAGGAAAAGAGATGGGGGGAAGGAAAAGGTATGGGGTTTAGGAAGGAGATTTGTCTCAGACCAGCCATCTTCTGGAGCTACTTCCTGCTGTTATCCCTATTGGGGGCCTCCTTCGTGAACCCCCCTCCCCCAAAGTTGGAGTTGGGGTGTATTTATAGGGTTCCAGATTTTTCTGTTTCGCGAGGGCAAGTCTCAGGGTTGGTGTGTAGGGTTAGGTAGATTTTTCCAATTTTCTGATTGGTGAAGGTCTTCATGCAGTTCTGTAAGAAACTAGTGAACAAATGTAAGAGGCAGGCTCCAAAAGTTAGAAAAATAAATAGGAGAGTGAGTGGACCAATGAAAGGCAATAGTCAAGACACCCAGTTTGTGAGAAACCACTGATTTCCATGTTTACAAATTCACTGGGCTTGAGAGAGAGAGAGAGAGAGAGAGAGAGAGAGAGAGAAGGAATAAGACAGGGAATTGGCCAGTCCTCCTGCCCCTAGACCTATTTTTATAGAAATTTTTAAAGCAACAAGGAGAGGAATTACCTGTATAACTCGTTTGGATCTTAGATTGACAGGTAGTGTTCTAGGAACTGGAAGAGGCTCATGGGTGGGACTAGGTGGATATTTGGAGTGAGATAGATTAGGGTACAGGTTTCTGTTCAATTAGTAGGGAGACATATATAGGTGTTAGTTCCACACAAGTAGAAAGCCTTTGATTGGGTGAGACAGGTTGAGAAATGAATAGAGAATAGAAGGACATGGGGTCAGTTTCGTTTCTTTGTTTCTGAGTTCCAGATGGTCAGGGTGGAGCCTCCTCTAGTTTCCCTTTTTCCAAAGTCTGATTAAAACAGTTCTTAGTTTTTTCATATATTTGCCATATGTAGGCCAACCAGCTTCCGGTTTGTGGTTGGAGTAAGGCATGCCATTTTTCTATTTTAGCAGCAATGGGAGTTGTCAGGATCACGGTGTGTGGACCTGTCCATGTGAAAGTCAGTCCTTGGGTGATATACTGCTGGAAGTGCCTCTTTGAACAGTTTGCTGAGTAACCTGTAAATCCTGCAAGTAGTTAGGGAAAGAGTGGTTACATTTCTACACTTTGCAGCTAGAGTTTAAGTCCTAGTGACCACTGCTTCTAGCTGGAATTAGCAGCAGGTCCCAGCCTACAATAGGCATGGGGCATTGAGACAAGAGGAATAAAGGAGGTACTATACATTAAATAAAGCAACAAAATCAGACTGTCAATACCCACAGTAGAGATCTTCGAGGGATAAATAAAATTCAAATATTCAGGCAAGGCATAGTAGATGGCCCTTATGTTCACATGAAATGAGATCAGTTTATCTGCTACTTGAAAGAAATACCTTAGCCTCGTGAACGATGTTCTTGGACTTTCAGTGGCAATTCCCAGCATGCTGGGTAAGGTCAGGTCACAGGTAGCTGGAGCAGGGTTAGAAGAGACTGAACCCTCCCTCCATGGAGCAAGGGGGCAGCTTACCTTCTCGTGTCCCTCTTTCCACAGCAAAGACATGTAAACTGGTGGGGCCAGGAAGCCTGGCAGGCTTCAGTTCAATAACCTTTTTTTCCACTCTGGAGCAGGATCCTGAAGGAATCCTATGAAGCCCTTTTGGGCACTGGAGCCTTTAAGAGCTTATGCCAAAAGATGGTATTTCCTGACCTCTTTTGGGCCTTATTTGTCTTTTCTGTAACTTCCTTGGCCATTATAGACCTTAAAAGCCATGCTCAGAAGATCTCACTGAGGGGCTTGACTAAGAGAGCAAAATTGGGAATCCAGTGTCTAAAGAAGCCTATTAGACTGAGGAAAGAAAGGATTTGATTTGCTGTGGTAGGTGGTTGGAGACTGTGGAGGGTCTGAGTTTGACTTAGGGTGAGACCTCAGGTGGTGGGGGTTAAGGTGATGCCCAGATAGGCTACGGACTGAGAGTGAAGATGAGCCTTAGCAGACAGAGAATATACAATATCCCTTCATAGCAAGGAAGTTAAGAAGGGTGGCTGTGTGTCTCCTTGAGGCAGGCAGGGAGGGGCTGTAGAGGAGTAGGTAATCTACATATTGTAAGAGAGTACTAGTTTTGAGATTGCATGTTGTTAAATTCTGGGCTAGTGCCTGCCGAAACAGGTGTAGGCTGTTTCTGAACCCCTGGGGTAAGACAGTCCACGTAAGTTGCTGGGCTGCATTAGTGTCCGGGTAAAGGCAAACAGAAAGTAAAAGTCAGGGTGTAGAGGAATGGTAAAGAAGGCATTCTTGAGGTCTGGGTTCCTGAAGTGAGTGGTGTTTGAGGGAATGTGTGACAGTAACTTGTAGAGATTAGGGACTACTGGATGGAGGGGAATTACTGCCTCATTGATTAGGTGTAAGGCTTGTACAAGGTGATAAGCCACTGAAGGTTTTTAAACGGGAAGGATGGGGGTATTGCAGGGAGAGTCTGTGGGGATGAGTAAGCCTTGATTTAAGAGGCGGGTAATTATTGGTTTAAGGCCTTAGAAACAGACACAGTTACACATTAAACAAAGACTTCACATACAAATTACGAATTAAAGAATTTAAACGAGCGCACTTTACTTGTTTTAATTCAAATTATATATACTAGAGATATTTTCTGACAAACAGAGACAAAACAGTTTACTCACACAGCTCAATAGACAACTCTGCTATTTTAAGCTTTTCGAGATGGCAGGGAGTTGTCAGCATAGAGGGGAGGAAGAGAGAAAGCAGATGGATGGACAGTATGAGCAGCTGGATGGAAAGAAGGAGGATCAGAATCTGCAGGAGGAGGAGGAGGAGGTTGAAGTGTTGGTGGTGGCACCACATGGTCAGAGGAGTTAAAAAGATTTAGAGGTCTGAGCAGAGGAGAGAGGACAAGGGGTAGTGGAAGACACAGTCAGTCTCTGAGGAGGGGGAAGGATGGGTCAAAGAAGAAAAAGAGACAGCCGAAGCCGGTGGGGAGGGGGGATGGGTCAAAAAAGAAAAAGAGACAGAGCCACCCATCTGTAAGGAGGGAGGAGGGGTTTAAGAACACAGTGGAGAAGGGAGGGGCCCCTGGCCGGCAGGGGAGGAGAAAGAGAGACTGGTATTTGCAGGTGAATGAGAAAGAGGATTCAGTGAAGAGAGGGGAGGGAGCTTTCTGGAGGGAAGAGATTCAAGTGAAAGAGATTTGCAGAGGGACCAAGGAGGAGTCCCAAGAAAGGGATACCCCCGGGGTTCAGGCAGGAGGGGGAGAGAGTTGGGAGTCCACAGAGAAGGAAAGATTAGGAATGGAGGTTTTAGGTGAGGTTTCTCTGGCCAATAACAGCCTGTGTGTAGAACAAGCGGCACAGAAATTAAGGACAGGAGCGAAAGTAAAAGGAAGCCTGCACATAAGGAATTTCAGAAGCCTTTCCTGTCTGGTGGCAAAGATTATCTAGATCCCTCAGAATATTGTAATAGAATGTCCCGTTTTCAGGCCAATGGGAGTCATTGTCTAATTTTTATTGGGGCCAAGCTGCGTTACAGAAGAAAATGAGGTTTTTTTGGCTTAAGGTCAGAGAATCCCAACTTAGTGAGGTTTTTCATGAGACATCCTAGAGGGGGCCTGGTCGGAAGGCTTAGACTCTGAAGAGCAGTGGAGACAGGTGAGCAAGAGGGGGCATCCCTGCCTTTTGTCACTGACCCAAGAGGAGAAAATCTCCGTGTGGGGGAGTTGTCCCTGATTGAGGTCGTCACCACCTGTCAGGGAGTTCTGAGAGAGAGAGAGAGAGAGAGAGAGAGAGAGAAGAGGTTTGGCTAGGCATCTAGTTTTCCGTGAAGACTACTGAGACTGAAAGTCAAACCCCTCAAAAGCTGAGGCGTGTCAGAGAAAACCAACCAGAGAAGATTTAGTGGAAAAGAGAAGCCGACAGGGGAAGGGGAAGGGAGAAAACTCCTCACCTTTCTGGTCCGGCAGGGATTTGGGACAGGGACAGATCGCTGACCAATCAACCTACAATTCCAATTCCAAACAGAATCAGGGAATAAGCCCGGGATGAGCTGCTGCTGCCCATTGCTTCCTTGGTTGTAAGTTTGGATGGCAAAGAGGGATCATCCAGGCAGTTAGTACCCTGTCCTGGGTTTCGGCACCAAATGTTGGAATCCATGGGAGTCCAAAAAGACTAGAGGAATAGGCTTTATTGAAAGGAAGAAAGGTACCCTGCTGGGCACTTCTCTGGGGAGAAGGGCATTGGTTATAGGCTAGGGGAAAATTGTATAGGGTTTGGGAGAGTCTGAGGGGGTACTGAGTCAAAAGTTCTGGTATGTTCCCTTTTACCGTTTCAAGATTTCAGCTTTCTGGAATGCTCCTTCTTGAGGTGGTTGACCAGTTTCCTGGAACTCTTCTGCCTCGGGGGCAATTATCCAGTAAGTAAGGGTGAGGTCAGGCAGCCAGGTGGGACAACCAAAGGGCAATTGGAAGTTCTGGTAAATTCATATATCTATCAGAAATATTCCAATATGTTCTAGGCCAAATAATAATAATGACGATAAATTTACTGGTTTATACCATTGAACAAAATAGGGCAACATCTAGCTCCTGGTTGGGCTGGAAGCAGAGGGGAAGAGTGTCAAAGCTTACTGGCTTCCCTTTTTCCGTCACTCCACGCTATTTTCTCAGTTGGTTCCATTCCCAGAGAGCCTTCCCTTTTGTGCTTGCAACATGACTGCTAAGACCATCTGAGGCTAAATTCTTTTAAGGTTAAATCCAGTAGAGAAGCGTGAGGCATTTGCCTCCAATCTTTCTAGCAAGGGCGCCACTGTTCACTTTAATTGGTCCAGCTTAGATAACACACCCATCCCTGAGCGTGCTCAGGGCAAGTTGTCAGGCGAATTGGTTCAGTCCTAGGATTGATCAGATACACTGAGAATGGGAAATGGGAGGGTGCCCTTAGTTAGAAAGCCTTGGATGGCTGGTGTTGTAAAGTAACTAAATCCACCAATCCGCGGGTATTCATAGAGGCACGTAGTCCAAAAAAGTTTTTGAAAAGTGTTATTAAAGGAGGGAATTTATTAAATATGCCAGCTGCATATGGCTGACACAGGGCCACAGACCCCAATTGTGCAGCCCCTAAAAAGAGTTCAGGGGCTGTTTATATACTCCTAATTATACATGGGAGGGGAGGAAATCTGACATCACAGCATAAGTTTATACCTTTTGTTTAGAGATACATACATTAATTACATGCTTTCAGGAGGGGAGGGGAGGTTTCCATGGGAACAAATGCCTGCAAATGATCCATCAACCCAAGAAAAGATTTAATTCTTTTCTCTCTACACCTGACTAGCCATTGACCCTTCCCTTAAAGGTATGGGGGAAGGTCAGGGAGTCCAAGTTTCCTTCCTCTTTCTGCATTTACACCACAATGCCATCTTGGTCTTATGCTAGTCACACAAGCATAGAAATCACATTTACAAAATCCCTCTACACGCCTAGCCCCAATTAATAAAATGTTCTTTAAATTTCCTAAAATATGAATCTTAATTCTGTCACGTTTGGCACTTTACAACACTGGAGGTAAAGGAAGCGGAGGGCACGGAGGCGCTCTGCAGACCGTCATTCCCAGTTCCGAGGGTAGTTTCTGTGGGAAAATCCGCCAGCTCTCTTTTCATCTCTCCCACCCGGTATGATCAGTGGAATTTAATACCTGAAAGGCTTCCCTTAATGAGCAACATCTAGGTTTTCAAAATTAATAAACCGCCAGATTGGTTCGAGGACGGGTTGGAGAGATAACTCAGGGAAGTTCTTCGATGTAACACCTGTAGATTGTTTTTCTCACGCTCCGTCAGCAGAAAATACTTCATAGAACTGTAGTTGTGATTAGGTGTTCAACCAGAGACAAGCGGCACTACATCAATTAAGATGGCCAGTGGATTATGGAGGACAGACACAATGTGCCTCGGCAGAGCAGGTTAATCAATTTTCCACCTCGGTGGGCCAGAGCGGTGGAAGGAAATTGTTCTGATATATTTGGAACTCATGACTAATGTATATTATCTGAACCAGACTCTCTTCCTACTCCCATTCGTATAGTCATTGTACTTGGGTCTTTCTGACTTCAGTGCTTAGCTTTTTTTTTTTTTTTTTGTTCTTTAGAGTTAACTTAGGAGTAATCTGTTTATTCAAATGCAAATATAGGATGGGGTGAAATTCACAGCGTGCTTCTTCCTACTTTGCATTAGTGAATTAGAGTGGGTGTAGAGAGAGGAGGAAGCCTCTTCAGGGGATTGTACCTATTTGTCATAAGGAAAGGTACCAGTCTTTCAGCTGGAGTGCCCAACGACTCTAGTAATTTATATTTTTCTATGTTATAACTTTTATTTTGAAGGAATATCAGATCAGATGAACAGTAACTAGAATTGAGAAGACCAAATCTCTCCTTTAAAAAAAAAAAAACTATGGAAATTATGGGAATCTAAGTGTTATTTGTAGCAAAACATAATCTCAAAAGACAATCTGAGATACAGTCTCACTTGTGTTATAACTTGATAAAACTGGGTACCTGATGTTAGCAGATAGGTTGGTTCTTCAAAAAAAAAAAAGTGCAAAGAAGTAAAATTTTTGCCCAAGAGCAGTAGTTAGCAATGGGCAGGGTAGGAGAGTGGAGCATGGTGGGGTTGGCTCTTGTGTTAGACTACTTCCTTTTCAATCACTTAGATCGATGGGACATTGGGCAAGCTATTCCCATGCGTAAAATGTGTGTAATGGAACTACACATTTGTAATAAAGGTGCAATATCTCACACAGAATTGATGATGATTAAACGTGTTCTATCATTGTTATTTATTTATTGACTGCCTTTTCTGTGCCAGGCACTGTGCTCAGACTTGACCACCATTATGTTCCTAAAGCATCCTGATGTGGGAGGCATTATTGTCTCTGGATTTTTCAGACTTTTCAGGAGGCTAGGGGAAAATAATTTTCTTA
This sequence comes from Saccopteryx bilineata, assembly GCF_036850765.1. Lineage (NCBI taxonomy): Eukaryota > Metazoa > Chordata > Mammalia > Chiroptera > Emballonuridae > Saccopteryx > Saccopteryx bilineata. Next base: position 188,240,910 of record NC_089495.1, on the reverse strand, counting down.
AGACACACATTTTGTAAATTATAGAGCAGCCAGAATCAAGCCCAAGTTTCTCTGTCTGCAGATCTGAAGTTTTTATATTGGAAAGAAAAATCCCTAGAAATCATGACTGTTGTGGCTTGCATCTTGATCACTGTTGAATTCTTTCCTCGGACCCTGGTTTTTACCATGAGCTGGCACAGAGGGCAAGAGAAAGCATTGGTACTTTCTTAGGCTGTATGTATGAGTGGGTTGTGGATATGTGTATAGACAAAACCCAGGAATTACTGGGATTTCAAAGAAAACTGTGCTTTCTGTAAAATGTTAACTAGTTCAATACTACAAAGCACTAAACGTTTTTTATCATTTTGTGTTTAATGCTTTATAGAGGAGGAAAAGTAATGACGCCAGCTTCCGTAAGAAGAATAAGGCAAAATAAGGTGCAACTCAGTTCTATCAAATCCTCCTCCCTAACTCTGTGGCTGACAAAAATACTTTCTCTCAAGGCCAGAACTAAGGTGCAGACAAGGTATCCAGAGTGCAAATTTAAGGAGGTGCTTACTCTTAAGGTTTGACTTACGCCATTACCCAAATCTGTGTTACTTTCCTATTACTGCACAAATGCCAACAAAAGTAGTGGTTTAAAATAGCACATATTTGTTTTCCCACAGTTTCTGGGTCAGGAGTCCCAGCACAACTTAGCCGAATCCTCTGTAAAGACTGCATCGCAGGTGGCAGACAGGGCTGAAGGCTTATCTGGAAGCTCAACTGTGGAAGAATCCACTTCCATACTCACACAGTTGGCAGGATGAATTTTCTTGCGGCTGTCGCCCCGAGGGCTTCGTCCTGTTGGCTGTCTCCTGGAGGTCACCCTGAGCTCTTACAGGTCTCTTAAGTCCCATGCCATTTGGAGTTCCCCAGCATGGTAGTTTGCTTCCTCACAGCCATCATGGGAACAAGAGAGTCCAACAAGGTGGGCGCTGCAACCTTATGTAAAATAATCGCGCAATCATGTGTTAGTTTGGGTTGTTGTGTTCAGTTTTTATAGTAGGGAAAAAAAAACCCTGATTTTAGTGAATAATGGGCCATTGTGGCTGTGAGGACAGGAAAAATTAAAAGTGGGGCGAGGAGGGCAGAGAATATAAATCAGTGAGTGTTTTATTTACTGGCACCCTCGCGAATGTGTGGGGAAATATTGTGGTTATCTTTAAAATGTGAGTGTGAGTCCCACGAGACCCAAGTCACAATGACCCAATAAATAAAAGGACTTGTATTTCAAATGCGAAGTCCCAGGCCGAGGCAGCTTCTAGCCTGGCTCATTCAGACATTCATTCATTGATGCTGTGAGGAGCCCAGAACCTTTCTGACTTGCTGCTTTGTCATGGTTGACATGCCATCTTACTGTCCTCGTGACACACGGTGACTGCCGTGGTTCCTGACCTTACATCATCGCTTAGGAGCAGGGGGGAAGAAGGCCCTGCCTTGTCCTTCTCTCTCTCTCTCTCTCTCTCTCTCTCTCTCTCTCTCTCTCTCTTTAACAGCTAAGAAACATTTCTGTGAAGCTCTGGTGCTGGATTCTCAGCTGCATTTTATTTGACAGAACTGGATCAGAGACCACTTCCCATGCCAGTCAAAAGGCGGGATGCAGTTGCCAGGTTTAGATCTGGTAGATCAATAGTTAGCCCTGCAGCTGTGTCAAGGGTTTCCTTATTAGAACACTAAGTCCTAGGAATGAGGAAAAACCACATCAGAGCCACTGCAGCAGGGAAGTGTGTGTATGCATGTGTGTGTGCCTGTGTGTGCACACATTTGTGTTGTGTAGAAGGTGATGGCTTAAGTTAGGAAGCAGGAGTATTGCACTGTACACACTTAATGTGTGAGGGGTTCCCTCCACCAAAAAGGGTTTTGGAGTCAGACACTTAGGTTAAACCAGGACCCAAGCACAGTCTAACTGACTGACTTAGGGACTTGAACCTGCCTGCAATCTATAAAAAGGAAACACTGGAATTACCTACCTTTGCAGATTTTTGTGAGACTTAAATGTACAGTATTTAACCTAATGTTTGCTGCATATTAAGTGCCCGATAGGCAACATTATATGAAGACAGGGCAATGAGAATTATCATTATTATGCTTTGTCTTGAGTTTTCTAATAGCAGTGCACACCTTTCGGGTACTTTCAGCTTTTCTCCAAGGGGATGAATAAAATAACGAGTTAAGTTTCTTAGCAGTGTTCTCAGGGTCACCCAGGGCACACGAACACTCCTTTCCTACCAGAAGCGCATCTACAGAGATGTCGTCTTGTGCACGGTAGCATTTCTTCTCCTTTAAAACTTCCGTGGAGCTTTGCCACATCTCCAGTAGAAGTTCAACACAAACACCCTTGCACGGTATCAAGGCCATTTTTTCCTTTTATACGTACTATTTCTCCCTTGACAGTCTCATCTCCCACCTGGAGAGCCATGGGCGATCGCTTCTTTACAGCGCCTCTACATCTTCCTCTCTCCCCACGCTTCGCGCCCCGGAAAGACCATAAAATATTTGACCGTGGTGGCTGGTGAAAGTTCTCTAAGAAGTAGTCGTTCCTGATGTTTAATGAAAGATGTCAGGAAACTTTGATCTGGTTGATATTTGTCCCGGAAAATGGAGAGGTTATGTATGAATGACACCTGAGCATCAACAAGACAAAATTAAGAAAAGCAAAATGCTTCATCAGGCAGAAAGCAGGCCTTCCGCAGAGACGGGGAATGGTGTTCTGTTAGAGAACCAGCCCCATCGGCGAGTCAGAAAGGGAGAAGGGCGGTTGGGGGAGGGAGGGTGTGATGAAATGGAGGCAGAGACGGGTTGAAGACACCAGTGGGAACTCCGCAGGGACTAGCTGTTCCTGCAGACACTTGGCATGATTTTAGTGTAAGTGACAAAAACCCAACTCAAAGAGGGTTGAGCCAGGGAAATGCATTGGCTCTTGTCTAGAAAATTGGATCGAGGGTGCCTGTCCCCCTCTTTCTCCCTCTCTTGGCTCTTCTCTTGCTGGCTTCCATCTCAGGCAGGCTCCTGGAGGTGGTGCCCATCAGATTCCAGGCTGCTGTGGGGTCCTCTCAGCAGCCCAAGGGGGGAGGAAGAGATCCTTTGTCTTCCTGGTTCAGCCTGTGTTGCTACAACAGAACACCCTAGACTGGGTGGCTGACAGCTCTGGAGGGCGGGTGTCTGATGAGAACCCACTTCCTGACTTGAGGGTAGCTACTTTCTAGATCTGTACTCACAAGGCTGAGAGAGGGGCTGTCTGGACCATTCCTCTTCTTAACCAGGCACTAACCCCATCATGGAGGTCCACCCTCGTGACCGGATCTAAACTTAACCGTCTCCAGATACCATCACATTAGTGCAGGGGTCCGGAACCTTTTTGGCTGAGAGAGCCATAAACGCCACATATTTTAAAATGTAATTCCGTGAGAGCCATACAATGACCCATGTGGGTTATACATTATCCAATAAAAAGAAATTTGGTGTTGTCCCAGAGGACAGTTGTGATTGGCTCCAGCCACCCGCAACCATGAACATGAGTGGTAGGAAATGAATGGATTATAATACATGAGAATGTTTTATATTTTTAACGTTCTTTTTTTTATTATTAAAGATTTGTCTGAGAACCAGATGCAGCCATCAAAAGAGCCACATCTGGCTCCTGAGCCATAGGTTCCCAACCCCTACATTAGGGATTTGGGCTTCAACATAGGGACTTGGAAGGGGCACAGCATCCTGCCATACGACTCTCTGACTGCAGTAGTTCTACAGAGTCTGGGGGCTGCGATTCTGGTTGTGTTGCTGTGCGGGTGGAGGAGAGAGAAAGCACAGGCTCCCATTAGGTCCTCGACAGGCTCAGGACTGAGTCTGGGCCTTGGGGAGGGGACAGCTGAGAGTTAGGTGGCCAGGGCTGTTTCCCCGAGGAGTCTGGCTGCTTCTTGGCCTAAATAGTATTACTCAGGAATGTTCAAGGCTGAAGTTCCCAGTTTTATTCATTACTATTTTTTTATTGTAATTATTCTATTTATTGATTTGAAAGAGAGAGAGAAACATTGCTGTGTTGTTCTACTTATTTATCCATTCATCAGTTGATTCTTGTATGTGCCCTGACTGGGAATTTAACCTGAACGAACTGAATTTAATCTAACCAACTGAACTCTCTGGCCAGGGCTGAAGTTCCCAGTTGTTTTTGTTTGTTTGTTTGTTTGTTTGTATTTTTCTGAAGCTGGAAATGGGGAGAGACAGTCAGACAGACTCCCGCATGCACCCGACCGGGATCTACCCGGCACGCCCACCAGGGGCGACGCTCTGCCCACCAGGGGGCGATGCTCTGCCCCTCTGGGGCGTCGCTCTGCCACGACCAGAGCCACTCCAGCGCCTGGGGCAGAGGCCAAGGAGCCATCCCCAGCGCCCGGGCCATCTTTGCTCCAATGGAGCCTTGGCTGCGGGAGGGGAAGAGAGAGAGACAGAGAGGAAGGAGGGGGGGGGGTGGAGAAGCAAATGGGCGCTTCTCCTATGTGCCCTGGCCGGGAATCGAACCCAGGTCCCCCGCACGCCAGGCCGACGCTCTACCGCTGAGCCAACCGGCCAGGACCAATGAAGTTCCCAGTTTTAAACCGAGTCAATTGCTTAGATGAGTTACATAGCATTAGTGAAGACACTGGTCCCAGGGGAGGCTGCTGAAGTTACCCTTATTTTGGCCAAGAGTCACACCCAGACATGTAGGGACCAGTTCAGCTGTAAATCAGCCCATCCTTCTCAGCTGTTTCCTCGTGGGTGAACTGTGGGTAAGAGCAGCACCTATCTCATAGGATTAAACATCTGTAAAGTACCCGGATGAGTGTTAGCACATGGAAACTGTTATAAACCTGTTTTTAAAAAGAATATATGTATGATCATATTTATGTCTAAATGCCAGTTGTGCTTGGAAAGATTCAAGTCATACAGACAGCGTCACTTTCTCTTGCAAGCTGATTTCTGGGAGCTGCAAATTTATATTCCTGCTGGTTTACTTCATAATTTAGAGAAGGGGTCAAATTCACCACACATGAGTGGACTTAGTGGAATACCAATTAAGTGACATCTAGCACAAAGAGTTTCTAAGAAGCACAAAATTGGCTCAGTCAAAAGCAAACATTTTCTACCAGGAGTCCTGATATGTACATCGTTATTTTGACAGGCAGCATGTTTCAAAATAGCTTTTGTTCTTTTATGTATTATCAAACCCACTGGAAGTGTGTCTGTCTGGGGAACATAATCCTTCCTGTTGTTTCTAGAACCTTGGCTCTGTAAGTAGAGCACCCAGCCCCAGCCACCCCCCACCCCCTTCCCATCTTTGTTATTTTGCTAATTAGCCACTTCACCTGCACAGATTAGTTCATAAATCTAATTCTGGGTGGGATATTTTGCCAAGGCTGGCATGAAAGAGAATACTTTTGAAGTTTAGTTACATTGTGACCAAGAAAATGTTTGGGCCTGACCAGGCGGTAGGTAGCGCAGTGGATAGAGTGTCGAATTGGGATGCGGAGGACCCAGATTCGAGACCCTGAGGTCGCCAGCTTGAGCGCGGGCTCATGTGGTTTGAGCAGAGCTCACTAGCTTGGACCCAAGGTCGCTGGCTCGAGCAAGGGGTTGCTTGGTTTGCTGTAGCCCCACGGTTAAGGCACATATGAGAAAGCAATCAATGAACAACTAAGGTGTCACAATGAAAAACTAATGATTGATGCTTCTCATCTCTCTCCATTCCTGTCTGTCTGTCCCTATCTATCCCTCTCTCTGACTCTCTCTCTGTCTCTGTATAAAAAAAAAAAAAAGAAAAAGAAAAGAAAAGAAAAAAGAAAATGTTTGGGTTTTAACTAATGATTTTAAACTTCCCTTTCGTCAGTTTCTGGCTCTTTAGCCAAGCACTCAAATGATGAATCAATTAAAGAAGTGTGGAAGGGAGGGCTAGAGAGGTGAAGTGTATTAAAAGAAGATGGAGATGGGTGTTTGTTAGCATTTCTCAAGGTGTGTGAAGTGTTTCTGACACACCCACACTATAGAAATGTAAAAAGTGGAAGGGCTCCTGCAATCTCTTTTATATGGAATGTACTAGGAAGGAGACTTACTAATTAATGCCAGTCTTCTTTAAAAGTCTCTTAAAAAGCTGTCTGTAGAATGCACTTAGGGATTTTTTATTTTCCAGTAACAGTGATCTGGACCACAGGCCGAGTCAGCAGAACTGGGGCTCTGGTAATAGAAATGGGATCTCTGTCCTCGTTTCACTTCGGATTTAATTTTTCTATATTAGTTTCCCAGTTCTATGCATTAGTTACCCCTCAATGCATGTTTCCTTTTGCTTTTAAGACAGGTTATATCTGGGTACCTAAGCTGGGGTTTTGAAGTGGTTAATAAAAGAATGAGTTAGAATATTCTGTCATGTCAAGATGTACAGGCCGGGTGTCAGAAACAGAGCTGATGGAACAGAGCTGTGTGTGGACTAAAACATAGTGGGTTTCTTTGTTTGTTTTTGGTTTTGGATGTTGTAAAGAGACTCAATGGACAGCATGACTTGAAAAATGAGAAAAGTAGGGGAAGATGAACTTATAACAAAACCGTATTTCATCAACTCTAAGATACTGCTTATTAATTTGTATACTGCCTATTTTATGTGCCACTAAGAAAGGAAAAGTGATGTCAAATGACACTTATCTTATTGGATACTGCATATTTCTGTATTTCTATATAGTGTATTCTTCAGCTCAGTTCTGGGATTAAGTTAAATTACTTTGAAAGAATTTGATCCATTCAAGCCTCGTTTTTAAGGTTTGTAAAAATGGTTGAACCAGCCTGACCAGGCAGTGGCACAGCACATAGAGCGTCGGACTGGGATGGAGAGGACCCAGGTTCGAGACCCCGAGGTTGCCAGCTTGAGCGCGGGCTCATCTAATTTGAGCAAAGCTCACCAGCTTGGACCCAAGGTCGCTGGCTTGAGCAAGCGACATATGAGAAAGCACATATGAGAAAGCAATCAATGAACAACTAAGGTGTCGCAACGAAAAACTAATGATTGATGCTTCTCATCTCTCTCCGTTCCTGTCTGTCTGTCCCTATCTATCCCTCTCTCTATCTCTCTGTCTCTATAAATTAAAAAAAAAAGGTTGGACCAGAGTAGATTTTTGCCTAGCATTCATTATTTACAACTCCTGAATTAAGACCCTTCTGAGTACTCCACCGAAGGCCCCGTGAATAAGGACATTGCTCACTCTGGCTCACAAGAACAGGCACCATTGCTGACCCCATGTAAGACAGACAGTTCTGCCTGTACCTTTAGTAGTTTCTTCACAAGTGTGCACCTAGTGCTCTGACGGACACCCAGGATGGACCCTCTGCGGATGGCTGCTTTTCTCCCAGAGTGTTTCCCACTCCTACCTGGCATTCTGTCTTGTGAACTCTTGCCTCCTTCGTCTCCTTGACTCTCATCTCTGCTTCCTCAACTCAGGGAGTCCGCTGGACTCAGCTTAGTAAACCGGGGAATCATAGGGCTCCCCTCACTCGTCTCCCATACTTCAGGGAATCACTGTCCTTGGTTCCCTAAGTTCAGTGTCTTGCAAACCGTTGTTTCATACGTTAGACAATTAGATATTTTCATTGTTGTGGCTGTGGCTTTTGGTGGACAGTCTGGCCCCTGTTAGTACATCTTAGCTAGAAAAGGAAGTCCTTTCTTGTGGTTTGACTTTGGATACATTAAATCATCTCTTGGAATAAACACCAGGGATTTATTTTTGGGAGGAAGTTATGCATTTTTTGTTTGTTTTGTTTTGAACTGGCCCTTCCCACTTGATGGAAACAACAGTCACCTTCCTGTGCTTCCTATGACAATGTAATCATGTGACCCGGGCTGGTTGGTCAGAATAACTCATGTCCACAATGGCGGTGTAAAGATGATTATAGGTTATAAGCTTCACAAATTCTAGTTATTCCAGGAAAATTTATTGATATTTTGTTAAGAAAACCATCAATCTTTTCTCTGCAAGAACAATGTTATCATGGAGTCACCGAGGTGAATGTTTCCCACCACTAAGGGAACAGCCTGCCTAAGCGCAGAGATAGGGAAGAAGACGCAGCCCTACAGACTCAGCTGTGATAGGGGACAGAAACTTCATTGTTTCCATTATGTGAGCCAATACACGTTTCTCTTCTACTCTTTGTTCTTTTTCCCCCTTTGGTTTTGAATGAAGATCCATCTCTTGAAACCTGGCCCTGGCTGTTGGCTCAGTGATAGAGCGTCGGCCTGGTGTGCGGAAGTGCCGGGTTCGATTCCTGGCCTGGACACACAGGAGAAGTGCCCATCTGCTTCTCCACCCCTCTCCCTCTCCTTCCTCTCTGTCTCTCTCTTCCCCTCCCACAGCCAAGGCTCCATTGGAGCAAAAGATGGCCCGGGTGCTGGAGATGGCTCCTTGGCCTCTGCCCCAGGCACTAGAGTGGCTCTGGTCGCGACAGAGCGATGCCCCGGATGGGCAGAGCATCGGCCCCTGGTGGGCGTGCTGGGTGGATCCCGATCAGGCCGGGTGGATCCCGATCAGGCGCATGCGGGAGTCTGTCTGACTGCCTCCCCGTTCCAGCTTCGGAAAAAGGAAACCCAAGGGATTCTGATAATTAACCTATCTCTCTAAGCTTTATATTCTATATATACAGGATATATCTCTTTGTATATATACCATATCTGTAATGTAGCTGTATATCTCTTAGGTTGTGAGGATGATCAAATGGAACAAATGCTCTAGAAGTTAATCTTTCTTCTGAGAACAGTTTCTTCTTTCACTTCCTGTCATTTGGTTGATTTAGAACCTCCCCCTCCATGTGAGCGCGCGTGCACGCGCGCGCACACATACACACACACACACACACACACACACCTCTGCTAGTATTACAGATTGGTCATGTGACCCATGCCTATTAACATACTCCATCTCCTGGCCAAATTGATTGGTTCACGAATGAACACATGATTCAGGATGGTCCAATGAAACCCAACACCCAGAAAGTTTGCTGTAATTACTGGGAATTACTCCGGGAGTGCTGATAGTAAACATGTGGTGCTCCTAGAAACCTCCATGTGAAGACGGGTCTGCCTAGCTGAGAGGCCAACAGTAGGAAGGAGGAGGAGAGAAGGCAAAACATCGCATTACTCATTAAAGCTCCTTGGTCCACTTAGGCATTTAAAAATATGGCAATACGTAATTTTTTTCTTAAGCCAATTTGCATTGGCTTTTATCACTTTTAACTTCTTTGGTACGGTGCTGACGATTATGATGATTGATAATTGTTATTGTGTAATAACTGAGAGTGCTGGCAGCATATTTTGGGAACGAGGTTGCTTCCCTGCACCCTGCTTCTCTGAGCTCCGCACAAGGAGCAGGCAGCCCTTTGTGTCTGTGTGCCTCCCAACGTCACACCTCTGTGCGTCTAGTCGGCAGAACTTTTGTGTGCTTCCATTCCAAGAGTGCCTCTGCACTCCACAGAAATCAACTCTTGCACATGTATCCTCACAACTTTTAGGTTTCACTAATTGCTACACCGGCCAATGGCCAAGCTTATCTTCGGATAAGGTGCTAGAGTCCCTGCTGCCTGAAAGAAGAATTGTTAATGAAGCCTTGGAATGAATAAAATATCATGCCTTCCATCACCTCTTTATAAGGATGTTGGCATTCTTGTACTTTGAAAGTGGTCATCATTCTTTAATGACAACTTGTTAACATTTAGATTATCTTTTTGTGTTCTAGCAAGTAACCATGCTGGCAAGTTACAAAAGGACTATTGGTATTAAAGACACGGCTCCAGTCCTCCTGCCTGGAATGAATAACCTGTTCTCTGTTGGGTCATATAAAACACTCACCAAAGCAAAAATCTCCACCTGCTCCTCAGGAGTCCAGGATGCTCCTATCCTATAAAGTGGGTTTGGTCCTCAAACTGGTGGGATGTATTGTATCTAGGGGTACAGACCACTAAAACCAGGGCCCAACTGCATACAGAAAATAAATGTTAAAACAAGTGTCCGTGGCCTTGTTATTCAACGTGTGTTTCACAGGCCAGCAGCAGCAGCAGCTGGTTAGAAATGCAGCATCTCAGGCCTGAGGCCCGGTTGGCCACACTAGAAACTGCATTGTAATTTGATTGGCAGCTGGTTCGCAGCTCAAACCTAAACGTTTGAGAAGGATCAGTAAAGAGCATTTTTTCCCCAGACTTAGCTAAGCATTACAATCACCTGAGGGGCTCATTTAAAAAATACATATCCCTAAAGCTTGTTGAAACTTATCATCACCTGGACCCTAACCCCGAAGATACTTTTTCAGTATGTTAGGAAGGGTTCCAGGTATTTGAATTATTAACCAGCCCCTCCAGGATTTTAGATGCATATGGCTGAGAACCGCTGTAGAATAAGTGGTCTGGTTGCTACAGAGTGTGCAGAAAAGTTTAGCAAAGGAAATAGGAATGGAAATGATTTCTATTCCAGGGTTAAAACCACTAGTATGTGTGTGCTCACGTGTGTGCAGATAGGCATGCGTGTATTTATACATGTGTGTCTGTCATTAGAATTGTCTCATGGACACATACAAGCACATAGACTGTTTCTAATCAAGCACACATGTCTGGCACATTGAAGTAACATATTTAAAGAACTTAAGCTCAGGTTGTAACAGCTCTGTGGGGCTGGGTGGGAACTACCTCTAAATCCTCCCTCTTCTTCCTGCCCTGGTTTGATGAGCAGCATCACTGTTCACCCCACTGAAGATATAGAGCACAGATCCATGCGTTCACAGGCTGGGTGGTGGTGCAGGGTGCAGGCTTGGGGCCACAGGGTCAAGGCTAGGTCCTGGCACCCCCACTTTCAGTTCTGTGGCCTTGGGCAGTTTGCTTACTTCCACAGCCCCAGGTGACTAAATGTCATGGTAATTCAATAAGTTAATTAGGGGCTTAAAATCACGTTTGGCACATAGTAGAGTTGCAATAAGTATTAACTGTTATTGATGTTGGGTTGTTATTCATAAAGACATAAAGACTAATAATGGCTAAGTAGAAATATAGCATAGTTAAAAATCACACGTATATATAACATATGTAGGTATAATATATTCTATGTATATAATTACATTAGACTGAAGTGAATTTTTTTTTTCTTCTGAAGTTGGAAACAGGGAGGCAGTCAGACTCCCGCATGCGCCGACCAGGATCCACCTGGCATGCCCACCAGGGGGCGATGCTCTGCCCAACTGGGGCGTTGCTCTGTTGCAACCAGAGCCATTCTAGCGCCTGAGGCAGAGGCCATAGAGCCATCCTCAGTGCCTGGGCCAACTTTGCTCCAATGGAGCCTTGGCTGCGGGAGGGGAAGAGAGAGACAAAGAGGAAGGAGAGGGGGAGGGGTGGAGAAGCAGATGGGCACCCCTCCTGTGTGCCCTGGTTGGGAATTGAACCCGGGACTCCTGCACGCCAGGCTGACGCTCTACCACTGAGCCAACCGGCCAGGGCCTCAAGTGAAAATTTTAAGTGCTTTTCCTCTATGCTCATATTAATGGTCCATTTTTAGTTTTTATTTTTGATACTGAAGAAGTGAGTTTTCACTACCCCTATAAATCTGATAAAGAGTTATAGACACACACATGGAAAGCGTGCATCTGCTAATGTACACACAATGAAAAGTGCAGTGTCTGTGATCACGGGACAGGTTGCCAGTGGTGGACACAGCCAAGTTAAGAACCCTTGTACTGATATCTAGGCCCCTGAAGGGCAGGAACTGTCCTTGTTGTTGTTTGTACCTCTGGTCTCTGATATGGTTTCTGGCTTAGTGAAGATAGCCCATAACTCACTGCGATGTTGGTCAGGTAACTTTTTGGTTATCAGCAGTTGATTCTTGAGTTCTACCTCTGTTGGAAGACAAAAATATGTCAATAAATCATGGGCATTATTATTGTAGAACTTGGGTCTATACCATAAAACAAGTCCTAGAACAGACCTTCTCAAACCTCAGTGTGTACAGGATCACGCGGGATACTTGGTAAATGCAGATTCTGGTTCTGTAGTCCAGGGACTGGTGCTGAGATTCGGTATTTCTAATAAGCTCCTAGGGAATGCCAATGATGTTGGCTCAGGCACCATGATATCTGCAGACGTGCAGAGGACACAGCACGGCGTGGGGAAAAGAGGAGAGGGAGCTAGGTTTCCATCTCAGCTTCTACATTACCAGCTTTGTCACTAACAACCTACACCTTCATTATAATACTGGAATCTTTTCCCAAAGGCTTGTTGAGGGATGAAATGAGCTTATGTAAATAAACACCCAGACACACAGTGGATGTTAAATATATTGTTCTTTTTGAGGACATGAGCTCAGATGCCCCCCTCCTCTTTCCATCTGCAGGCTCTTTAATAGTAAGTAGCCTTGGTGTGGGCAATATGATAACCAGATGGGAATGGATGATGGAGAGTAAATCAAGGTTCTCATGAATAATTCAATAGGTTAATATTCTGAAGTCTAATAGGGAGCTGACTATATATAATTTAAAGAGACCAAGTGACTTTTGGAGTAAATTCTTAGTTGTGAATAAATAGCCATGATTTCTAATCTTCAGTTTTTTTTTTTTTGTTTTTTTTTTGTTTGTTTGTTTTTACTGAAGCTTTTTGAAATTCTAGAGAGATCCCCATAACCTACATTCTACTGCTTGTAAAATAAGGTAGTCTGGAATTAACCCATGTGGAACTTGATTGTTAAAACACTTGGTAATTCAAACAATTATTTATTGAGCATCTGTAAGATGTTATTCTCTTTTGGGAATGTAAGAAAGTTTAAGTGATAAGGTTGTATTGGAAGGACTTAGAAATACCAGGAAAGCCAGAATTACATTTTGTTTTATTCATTCACTTGACACATATTCAATGCTTTTTAAAGAAAACAAAGATGAATATGATATAGTTCTTGACCTCCTCAAGGAGGGGATAAACATAGATGCAAATTACACAGATTTCAGGGAGAAATAGGAAGGCCCAGGGGAAATAGCAAAATCAGCATTAAAGATGATAGAATTTCCGACTGTACCCCAGAGTGCCTTCTGTCCAGAAAAAAATGTCCTTTCCAATTGCAAAGGCAAGTAAACAAATTAAAATCGAGTATGCTAATTACAAAATAGAACTATGAACAAAGCGAAGACATAGCTTAGAGATGGAGGGATTAAATCAGTAAAAATTTTATTTTTTTTTCATGGGGAGAGGAGCTTGATGGTTTAGACAGGTTTCTTGAGAAGGTTGTGTCTGACAGCTGAAATGGGAGTTTTCTAGGTGGACAGGAGGGAGAGCACTCCATACAGAGTGATCAGTAGGAGGGGAACTGTGGGGATGGAAAATGGTCCTTGTCTTTAGGGACTAGAGTTTGACGCTGTTAGAATTCAGAGGGTGAAGCAGGGGTTGGCGGGGAAGAGCCAGAGTGACGGACACCGATCAGGTTAATAAAGTCTTATATCCCAAGCTGATGAGGTCGACATGTGGGAGGAAAATGTGGCGGGAGGCAGACCAAAGAGAAAGGGTTTGCATGAAACACAGTTGAGTTCCGTCTTTGGAAACATAGTCTGTAGCTCTTTCCTCTGAGCTATGTCTAGACTCAAAAGTCTACACGTTGCTGACCACACTCCAATGTCTACACTACAGATGTCTATACTGAAATGATTCGATCTCCAATTTTCAACCTGTTGTCTGTACTGGGGAGAGATGGACAAGTTATGTCCCAGAGTCTCAGGAAAATAAAAAGCCAATGGAGGCTCCTTTTGTTCTTCCTTTCTGCCATCCCATTCCCTCTCTGAGGCCGTCAGCAGAGGAGGAGAGCAGAGCAAAGACAAAGGAGAAAAGAAGAATACTAGGGGAACAGAAAGGTTAATATTTCAATAATATTGTCCTACCACCAAGAATGTTTTCTCCTATTTGACCCATTATCTAAATTATATCCTCCTTTCTTTTATTTCATTTAATATCTGTAGGTGTCAATCTAGGATGCACATTGGAATCCTTTGGTGGAATGGGGGAAGGGGGGATTTAAAGGTATACTAACGCCTGGATGCCACCTCAGATAAATCAGACACTACGGGAGTGGAGTCCAGATATCGGTGCTCTTAAGCTCCCTCCGTTATCCCAGCGTGGACCAATGGTGGGAACAGTGGGGCCATGGACTGTATTGGTCACGAATGCTGCGATGACAATGCCAGGCACAGCTCTGAGCCAGAAAGGACTCATGCTCATCTGGTCTCTAGGAAGGCTGATACCTGCTGCAGAACTTCAGCACCTTGGGAACCAACTCCCAGCATGTGTCCAAATGAAGACCCATCTGAGCCGCCGTGTTTCCAAAGAACAGTTGTCACTCCAAGCTGCGTTCTTTCGCCTGAATGTATTCTTGACCAAGCTTCCCACCATTTCACAGTGTACGCTAATACATTGAAAGTAAAGTTTCAAAGATGAAACAAATTTAAATTCCTTTATTACTAAATATAGGATGTTCACAGGCCAGGTAATTCACATGTTCTTTACTTTGTATATTTAATCATTATCATGGAAAATGCCGCCCCCCTCCCCCCCGCCACCGCCACCCTCCTGGATGATTCCGTATATTGCAGTGATTATAACCATAAACCTGAGACAGACGAACCCAGGCTCCCAGCTGCCACTGTGACCAGAATCTCCTCTTTTACGCCATGGTTGTTTGCCCATCCACCAATTGAGACTGGAAGTCCTGCTTCACAGGATGGTTGGAAGGATTAAATGTGATAAAATAGGGCACATGGTGAAGGCATGATCAATGGTTTTGTTGTCCTTATTCAGTTTCCCCACTGTATTGTATGTAAATAGGTATCATTTAAAGGAATAGTGTTTTTGTGGGTTTTTTTTAAATGAGGGAACAGAGCAGGGGCGCAGGATTCCTTGTCTGCTGCCACTCTCTCAATCTGAAGCACTCACACGCCTCTTTTAAGAGAAGGGCATACCTAGGCTGTATATATGCACAAACAACTGACACCCGTGAATTTCTCACAGCACCTCTAATCTGCAAATGCCAGTCTGTTTCTGGGACTCTAGACGGTATGCGACATTCATCGATAACCGTCGCCTCTCAGAGCTGGGGGCTCGGTGTTGAGCTGCGGAGATCAGACAGACATACTTCGTCCTGGCTCATTCGTCACCGCTGATAAGTAAGGTGCTGTCATGGCTGCCTAGTCCGCGGGAGACCCTCCCACTCTGACGCTGGCTCTGAGATCCATTTCCCTCCCTCAGTACTCTCCCGGCAGCCACAAGCCCGGGTCCCTTCTCATTAACATTTAGCGGCATGGACGATGATAGCTACATGGTGAATAATTGGCGGCAGTTATGTCGGGTCAGGTGTGGACTTTATCAGCCTGTTGAGCTGCCACAGGAAGGGCTGTGATTTGGGAAGAAACAGGGTCATTGGGTAAAAATGAGATAATATGATAATAAATTCTGAGTTAATTCTGAGAATCGTAAACATAAACAGTGTAATCTGAGATCACAAGTGAAAAGAAGCTTTCTAACCAAGGTATATATATCACATGGTTTTAGAAATGTTACATGCAAGTGTCTGGATGTTTATTCTTTTTTATTTTTTCTTAATCTGATATTGGTTTCAAAAGTGAAGGGGTCAGATGGAGTGGAAAGGGAAACCCTAGCTAGAATTTTATTTTCTTTACTTGTCTGGTATTAGTGCAGGGCTTGGTGTGGCGATACGGTGGTGAGGAACCTACGACAATGACATTAGCAACATGATTACTAGTACTGCTGCTGGTATTGGAACAGCAATAATGGCTGATAATCATGGAGTGTTAAATTAGTGCTAGACTCTCTTAAATATGCTTCGTCTCATATAATTAGCAAGGCTCCCGGCTCACATGAAGATTTCCATCTAGGGGGACTGCTTACATAAATAATAATATTAAGTGCAGACATTTTGTGAAAGGAAACATACAAAATACAAAAAAAAGTGCAGTGAAAGGTATTCAGCAAGGTCAGTATCCAAATCACAAAGCCATCTAACATAGAAGCCTGCACATCGCCTACATTTGCAAACCTGGGTTATATGCGCCAGTCTACCTACATTTTGGGAACTCATTTCTTCTTTGCTCTGTTTATAGTGTTTTCCTTATTGTACCATCTAAGATTACATACAGTTAAGACAAGAAATGGAACACTAACCTCTCCAGAAGGTCCTGTCTTGCCATGCACTCCCCCTAATCCTCAGAGCCAGGGGAGATTAGTCTACCTTCTGGCCCCCATCAAGATTGATGATATTTTTAAACTTGACTTTTTCAAGATTAAAACTATTTATACACTGAATCTTTATATACTGAAGGGTCAGTTATATCCAGGCATTGTTCTAGAGCCCAGTTTCTCAGCCTTTTGTTTTTTCATTATCATCTACCTAAGGAACCATTTTCCTAATGAAAATTTAATACTACAAAATATATGGTGTATCTGTTTTTGTATTATATTTGTGCTTTATGCATAAATGAAATAAGATCCTTTTAACCTCCCCAAAAAACTAACTTGGGTCCCCTTGAGATGATAACAGCTTTCACTGAGAATACGTGGGCTGGACACTGTGCTGAGTTCAAAGACAGACCAGCCTCTGCCCTCCAAAGACTAAATAAAATCCAGAAGAGATGAAAATCTCTAAACATGTGAACCAGTAACTCAAATTACGATGACATGGGTAGGGTGAAGGGACGTGGTCTACCAGGGTGAGGGAACACCTGTTGGAGAAAGGAGCATTTCAGCTGAGGCAGAAGGAGTGGAGTTTCACAGGCCCTGGGGGAGCGGGGAAGGAGCTGCTGTGCTTGAGGCAGAGAGGAGGTCAGTTTCAAAACTGGAGTTGCTGCAAATAGGTGGGTGTGGGGATTGCAGGAGCCTGCTGACTGTGTGGCCATGGCAGCAGTTACAGATTTCATTTTAAGACCTGTGGGAAGCCATTGAGGGACTTAATAATTTGCTTATTTATTTAAGGGGGGGAGGCGCATGCAATAGAGAGAAACTGATTTGTTGTTCCACTTATTTATGCATTCATTGGTTGATTCTTTATGTTTCTTGGCCGGAGATCGCACTCACAACCCTGGCTTATCAAGATGATGCTCTAACCAAGCTACCTTGAACTACCCAGCCAAGGCCTGCCACTGAGGGGTTTTAAACCAGGCGATTCTGAGGTCAGGCATGAGTATTTACTTTTTTTTATAGGGTAGGGTGTGCTGATAGTGAAGTTTTTGAATGCTTCATGTCTAATAACGTCTTTCCTTTATTCTCACTCCTGTCTGGCAGCTTGATGGGTATAAATTTCTATTATCAGTTTGAATGTTTGTGGAATTCTGAGTTCAACATCTTTTCCCCTCAGAACTTTGAGGCAGGGAACTCGATTCTCTTCGAACATCTAAGTGTCTGAGTGCATTGTGATCCTGTCTCATTTTGTTCCTCTGTAGGTAGAATGTCTGTTGTTTTGTTTTGTTTTCCCTTTCCTGTATTTTTAAACCTTCTTCCTCATCATTAGCATTCTGAACATATTAAATTCCTTTCTACTTGGTGCTTTAAAGTATCCTTTCAGTCTGGGGATGTATGCTTTTATTTTTAAATTTTTTTCATCTGGAGACATTTTATTCTATTGTTCTTTGATTATTTTCTCTTCCTCATTATTTCTGTTCTCTACTTTTTCTAGGTCCTCTTAGTTGAATTCTTGGCCTCTCGGATATTTTTTTATTCATGTCTTAGGCTCGTGAGTGTGGATCTCCCCCCTCTTAGCTCTCTCCTGTAGGAGACGTGCTCTACTCTATCCGGCTCCTTCCAGCACACTGATGTGACCCTGAGCACTGCCCGTTTTCTTTCTTAGCCTCTCCAAGATATTGTTTACTTCTGCATCATACTTTCAATTTCCAAGCTCTGTCTTTTAAAAAATGTTCTCGTAGCTCCTTTTAATAGTAGCCTGCTTTAAAAAAACAAAAAGCAAAAACAGATACAGTATTTCTCCTGAGATAAATAAATGACTTTCATGGGCTGAACTTCTTTATTTTTGTTATTTTTCCTGCACACCTGGCACCAAATCCTCTAACCACTTCCCTTCCGGGCTCCAACACGCTCATCTGGAGCCTCCCTCCAGGCTGATCACTGCTTTTCTTGGAAAGCAATTATAAGAACACCTAAAGTGCTGCTATAACCCTCCTGTCTGTCACTGGGACCCTGTCTACCCTGTATGTTTCAAATGCTTACCCTGTGAGGAATTATTCCAGTTGCCATAGGGTTAAATAATAGTAGCCTTTATTTAATCTGAGAGCATAAGACAAGTAAGGCTTCTTGAAGGAATTTTATTTAAGCTGGGGTTGGAAGAATGTGAGAGATTTAGAAATCAAATTTCAAAATCTACACATTCTCACCATCGCCTCCCACATCTCCAGCTACGTTCTGTTCTTCTGTGTGGAAGACACTGGCAGTCACCTACCTAATGCCCATGACCATGTTTTTATTAGCAGATTTTATTCGAAGGGACAAATACGCCAGCCCGTAATTTGTATTTGCTTTCTATCCAACCACCTTTAGAGCTGGAGAGAGAAAGTCCTATGACACGCTTGGTTATTGAGATGTTGGTGTGTATGCCTGGGGGAGGATAGTCCTTTTCAATAAAAAGAAAAAACCACTTTGGGAGAGAGTATGTGAGTCTCGGCCTTGTTAATGCCTGGAACAAGGACGCAATGCCTGGAGGTACAGCAGCCATCATGAAACCCTGAGGATAAAAGCCACATACCATACAGTTCAGAACTGTATAGAAGGAGCCTGGCTATTTAGTGACACTCTCTAGCAATTTCACAAGCCCTGGAGATGTTCCTCTAGAATTTATAAGAGAGAAAAATAAACTCCCTCTAATCAAGCCACTGTTAGATTTTCTGCCATTTCTAGTTCAGGTTTACTATGGTCCTAGTGCAGCATAGTAGTTCAGGTGTACCTTAGCTCTAGGTCAGTGTTCCCCAGGTGTGGGCCCAGGGCTGGCAGCATCAGCCCCACCTGAGAACGTAAGAAATGCAAGACCTACTGAATCTGACCCTCTGGGACCCATCCCAGTACTCTGTATTTCAGTAAGCCTTCCAAATAATTCTAATGCCCACACTAAACTTTGAGAACCCCTGGAATAGAGCAATGATTCAACTGAATGTATTGAATTTAGGAAACGTTTTTCTTCGACCTTTAATCATACATTATCAAATAAATATCCCTCAGTTGAAGTTATATATAAATATATACATTTCCCCCTCTTTTTTTTGTTGAAACAACCATCATGATTGCCTGTCACCTAGTGAATTAAGTAAAATCATCTTGAGTTAGTTATTCAAAGTCAAAAATACTGTTTTAGCCATATTCTTTATTTAAATTCTTTTTCTTTTTCTCTTTCTTTCTTTCTTTTTTTCCCCCCAAATCTCATGATTTTTGCAAAAGTGCTAATTTACTGTGGATAGACTATACCCCCGGCCCCAGGATCATTAAGTCACACCTTTGTCCTCATTTCTTTTTTTAGTCTTGGAAACCCTGGTCATCCTTCATCTTGCATAACCATCATAATAATCTCCATGAAGCCTTTAAGAGGCCTTTTCTCTTTGGATCAGGTATATATACCCTCGCTTGAACCTTTTAAATGGTATTTCGTATTGTTTTTGTTTTATTCATGTGGTTATTTAGGGAACTGAAGACTATATACCTTGATAATTACATTTTAAAAGAATGCAACATGCAATTAAAATTAAACAAAATACAATTTTATGCATAAGTGCATTTCTGAAAAATATGTCCAAAAGTTGAATCTGCATTGTAACTTTTACAAGCATAATGAGTGCTAAATTGTAATTGATTATTTTTTTTGTCACACCATCTGGGAATTTGACACTGGGAGAATGTAATGGTTACTTTTGTCACTGAGGTATTTTAAAAATAAGAGGTAGATTCCTCTTTTAAAAAGAAAGCAAACTTTACAATTACAGCACAGTAATTAACTTTTAAATTAGCAAAAAATGAAGCTATGTTTTCTTTCCTTAAAGGAATATATTTGGATATAAAATTGAGTATACCTGTAATATTTTGTCCTTCAACAAATGTGTCCCTTAAAGGCAATCATAAGAGACATGGCTGTTCATTTTATTTTAATAACTCCTGGTTGAAAGACTTGTCTTTTACTTATAAAATTAATTTCACAGTTCTTAAATCCTTTAGAAATTAACATGCAGTTAGGTGTGGCTTATTCTTCTCTTTTTTTATGAGGAGGGGAGGAGGCTAGCTTTAGTTGTATGACAAGGTTGTCCTTTTCCTATAAGAATAATTTGAGAACTTTTCAGTATACAGAATGTTAGGAAAACAGGATATACACTCAAGGGATTGCAAAAGATAGTATATTTCACACATTTTTCCCAACTATGTAATTCATAGACAGTACCTAACAATGATATACATAAAATCATTGGTGAAAATAAAACCTCACCTATATATTCTTAATACACATCGTTTCCCATGTCTTTCTCTCATTACATTTATATACAGAAATACATCTTTTTAAAAAAATCTACCTCATATATTACAGAAAGTGGTTTATTTTTTTATTTATTTCTAGTTAAAATGACCTTACATTGTGGTCAGGAAATTTCCGCCTTTTGATTTCATTAGGTGTGTGTGTTTTCTTAAATAACCAAATAAATATTATGTTTTTTAAACAAATTTTTATGGACTTGGGCTGTCCAAAACTGAAAGATGTGTTCCTTCATTCATGCATTTTTTTTCACTTATTCATGGGTGAATCACACATGGTTAACCCCCACTCTTTCTATGAAGGCTGGGGATGTTCCTTATGTAAAAACCAACTCCTGACATTTACATGAATGACCTTTTATCCATTGAAAATTCTGTGGATATGTTAATTATCCGGTTGAATTCCCTTGTATTCTATGTATTTTAATAAGGGTGCTTAATTCACTTGAATTATTTAATGACTACTTATTTTACCTTTTATCTTCTGGTGTTTTTTTTTTTAATCTTTGCTTTGCTTTATGGGAATGTGTGTAAAATTTTCTGTTCAAATATTTCAACACCAAGCAAATGGAGAATGGTATGTTTTTTTATGT
This sequence comes from Saccopteryx bilineata, assembly GCF_036850765.1. Lineage (NCBI taxonomy): Eukaryota > Metazoa > Chordata > Mammalia > Chiroptera > Emballonuridae > Saccopteryx > Saccopteryx bilineata. The sequence goes on along the minus strand of NC_089495.1, from coordinate 188,219,749 downwards.
TAATATCATGTGTCTTCTATTTGAATTTGCCTGCTATATTTTGCCTTTTTATTTATTTATTTTCTCCTAAGGCAGAGACTTGTGGATCAACTGCTGAATAAACTGTGTGGCTTAAGAAAATTATTTAACTTCATTGTGATTCTGCTTTCTTACTTACATGATAATAAAATAGCACTCACCTTGTATAGTTACTATGAATAAAAAATCAGATAAATATCTATACAGTATTTGGAACGGCGACTGCTAAACAGTCAATGTTCCATAAATGCTTCTGTTCTTTTTCTCCTCTACCATTGATTTCAGTTTTCAGTGCTTCCTTTCATCAACACTTAGTTGAATACTTTTTATTACAATCTAAGATCTTTGTGTTTTAATCAGGCTGTTTAATCTATTTTCATATCTATTAGTATTTGGGCTTACTTTAGCATTTTTGTCTGTGATTTTGGTGTGCATATGTTTGTGATTCTCTGTTCAAATATTTCCTGTTCTTTCTGTTACTTAACGTACTACCCACACAGACCTTGACCTGGCAGTATGAGCAGATGCTGGTTTCCTTGGCTCTTGCACTAAGAACATTAAAATTTGCCCCACCCCCTCCGCCCCATCCCCATCCCAAGCCATGTGCTTGGTTTTCCCTGACTCCCACCACTAGGCTTTTCTCGGTTGTGCCTCCATATGGATTCTTCTCAAAGTGTTTTCCACTTGAAATACTTTTCTTTCACATGTGAGATTACTTACACTTTGTATCTCTCTTCTATAATCACACATTAACTTTAATCTATGGTGCTAGGTTTTCTTAAAATTGCAAACACTTGGCTGATTCCTTTATGGTTTCTGTCATGAAATAGATTATTTTTATTTGGTTTTGCTTGTTTGAATGGGAATTTGAGTAGGGAGCGTGGGTAAATGGGTAAGCTCATGTTGCCACTTTGAGTGGAAACACAATATTTGGCATTTCAATAACACTGTTATTCTAAGGAAAATAGAGACAGACTCATAGCTAGAGGTCAGGCTGACAACTGTCAGGGACAAGGCTGAGTGAGGGGGGTGTAGGGATTGAGCAAAAAAAGACAAAAAGAAAAGGGGAAAACTCATGGACACAGACAATGGTATGGGGATTGTAGGGCTGGGGGGAGGTGGAGGAGAGTATAGGGCAGTGGTAGTCAACCTAGTCCCTACCGCCCACTAGTGGGCGGTCCAGCTTTCAGGGTGGGCGGTAGCGGAGCAACCAAAATGTAATTAGAAAGATAGATTTAACTATAGTAAGTTGTTTTATAAAGATTTATTCTGCCAAACTTAGCAAAAATCTGACATAAAGTACTTGGTAAGTAATTATTATTATATGCTTTAACTTGCTATAACTCTGCTTTATAAATTTTGTAAAGTAAAGTTACTTCTCTACTTTATAAATCACCATTACTGTGGAACCGGTGGGCGGTTAGAAAATTTTACTACTAATAGAGATACAGAAGTGGGCGGTAGGTATGAAAAGGTTGACTACCCCTGCTCTAGGGGGATAAATGGTGATGAACGGAGACTTGACTTGGAGGCTGAACACCCAATATGGTATAGAACTGGGTACCTGAGACCTGTGTAATTTTGTTAACCAGTGTCACCCCAATAAATTCAATTCAAAATTTAAAAAATAATACTCTGTTCTTCTTTCCTTTTATTTCCTAATGTCAGCAAAACCTGCGCCTATGTTGTGCTTTATATTTTTTAGCTGATAAAACAAGCCAGCCCTGTGGTTCACATGATTATAGGAGAAAGCTAAACCTGGTGTATCACAATCCTGATTCTGCACTTGACATATCTCTCAGAAGGCTGTCTAGAAGTCAACATAAGTGTGACTTCGAAAAGGAAACACAGCTTTGATTTCCTGAGATTAAATTTATTCTTTGGAGGTAGAATCTGATTTGTCATGGCAGTGGACTCTGTTTTCAGAAAAAAATGTGATTTAAAATCAGCCTCCTTCTGTCCTCCCCTTGTGGATGCTGCCCTTTGGTGTGACTCCTTCAGTAGTCTCTCTCTTCTTCATCTCTCCTCAGAGAGCCCCACTGTCCCGCTCTCCCTGTAAAATAAATGATAGCTGCATGCCATTGCAAAGTATCCAAAACAAGGTGGCCACAGATGGAACCCACAAACCCGTGTCCCAGGACAATGCTCTAACTGACTGAGCCAACCAACCAGGGCCTCTGTATAGCTTTCTAGGTGACAGTGGCAAAGTACCCTTTCCCTCGCCACCAAACTCCTAGTATGGTTTTGCTCATTGAGGCTAAAAGCGTTGGTGCATTCTCACTCTGGTCCCTTACTTCCCAGCTCCATTCCAGATGCACTAGGATGGCTGTAGGAGTACAGGCTCCCAAAGCTACTTGACCTTCAAGCCTAGTCACCATTCATGACCACACTCACTGCTACCTCACCTTCTGAGAAAACTACACATTACTTGACAAACGGGCAAGTTTGGGGATGAGAAGACAAACCTACACCCCTTCTGTCTCCATTCTTCTTAGGAACACCCCTGTCCATCCACCCCAGCACCTGATTGGAGAATGAGCCAGGGAGGATGTTCATAGAAACTTCAGCAAATTTTTGACTCTAAGAAAATGAGCCCTGGTGTTTCCCAGACTTGAGTCTCTGTTTCCTTGGAGCAATGGCCACTGATTTGCCAGATTTATTTTGTGTGTGAGAAAAAAGGAGGCACTGCCTATTTCCATGCAGTTAAAGCGTTAGGGAGCAACACAAGAAATAAACTCTCTTCTTTGTAGTAAATAAACACATTTCCATTTCTTCTGCTATACATCCAATGAATTGTTGACAGTGAGGACTTAACATTATTCGTGAAGATCGTGAAGGAGAGCCTATGAATGGGGCAGCCCTAGAGGTCGGAGAGATGCCCCAGAGACCCAGCACCTTCAGCACCACTGCCTGCTGATTCACAATGGTGGCCAGACCCCTCTGTGGCCTGTAGAGGTCTAATAACAATAGAGCACTCCTTATAGGGGCTTTTGATCAGGCATTAGGCTTTCTTCCAAGGCTCTCATCCATGTTGTCTAATTTAATCTTTATTGATAACCCAGGAGCTTGGAACTAACTATGATTATCCATGGCCACACAGCATGAAAACATTGAAGCCTGGATAAACCCTTACAGGGTCGACTCCATACTCTGCAGTTCACAGTCTCACAGTGCACTTGGGACAAGTGTGACAGAGGGAAAGGCTCCATATCGTTTGAAGTTAATGGGATATTCTTGTGCCCTATACTTCCACGTGCTGTTATACAATGAGCAAGGGAGAAGGGGGAGAAGAGGTGCGAGGGAGAGAGAGAGAGGCTTTTGTTATTAAAATAATAACATTTCTCACTATCAAGGACCTATATAGCCCTATCGTGGTAGTTACCGCTGAATCCTTTAGCCCAGGGGTCCCCAAACTTTTTACACAGGGGGCCAGTTCACTGTCCCTCAGACCGTTGGAGGGCCGGACTATAAAAAAAAACTATGAACAAATCCCTATGCACACTGCACATATCTTATTTTAAAGTAAAAAAGCAAAACGGGAACAAATACAATATTTAAAATAAAAAACAAGTAAATTTAAATCAAGAAACTGACCAGTATTTCAATGGGAACTATGGGCCTGCTTTTGGCTAATGAGATGGTCAATGTGCTCCTTTCATTGACCACCAATGAAAGAGGTGCCCCTCCCGGAAGTGCAGCGGGGGCGGATAAATGGCCTCAGGGGGCTGCATGTGGCCCGCGGGCTGTAGTTTGGGGACCCCTGCTTTAGCCCAAAAGACAAAAATGAAAGCCTGATATTTCCCCAAGCAAAAGGACTCTGTTGTTTTTTTTTTCTTCCTTTCTTTTACTTATAACATTTTGTTTTGAGGCAGTAATGAATTTCTTGGTTGATTTAATTAGAAAATCTGCTTTCCTTCCAAACTAGCACTCAGGTAAGTGTCAAGGTTCCAATTATACAGCTAAAAAAACATGTTTGGAATCTATGCTAAAAACCTGATGTGTGTTGGTCTTTAATCATCATAAAGGAAAAATGTGTTTCCAAGTGGTCTAGCTACATAAATAACCATCCATTTCTTAAGTGCACAGTAGACTTTTCCCCTGAGAAAATTCTATAACTTTGAGAGTAATGTAATGGTAATTAATTACCAGAAAGAGATTAATACTGCACACCAAGAATGATAAAGGAATGCATAGAGGCCCAAAAAAACACAGTCTGCCGGCGGCACAGAGAAGGGAGAACAGGGGAACAAGCCTATTTCGTTCCGATTTCAGGCCGTTTCACAAAAGGCTAGTCCTGTTTCTGGGGTTTATTTATTTATTTGTTTTTGAATCAGTTTCTCAGTTGACTCTCTTTCCCTACATCATCTAAATACTTGCAGTAATCTCTTTATTGGCCTGAAAGTTCCTCATAGTATATCTCAACTAAACTGTCACCTTAGAAAATCCATTTATGTCTTGCTGCACCCAAATAATTTTTAATGACCCAATTGGTATCATCTTTTGCTCAGAAACCTTCTGTGGCTCCCCATTACTTTCAGAATACATGCCAGTCTTTAAAGAAGCATTTTGAGGTCCTTCATGACTTTGACCAAATTTTCTGTTTCTTTGTCCTTTGCCCCCAAGGCCAAGCTTCCTCTAACCAAGGGTTCCCCAAATTTGACAGAGTAAATTCATTGGGACACTTCAGACTTAAAAATTCAGATTCCTGGACTGAGGTTTCTTCCAAGGAATCAGATTATCTAAGTAAAGGGACTTAGGATCTCCATTGTAAAAAGTGATCCAAGTCCTTTGGGCACATTGGGAAACTCTGTCCCAAGCAAACCACACCATTTGTTATCCCCTAAACATGGCCTGTGCTTCCTCTCTCCCATGCCCGTTGCTCACCATAAACCATTTAGCTTATTGAAATCCTACCGCAGGTCCTGGCCAGGTAGTTCTGTTGGTTAAAGTGCTCCCAGGCAGCATTAGCTCTCTATTGCCTGTAACAGGTTACCAGTCATGAATTGTGCAGCTATAACAGCACACCTGTATTATCTCACAGTTTCTTTCTTTTCTTTTCTTTTCTTTTTTTTTTTTTTTTTTTGTATTTTACTGAAGCTGGAAATGGGGAGGCAGTCAGATAGACTCCCGCATGTGCCCGACCGGGATCCAGCCGGCATTCCCACCAGGGGGCGATGCTCTGCCTATCCGGGGCATCGCTCTGTTGTGACCAGAGCCACTCTAGCGCCTGAGGCAGAGGCCACGGAGCCATCCTCAGTGCCCGGGCCAACTTTGCTCCAATGGAGCCTTGGCTGCGGGAGGGGAAGAGAGAGACAAAGAGGAAGGAGAGGGGGAGGGGTGGAGAAGCAGATGGGTGCTTCTCCTGTGTGCCCTGGCCGGGAATTGAACCTGGGACTTCCGCACGCCAGGCTGACACTCTACCACTGAGCCAACCAGCCAGGGCCTTATCTCACAGTTTCTGCAGAGCAGGAATCCACGTGGGCTCTGGCTTGGGCTCCTAGGGGCTCCCATCATCTCAGGGCGTAACTGGAAAGGACACTCTTGCTGGCCCACTTGGGGGTCGTGGGCAGCATGCAAGGGCCTCGTTCCTCACTGGCTGTTGGCCAGAGGCCTTCCTGGGGTCTTTGCTATGTGGGCCTCTCCGTAGAGTTTTCTGCAGCATGGCAGCTGGCTTCATCAGAGGAGCAAGCATGAGGCCAAGTGAGGAACCCGAGCTTGGAAGTGACATCTCTTCACTCTGCTGTATTCTGGTCATTAAAAGTGAGTCACTAGGTCCAGCCCACCCCGGGGAGGGCGGGATTCCTTGTTTCCCGACACGTGCAGCCTCCTCTGCGATCCATTATCAGCATTTGACAAATCAGCCGTGATGCATGTTATGATGAAATGTTACATTAAATGTTGTTTTGGTGTTTTACTTGTTAAATTTTAGGTGTCTTTTTGCTTCTGTTTGTAACTTCTGCAAATTTAAGGCAGTATAGGACATATGGAGAGAGGATTTGAATAAATCACTTGACAGCTTTCTCAAAGAATGCCCTTTTAAAATTAATTCATATGACATCCAGTCAAGAGAGAGTAAGTACTACAAAAAATATAAGGTGCTGTTAGCTTATAATTAATTTTCCATGCTACAAAGGCTGAGAGAAAATGTAAACCATTGAGGTTAAAAGATTTACCCAAAGCTTGAAGTGCTTTTGTGTTAAAGCCTTTGTTTTTAAGCTGTCTCCATTCTACCTGGTGGCGTTGATCTTACACCCTGTAGGGTCTGAGTCTTGTCAATTATCAAATTATCTGAGACTCAGTTTCATCTCCTGTTTAGTAGGAGCCTAATTAACATGGACCTGAGAGATTACCAAATCTTGATTAAGCACCTACTGTGTGTGCCCTCTGAAAAGTGCTAGTCTCACTGCCCGAGTGCAGCCTCACTCACAGTGGACACACAATAAATACCAACTGAACTTGACCCTGGGCTTAAGGCGGAGCCTCTGAAGACCTTCCCAGCAGAGCAGGGGAGCTGTGTTTATAAGTGAGATAATATTTATGTAAGGGACTTGAATTTCTGTGAGTGAAACGTGAACTTGCGAACGTTTATTCCTTCAGAAGGCAGAGTTCTGAGCTGGGCCAGGGAAATCAGTTACTCAGTGCCTACTTATTGAATGCCTTTCTGTGTTCGACAGGCTGTCCTTTGGGCCCTGGGGTAGTTGGGTGAAAACGGAGGCATGGTCCTGCTCCTGTGGGACATATGGGGGGAGGCGTGGGTGCTGCCACATTGGGCCAGGCATGTATGGGCCATTGTGCTTGTGTGGACCAGACAGAAAGCCAGAATGCAGTTGGGGGGGTGCCAGTGCTTGTGTTTGCAGTGACATGTTTGGAGGCTGACAGTAGCATTTGTGGTGACACTGAGGCTTCTCGTCCTGTCACAGTGCAGTGGCTGAGAATGTGTCTTCTGGAAACAGCCCGCCTGGGTCTGGTTTGTAGCCTCACCATGGACTTGCTGTGTGGTCTTGGCCGTTAGTTGACCTCTTTGAACTTTGCTTTCTTCATCTGACATGTGCGACTAATGGTAAGATAGATTTCATAGGGTTGTTGTGAGGATTGAAAATGAATACATGGAAAACATTTAGAGCAGTCTGGCATATGGTGTTTGGTAACTGCTGCTACTATCATATTATTATTCTTCGTGTAGCCATTCTCGTCGTCGTTGTTGTAAGTAGCAGTGAGAAGCCTCGTGGCCCTCCTGTCTTGCCATTTACACTTCACCATTTTGTCTTAGTTCCTCTGTCTCCACCTGATCTCAGGGATCTTTGGGTTTATGATTCTTATTTAAGAAAGCCTGGGGGAGTGACGTCATGGAAATGGCGCCATGAGCAGCGCGTCCAACAGCTCTCCCCTAAATCACAACAAATTTATCAACTAGAAACAGAAAAATTTATCCTCGGAGCATTCCGGAGTTCCACACAAACTGATAGCGAAAGGACTGTTATCACTTGAATCTGAGAGACAAGGGTGTGGAGGAAGCTACCGCAGGGACATTCATTCAAGCCGCGAGGTTGTGCGCCTGTGGTGAGTCAGCCCACACTCGGGAGCTGCGAGCAGCCGCGAGCCGCTGCCGCCGCGAGCCGCTGCCGCGAGCAGCCGCGAGCCGCCGCGGGCGCGCGCCCGGTATGGTTGCAGAGCGAGCACCGCTAATGTTCCCAGCGGCCTGCGCACTGTGAGTGAGAGTCGCCAGCCACCGGTGCCCGGAGCACCCCATTCGCGCGCGTGCCCTGGGCATTCCACGCGCCCAGAGCGCCCTACTGGCCCGCACACCCAGGGTGCCCCATTATCCTGCGCCTGGTGCGATCCAGCCGCCAGCGGCAGGGCGAGCGGGAGAGGCACCAGGGTGGTCTTCCCTACTTGGGAGATTCTCTCCGTGGGCGGGGCACCTCACCCAGCCATTCAAGCTAACAATCAAGCGTTGGGGGAGGGGCACGTGCAGGCAGCCTAAAATACCTTCGGGAGCACAGCTGCGACCCAATCACTGAAATTAGCTTAACCCATGAAATCTGTGCACCCTCGGTTCTAATTGATAAGATCTCTCTCAGTTCAGCGACCCAAGACAAGAGGCGTGATATTTTTTAGTGCCTCTCGCTAAAGGGGCGGGGGCAACTTCTGATTGATAGAGCCTCCATATTCAGGGATAAACGCTAACAAGAAGGACTTGGCAGATAATAAGATCTATACTACACTAGTCGCAAGCAGAGACTAGTGCCTCTTCTTCCCAGCAAAAACAGGCTACAAAGTGTGGAAAGCCTGGGTTGAGAGGTCCAACTGAATGATAGGCGCTGAACAGTCACCTTGACAACAATTGACTCCCACCCCCGCCTGATTACACTGGAGGCCCTGACTACCAGAGCCTTTCCCAAAGCCTTGCACTGAGTGGGGATAGAGTGGGGATTTCCCAGCTCTTTGAGCCTCTTACTCCCCAGGCAGAAGCAGTTGCAGCCTTATAGCTGGATCACCATGCTGCTAATTCAGAAAGGGGGGACTAGGAGAGAGAATCCAGGAAAGCAAACTTTCTCATTGTTGGACCCTGCAAACGCCAACAAGCCTTGACTACCAGCAAGACTAAAGCCAATTATAGGACATTGCCATAGAATCCCATCAACTGCAAATCCCTACCTAAGTGTGACACAGGGGCAGAGCCTGGGGTACAGAGTCACCGACCAGGAAGAGGGAGAGAAAAGAAAAAGGAAGAAGTTAACCTCTCAAAATCAAGAAAAATCCACAGACTTTAAACTTGTTCCACTAATTTTTTTTTTGTTGTTGTTTGTTTCTTCTATCTTATTGCCTTTATTTCCTCCACCTCGGTCCTTCTATTCTCTGCCCATCTTATGCTTCCCTTTTCTTGAACTACACTACCCATGAGTGTTACATTTTATTTCTCTTCTTCATCCTCACCCTCCTTTAAGGTTATACTCCAAAACACTTAACTCTCACTCTCTCCTCTTTTGTTTTTTTTTTGTTTGTTTTGCTTTATTTTGTTTTTTTTCTTTTCCTTTTTTATTTCTTCCTTCGTTTTTCTCTTTTTCTTATTTTTTCCTTTCTATTCGTTTTTTCTTCTCTCATTTTACTTTCCTCCCATTTAATCCTCAATCACGAACAAATTAGTTAATTTGGGACTCAAGGCTTTTTTTGGATTTTTCTTATTTGCTTTTGTTTTTATTTTTTTCTTGTTTGTTTATTTTTGTGGCATTTTGGGTCCTCCCAACCCAAGGTCTCCACTGTATTTAGTCTTCGCTCCACTTAATACAATAGATTTTTACTTATTATTTTTATTTTTCTCTTCTTTATTATTCTTTTTTGGTCCTTTTTTCTGGTTCCCTCTTATCCCTCTCATTATATCTCTTAGTTGACCATCACTTACAAGCAAATCATCTTATGCTTGTCTAAGATTTTCTTCCTTTTTTTTTTTTTTTGCATTTAATAGGTCCCTACTCCCTTTTTTTTGCCCCTTGAACTCTTCACCCCAAATCAGGCCCTCCATTATAGGCACGATATTTCCCTGAGGAGGGGAGAGGAGGGAAAGAGAAGAAAGAAAAAAGGGGGAAATAATAAATTATTACTGTTTTTTTTGTGGGGTGTTTTACCTTTTTTTTTTCTTCTTTTTTTTTTTTTACTTTTTACTCTTTATTAATTCTAATTAGTGCTATCAACAAGACCACCCTCAGATGCCGATAAGAAAGAGGAAATCGAATATTATGGATACAAAAGAAAGAGAGGTAACACAAATAGATGTGGAAAAATCTATGGAGAAAAGACAACATATTGGAAGCCTTGGAGCTAAATGACAGAGAATTTAAAATAGAAATCTTAAAAATACTCAGAGATATACAAGAAAACACAGAAAGGCAATATAGGGAGATCAGAAAACAACTCAATGAACACAAAGAATATATTACCAAGGAAATTGAAACTATAAAAACAAATCAAACAGAAATGAAAAACTCAATTCACGAGCTGAAAAACGAGGTAACAAGCTTAGCTAACAGAACAGCCCAGATTGAAGATAGGATTAGTGAAATAGAAGACAAACAACTTGAGGCACAACAGAGAGAAGAAGAAAGAGACTCAAAAATAATAAAAACCGAGAAAGCCCTACAGGAATTGTCTGACTCCATCAGAAAGAATAACATAAGAATAATAGGTATATCAGAGGGAGAAGAGAAAGAAAATGGAATGGAGAATATACTCAAACAAATAATAGACGAGAACTTCCCAAGCCTGTGGAAGGAACTAAAGCCTCAAATTCAAGAAGCAAACAGAACACCGAGTTTTCTTAACCCCAACAAACCCACTCCAAGGCACATCATAATAAAGATGACACAAACCAATGACAAAGAAAAAATTCTCAAGGCAGCCAGGGAAAAGAAGAGTACAACATATAAAGGAAGGCCTATTAGATTATCATCAGATTTCTCAGCAGAAACTCTACAAGCTAGAAGAGAGTGGACCCCAATATTTAAAGCCCTGAAAGAGAGGAACTTTCAGCCAAGAATACTATACCCATCAAAGCTATCCTTCAAGTATGAAGGAGATATAAAAACATTCACAAATACAGAAAAGATGAGAGAATTTATCAACAGAAAGCCCCCACTCCAGGAAATACTAAGGGGGGTTTTCCAACCAGATTCAAAGAACAAAAGAAAACAACACCACAAGTAACAGCTCCACCAAGAACACAATAAAACCAAACTAAAACTGTGACAACAAAGGAAAAAAAGGGGGGAGAGGATGGAGATTAACAGTAGCAAAGGACGATGAAGTGCAGAAATACTTATAAGATAGGGTACTACAATGAATATGGTAGGTACCCTTTTCATTACTTAATGGTAACCACCCTTAAAAAAACCACCACAAAAACACTTGACTTAAAAAAGGTAGCAACAGAGGAAAGAAGTATGGAACACAAACAAACAAAAACAAATGATAGAAAAACAGAAGAATCAAACTAGATACAAAACTAACAGAAAGCAATTTATAAAATGGCAGTAGGGAACCCACAAGTGTCAATAATTACACTAAATGTAAATGGATTAAACTTACCAATAAAAAGACACAGAGTAGCAGAATGGATTAAAAAAGAAAATCCAACTATATGCTGCCTACAAGAAACACATCTAAGCAACAAGGATAAAAACAAATTCAAAGTGAAAGGCTGGAAAACAATACTCCAAGCAAACAACACCCAAAAAAAAGCAGGTGTAGCAATACTCATATCTAATAATGCTGACTACAAGACAGAAAAAGTACTCAGAGACAAAAATGGTAATTTCATAATGATTAAGGGGAAGTTGAATCAAGAAGACATAACAATCCTTAATATATATGCACCAAACCAAGGAGCACCAAAATATATAAGACAGCTACTTATTGACCTTAAAACAAAAACTAACAAAAATACAATCATACTTGGAGACCTCAATACACCGCTGACGGCTCTAGATCGGTCATCCAAACAGAGAATCAATAAAGATATAGTGGCCTTAAACGAAATACTAGAACACCTGGATATGATAGACATCTACAGGACACTTCATCCCAAAGCGACAGAGTATACATTTTTCTCTAGTGTACATGGAACATTCTCAAGAATTGACCATATGTTGGGCCACAAAGACAATATCAGCAAATTTAGAAAAATTGAAATTGTACCAAGCATATTTTCTGATCATAAAGCCTTGAAACTAGAATTCAACTGCAAAAAAGAGGGGGAAAAACCCACAAAAATGTGGAAACTAAACAACATACTTCTAAAAAATGAATGGGTCAAAGAAGAAATAAGCGCAGAGATCAAAAGATATATACAGACAAATGAAAATGAAAATACGACATATCAGAATCTCTGGGATGCAGCAAAAGCAGTAATAAGAGGAAAGTTCATATCACTTCAGGCCTATATGAACAAACAAGAGAGAGCCGAAGTAAACCACTTAACTTCACACCTTAAGGAACTAGAAAAAGAAGAACAAAGACAACCCAAAACCAGCCGAAGAAAGGAGATAATAAAAATCAGAGCAGAAATAAATGAAATAGAGAACAGAAAAACTATAGAAAAAATCAATAAAACAAGGAGCTGGTTCTTTGAAAAGATCAACAAAATTGACAAACCCTTGGCAAGACTCACCAAGGAAAAAAGACACAGGACTCAAATAAATAAAATCCAAAATGAAAGAGGAGAGATCACCACAGACATCATAGATATACAAAGAATTATTGTAGAATACTATGAAAAATTATGTGCCACCAAATACAACAATCTAGAAGAAATGGATAAATTCCTAGAACAATACAACCTTCCTAGACTGAGTCATGAAGAAGCAGAAAGCCTAAACAGACCAATCAGCAGGGAGGAAATAGAAAAAACTATTAAAAACCTCCCCAAAAATAAAAGTCCAGGCCCAGACGGTTATACTAGTGAATTCTATCAAACATTCAAAGAAGACTTGGTTCCTATTCTACTCAAAGTCTTCCAAAAAATTGAAGAAGAAGCAATACTTCCAAACACATTTTATGAGGCCAACATAACCCTCATACCAAAACCTGGCAAGGATGGCACAAAGAAAGAAAACTACAGACCAATATCTCTAATGAATACAGATGCTAAAATACTAAACAAAATACTGGCAAACCGAATACAACAACATATTAAAAAAATAATACATCATGATCAAGTGGGATTCATCCCAGAATCTCAAGGATGGTTCAACATACGCAAAACGGTTAACGTAATACACCATATCAACAAAACAAAGAACAAAAACCACATGATCTTATCAATAGATGCAGAAAAGGCTTTTGATAAAATACAACACAATTTTATGTTTAAGACTCTCAACAAAATGGGTATAGAAGGAAAATATCTCAACATGATAAAGGCCATATATGATAAACCATCAGCCAACATCCTATTAAACGGCATAAAACTGAGGACTTTCTACCTTAAATCAGGAACAAGACAGGGTTGTCCACTCTCTCCACTCTTATTTAACGTGGTGCTAGAAGTTCTGGCAAGAGCAATCAGACAAGACAAAGAAATAAAAGGCATCCATATCGGAAAAGAAGAAGTAAAGTTATCACTTTTTGCTGATGATATGATCCTATACATCGAAAACCCGAAGGACTCCACAAAAAGATTATTAGAAACAATAAACCAATACAGTAAGGTCGCAGGATACAAAATTAACATACAAAAGTCCATAGCCTTTCTATATGCCAACAATGAAATATTAGAAAACGAACTCAAAAAAATAATCCCCTTCACGATTGCAACAAAAAAAATAAAATACCTAGGAATAAACATAACAAAGAACGTAAAGGACCTATATAATGAAAATTACAAAGCATTGTTAAGGGAAATCGAAAAAGATACAATGAGATGGAAAAATATTCCTTGTTCTTGGATAGGAAGAATAAATATAATCAAAATGGCCATATTACCCAAAGCAATATACAAATTTAATGCAATTCCCATCAAAATCCCTATGAGATTTTTTAAAGAAATGGAACAAAAAATCATCAGATTTATATGGAACTATAAAAAACCCCGAATAGCCAAAACAATCCTAAGGAAAAAGAATGAAGCTGGGGGCATTACAATACCTGACTTCAAACTATATTATAGGGCCACGATAATCAAAACAGCATGGTATTGGCAGAAAAATAGACACTCAGACCAATGGAACAGAATAGAAAGCCCAGAAATAAAACCACATATATATGGTCAAATAATCTTTGATAAAGGGACCAACAACACACAATGGAGAAAAGAAAGCCTCTTCAACAAATGGTGTTGGGAAAACTGGAAAGCCACATGCAAAAGAATGAAACTCGACTACAGCCTGTCCCCGTGTACTAAAATTAATTCAAAATGGATCAAAGACCTAAATATAAGACCTGAAACAATAAAGTACATAGAAGAAGACATAGGTACTAAAATCATGGACCTGGGTTTTAAAGAACATTTTATGAACTTGACTCCAATGGCAAGAGAAGTGAAGGCAAAGATAAATGAATGGGACTACATCAGAATAAAAAGTTTTTGCTCAGCAAGAGAAACTGATATCAAAATAAACAGACAGCCAACTATATGGGAAATGATATTTTCAAACAACAGCTCAGATAAGGGCCTAATATCCAAAATTTACAAAGAACTCATAAAACTCAACAACAAACAAACAATCCAATAAAAAAATGGGAAGAAGACATGAACAGACACTTCTCCCAGGAAGAGATACAAATGGCCAACAGATATATGAAAAGATGCTCAGCTTCATTAGTTATTAGAGAAATGCAAATCAAAACTACAATAAGATACCACCTCACTCCTGTTAGATTAGCTATTATCAACAAGACGGGTAATAGCAAATGTTGGAGAGGCTGTGGAGAAAAAGGAACCCTCATTCACTGTTGGTGGGACTGTAAAGTAGTACAACCATTATGGAGGAAAGTATGGTGGTTCCTCAAAAAACTGCAAATAGAACTACCTTATGACCCAGCAATCCCTCTACTGGGTATATACCCCAAAACCTCAGAAACATTGATACGTGAAGACACATTTAGCCCCATGTTCATTGCAGCACTGTTCACAGTGGCCAAGACATGGAAACAACCAAAAAGCCCTTCAATAGAAGACTGGATAAAGAAGATGTGGCACATATACACTATGGAATACTACTCAGCCATAAGAAATGATGACATCAGATCATTTACAGCAAAATGGTGGGATCTTGATAACATTATAAGGAGTGAAATAAGTAAATCAGAAAAAAACAAGAACTACATGATTCCATACATTGGTGGAACATAAAAATGAGACTAAGAGACATGGACAAGAGTGTGGTGGTTACCAGGGGTGGGGGGAGGGAGGACATGGGAGAAAGGGAGGGAGAGAGTTAGGGGGAGGGGGAGGGGCACAGAGAACTAGATAGAGGGTGGCGGAGGACAATCTGACTTTGGGTGAGGGGTATGCAACATAATTTAATGACAAAATAACCTAGACATGTTTTCTTTGAATATATGTACCCTGATTTACTAATGTCATCCCATTACCATTAATAAAAATTTATTAAAAAAAGAAGAAATAATAAGAAACAAACCTTATTAATAATTTCAGCAATAAAGTAAAAATACTTAGTGATGGAAAGATGCAAAAGTAAACCTGAATAAATGAATAATGTTCTTTGTTATTGGTTTACTAGAGTCAAGATTATAAGGTCAATTCTTCTAATTTTGCATGATTATTTTCTATATGAATTTAAGAATCAACTTGTTTACCTCCAGAAAAAAAATAAAAATAAAAGATTAGCCATGAATCATAAAAAAAGAAAAAAAAAAGAAAGCCTGGGAAGTGTGCTAAATGCAGTTTTGGGAGCCCCATCTGGGTTCAGTGGGCTTGCTAGGTTGGTTGTGAGACCCAGGAATCGACATTTTTTTTTAAAATTTTTATTTATTTATTTATTCATTTTAGAGAGGAAAGGGAGAGACAGAGGGAGAGAGAGAGGAGAGATAGAGAGAAGGGGGGAGGAGCTGGAAGCATCAACTCCCATATGTGCCTTGACCAGGCAAGCCCAGGGTTTCGAACCGGCGACCTCAGCATTTCCAGGTCGACGCTTTTATCCACTGCGCCACCACAGGTCAGGCCGGAATTGACATTTTAAACAGGCCCCCAGGAAGGCCACACTCACAGAGACTCCACCTTCCTTGAAGTTTGTAGTCACAACACTTGGGGTTCGCAGAGATGCTGCCTTGCTCCTGACGCTGGATTCAGTGCTCAGGATAGATCATTTATAACCCTCACCGGATCTCTGCTGGATCAACGTTCTCCTCCCCATGTAACGACGAGCGGACTGAGGCTCAGGAAGTTCCGATACCTTACTTAAGGCACCGGAGGCGGAGAGTTCCCGAGCCTGTCTCTTCCTGAGCCGGTCCCCTTTCCACCGTGCCATGCTGTGCCGCCCTGTGTAGACACCTGCTTCACTGCTTTTCATCAGTCAGTCTCTAAAGTGAGTTCATTTAGGGTGTGGGTGGGCGAAGCCATGGCAGAACCCAGGATCTGAGTCCAAACTGAGACCAGGCTGGAGGAATACAAAGGCCTTCACCTCTTTTTTCTTCTTCTTATTTTTTTTTAGTCTAAGAAATAAAGCATTTTATTTAAAAAAAAATTTTCCCAGCTTTACTGGGATATAACTGACATATAACATTATGAAGTTTAAGGGGCACAATGTGTTCAATTGGTACACTTCTATCTGACAAAATGATTACCACCATAGCGTTGGCTGACGCCTGTATCATGTCATATGATTAGAACGGGGAAGGCCCTTCAGATCTTAGCTTCATAGCTGCCTGTCAAGCCAGCCTGCAGGGCCTTTTCTCTGGCTTCCCGCTCTGGTTCCCAAAGCAGTACATTTGCCTTATTCTTTAAGACAGCAATCCTGCTTCTCAAGTCACCTTGAGAATCACCTTATTTTTCATGCCTTATTTTTCACTTTGCACACCATTCTCTGGTTCCTCTGAGAGAAGTGTACTTTACAGCTCTGCCTCGTGTCTTCCTGAGACTGGCGAGTTAACCAGAGCAGGCAGGGGACTGAGGTCTCTGACTTTTAGGCTCAAGTGCTGTCCATAAGGGGAAAAGGACCGGCTCCAACGAACAACACAGAAGGGTTTTCCCCCAAATGAAAAGCGAAAGGGGTGCCAGGCAAACGAAAGGAAGAAGCGTTCACCGTGGTGAGATTTTCTAGGAGGGGTGACCCTGGATGGGCATTTGAAAGGGAAAAAGCATGTAGGCAGGCAGAGATGTGGAGGGGACAGGCGTGAAGCCAGGGAGGCAGGAAAGATCATAGCCTGCTTGGGGACTGGACTGGAAGAAGCTTCTGTGACAGAGAAAAGGATGGTGCTGGTGTGACTGGAGAGATAGGTATGACCGGACACGCCCTGCTCAGGACTCAGTGGGGAGCCGTGGAGGGTTTGCAGTACAGGTGGAACCTTGATCGATCTATCTTCTATCTATCTATCTATCTATCTATCTATCCATCCATCCATCCATCTATCTATCTATTTTTAACTTACTGAGAGAAAGAGAGAGAATTTGTTGTTGCACTCATTCATGCATTCATTGGTTAATTCTTGTATGTGCCCTGACCGAGGATCAAACCCACAACCTTGGCATATTGAGATGACGCTGTAACCCAGGGGTCCCCAAACTTTCACACAGGGGGCCAGTTCACTGTCCCTCAGACTGTTGAAGGGCCGGACTATAAAAAAACTATGAACAAATCCCTATGCACACTGCACATATCTTATTTTAAAGTAAAAAAACAAAACGGGAACAAATAAATGTTTCAAATAAAGAACAAGTAAATGTAAATCAACACACTGACCAGTATTTCAATGGGAACTATGGGCCTGCTTTTGGCTAATGAGATGGTTAATGTTCTGTTCCATATTTGTCACTGCTAGCTGTAACAAGTGATATGATGTACTTCCGGAGCCATGACGCACTTTACTCCGCATCCTGTGCTCCTCTCACTGACCACCAATGAGAGAGGTGCCCCTTCCAGAAGTGCGAGCAGGGGCCGGATAAATGGCCTCAGGGGGTTGCATGTGGCTGCGGGGCCGTAGTTTGGGGACCCCTGCTCTAACCAATTTAGCTACTCGGCTAGGATAGAAGTTTGATTTCTAATTATGTGCATGTCCACAGTGTGTTAGGCAGGGGGTGCTGAGGCTGAGGTCTAGAGGATCTGGAAAACCGAGATGACCTACGGTGAAATTTTATTCCATTTGAAATAAATTTGAAGTTTTAGTGTATGTGCCAATGCGTGTGTGCTCATGCGTGCACACACATGCACAGACACACGTCACACAAGGACCTCCGTATTCTACCAGAGAGGACTTCCCTTATAGTTTCCACATCTTTCACATTTCTTGTGAAGTTTTGCTATAAAGGAGAGATGCATATGAACATAGCAAAATGAACTGAAAAATTAACCAAATATTTGAAAGCAAAGTTAACTTCCTGCTAATGCCCAAATCTTCTTTTATAATTTTATCTCAAGCAATTCTCCACATGCTTCCCTTGACAAGGATATCATTTAAAGTCACAGTGGAGTGAATGCAACAAATATGCTTCTCCTTCCCTCTCATGACAAGTTTTAATGTAAGTGTCAGAGCGTGGATCTTTAAAATCTATTCTGTCGCCTCTCCAGTCAGCTCTCTCCACTCTAGCATGTGAGAGGCATTCAGAACGTCAGCAGAGAAATAGATTTGTAACTTCTGATGTCCAATTAAAATGATCCGGCAGCTATTAATTGAATGTTTCCCGGGCACTGAGGCCCATGCCCGGTGATAGGGATGGATTCGGCATGGATGTGACCGTGCCGTCGGTGCTTGGAGGGGTGTACACCCAAGGTTCAAGTTTGGGGAACAGTTGTAAACTGAGTCACAGAGCAATAAGTGGGACTGGGCGCCTGAACTTTGTTTTATAGGCCTGTCGCTTGAATTGTAGTGGTGAATGCAAGGAGATGGGGTGGGCAGATGTCTTTAACAGCTTGATAAGTCATGTTAAAAAGAAGTGTAGGTTTTAGTCACTTTATTCTAAAAACAGTGGTGTCGAAGCCTTTGAAATAAAAGGTTTTAAGAAAGGGGCTAATGCCAGATGGTCATCTTAGAAAAGGCACTTTGGTGGAAAGCAGGGCTAATATTAGCATACACTGAGTGATTGATAACTTTTAAAAATGTGCCTTTGTATCTCAGGAGATTGCAGAGCCTGGTGCCTGGATTCGTGATGGGGGGAGTAAAGCCATAGCTAGAAAGCAGCCCCTGTGCCCCTAGTGGCAGAGTTTGCAGAATGGCCCTTCCTGAAGGGAGGAACGGGGACGGCAGGTAGGGGGCTGAGAGGAGCAATGGAGAATGCAGGTGAAGGCTGTCAGGTTGGTCCTAGACAAGGAGTGATGGAGGCCTGAACCCAGACAGTGGCAGGCAGAGAATGCCGAGAAGATGGGTTTGATCAAATCAGGGGGTCTCGGGCTTGACTGAATATAGGAGGGCGAGGGAAAGAAAGATATTGAGGCCGATGCCCCAGTGACTGACTCAGCGGTCTCGCGATGTCACAAAGCAACTGTCTCAGTAGGCGACCGCATTATGTTCACATTCAAAGGTAGCCTGTGGTTTAAAATATGGACCAAGATGTGTACGTGTTTAGTGATCATTGGCTCTGATTATCTATGGGAATCTATTCAGCGCATCCCAAATTACTGCTAAACTATTCCTCAAGCAAGTGAGAATAAACTTTCTTTGATTTTTAGCTCCTTTTGATGTGGAAGGGTATTCTATGTGGGAGCCATGGGGGGGCATATTTCCTGAGCCCCTTCTGCTGCCCACTTCATACCCCCCACCCCCATGCGTTCTAGTGATCCTTAGATCCTCTCTCTCCTTATCTGACCTGCATGCAGTAAAGGGGCCAACTCAGAAAAGGCAAGGAGCCCTTGCCAAGCCCAAGCATCACACCAGTGCTGCTGGCTCTTCATCTGACCCGGAGGTGAGGGGGCTCCCACGGCCACGGCTCCCTCCCCTCCGGGGACTGCGGGCTTGTCTTGCCCTGGGGCCCATCGCTGACCTGCTCCTGTTGGCACCATTGAGGCAGCACAGCACTCGGTGAAAGGGAGAACTGTCTGGCTGCTCAGCATTTCAAAAGCACTGGATTTTAACCAAGCCAACCATTTAATTTAATAAAAGAACTCCATGGATCAATTTTCACACAAAATCAGTATCTGTTTTTTCAGTGCTCTGATCACATTTCTTGGCCAGCCCAAATCTAAAATATCTGTCCCATTATCTTGGGGTTTTTTTTTTAGTTTTGTTTTAAGAATTAAACACATACACATACACACAAAACTACAAAAGCAAGAACAAAATGAAAAAAACAAAAACAAAAAGAAGTAATTCTTTTGAACAGAGGTTTTCTGAAGTGTTTCTTTTAGTGTAAGCTTTCATTCCTTCAAGGACGAGACGCCAGACTGACAAAATGGCAAATCAACATGTTTTCTCTGTGCTGGTGTAATTCCTGAGCCTGAGTGAGTGTGGACCGTTTCAGAAAGTGGATTTGCTGTGGAGTTGGGCAGGCTGGAGTGGCTCCCTGTTACCGGGAGAGCAGCCGGATTCTTGCGGGAGAAGCCTGGGTCGGAGTGCTCCTTCCTTTCTGGAGGCTCGAGAAGAAGGGAAAGGAGAAGGAACTCGGAGCATGCGTCAGGACAGAAATGGAAAGCGCCGGACGGGAGGGGAGTTTCATGGTCATCCTCATGTCAGATACCTTTGCCTGCTTTCATTTCATGTGTGTGGTGGTTTGAATAGGTAGCTCAGGCGGTGCCCAGACCATGTGGACAGGACTGGTGGGCCACGTGTCCATCTTTAGCAGCGGAGGAAAGGGCCATGCCTGCTCCCATTGTGTTGTTATTGTAGTTGACACTTGCAGCTCACTAGTCATTTGGGCTTCACGTGGACGCAGAACAGAACAGGTTCAGCAGGGTCTAACCTCCGTCTAGCCTCCCGCATCTAAAATTACCTCATTCTTTTTAAAAATTGCTAGTTCTTGATTTTTTTTTCCTTTTCACTTCTGTTACTTTTCTCGAACATGGTTTTCAACCATTCCGTGGCCCCTTGGGTTGCTGTTTATGGAACCCTTGTAAGTCTCAGTTGACTGTACCCCAGAAGACCTTTGCTCTGACATTGTTGGCTCTGTGCCTTTTGCTGTGTCATCAAGTATTCAAGGAGGTCATCAAGAGGACGTACGTGACTGCAGGTGGACCCACCAGCTATACCTGGGCAATTGGAGGCTCCTCATCCTGCCCCTGTTCTTGGAATGTACCCGCCCATTGTTCCTACAGCTGGAACCACTTTCAAGGGCACAGCCTTGAGAGATCAATGCACCACTGAGACCTTCTGGACTGAACGCCTGACTTAACCCCGTAAGGCCTCTGTGCAAACTTTCAAGATTTTGACACTGGGTGTGTAGGTCAACTCATCTTGCTGTCACCCAAGATCACCTTGTAAGTTCCTTACTGAGTAAAACTGCGACCTACTTACCCACCTGGAGCCGTGTGCCTCTTACTTTGTCCTCTACTGGGGGCCAGTTTGCCATTCAACAAGAAGATACATTCAGAGCATCCTCATTTTCTCAAATTCCTGTCTGTTTTATCTTCAATTTAAATACAGCAGGCTACCACAATGGATTTAAAGTGAGGAATGGGATGCAGTCATGACAGAAGCCATGGTATGTAGTGTTGTGATTCAGGTAGATGTATCTTGTGTGAATTTCTGTCATCTTTTTAGTTCCAGGCTGTTGGAACAATGGATCTGGAGGAGGCTGTTTTAATTTCCTGCTCCCAGTCTTTTGCATTAAGAATGATGACTCTCAGGGGAAAACCCTGATTAATTCAGTGCTATGGCAGAAGTGTACCTGTCATGAGGGCGAGGGTGGGCTCCGATGGAAGCGTGCTGATGTTTCCTAAGGCAATTCTGTTTCTTTATGTTTAATTTTTTAAAATTTTTATTTATTGATTTTGTAGAAAGAGGGAGGAAGGGAGAAAGACAGAGAAAGGGAGAGAGAGAGAGAGAGAGGGAGAGAAACATCAATTTGTTGTTCTGTTTATTCACGCTGTCACTGGTTAAGTCCTGTATATTCCTTGAATAGGGGTTGAACCTGTAACCTTGTCAGGTTGGGATGACGCTCTAACCAACTTAGCTACCTGGCCAGGGCCTGGGAAGTATTGTTTATTGAATCTCCAGATTTATCTAACATTCAAACATTTGTGTGTATGTGTGTGTATTTACCTGCTGTGCGCCAGACTCGGGCATGTTAATATTAGACCAAACATTCTATTATAAAACTTAACCCTGTAAACATAATCATAATAGGACACCTTATTTTTTATTGAAGATGGTGGGTCTCATCACAGCATCACAAAAATCACTGGCCAATACTTGGGAACTAAGCGTAATTAAACTTTTATGTCTGTTTCCATATAAAAGGCCAGAGTGCTATTCACCCATTTGGAGAATGTTTTTAGGAGGGCTAATTTTAAACATAGTCACAATGGAGTGTTTTGGAAGGCCCCTCATGAACCTGTCACCCTGCAGCTGATGGGAAAAGCCGAGGGGCTTCTGGTCAGAAGACGCAGGCCTGGAAAAGGAATCATTAATATTCATGTGAGACTCACACTCGTAATCACGTGGGTATTCATTCACCCCCAGTTCCAAAAACGGATTTATTAATGGGCTGCTTCTCCTATGGGTGACTGAGGCCTGAACAAGGATAAATGGCAGCAGGACCGTGTTTGCTTACCTAACAACGGCCCTTAACCCTCCCTCCCAGGGAACAGCAGTTGCCAGGAGGCAGACCAGTTGAGTGATGGTGAAGAGTTAGGTCTGGTCAATGATTTACTCTTGTAGTTAAAGATGAGCACCCACCCACGACTTTCCTTCTCACCACATCAGTGTCTCGTGTCTTGTCCAGTAAGCTTCCTTGTGTGCCCAGGGATCAAATAGCACCACGTACCCTGGGAATTCGGAGTTCCTTCTGTGTCCTGAGACCTGTTTTTCTGATCCCTTGGATCTGGAAGCGTGTGTTGGGAGGATGGGCAGTTTTCTATCTGCGTTGGAGATTGTTAGGGGTGTGGAATTTGGGGCCCCTCCTTAAACCGACTGCATCAGAATCTGTGTTTTAATAAGACCTCTCATTGGTTCATTGCGCTTTAAAGCTTAGAAAGCGCTGCTTAGAGGCACTTACGGCTTTTTTTACATTTTACCTTCCTTTTGCCGAAAAAGTTTTCCAGTGCAGTTCTTCATTTAACACAGAGTACCTCTCCTCCTTCCCTCCACCAAAAGAAATCATGATAGTTTTGGAAGCAGGCATCATTTAGACCTGAAAGGGGAAAGTGGTGGAGAGAGCAGTTGCATTTGGAACTCAATGTTGGATAAGCATGATTTTAAGATACCCTAAATATGCCCGTTTTAGAAGTCTAAACACAATCATAGTCGCAGGTATAATTCAAACAGGAACGCTTTACCTATCTTCTGAGGAAATCAATGTGTATTTTTAAGTGCATGTGTACGGGGCTTCCTTAATGAAACTTTCACTGTGAAAGCATTTTATGCCTAATGCATCCTTAAGTGAAGTTTTGCATTCTTAATTTTCCACTCAAGTAATTTAGAAACCATTAGTTAGAGAGTGGAACTCGAAGATAAAGTAGGATCCTCATCCGTTTACGTGGTTTCCTCTCACAACTGCTCTTATAATTGTCAGAGAAAGATAAATTCTTAATTTTGTTTTATTATTGAATACATCTGGGTAGCGGATTCATATGTTTCACGAGACCTACCTGTCGGCAGGAGTGGCAGAGGACAGGCGATGGACTGATGGGGTAAGGGCAAACTAATGTATTCCGGGGTTCTCCACCCGCCCAGCGGGCAGCCTCTCTCCTCTGTCACTAGGACGGAACCTTACCCCTTGTCTGTCTGCGTCTCCTCCCCGAAGCAGCCGAGGACCTTCTGTTTCTCTGTTGTTCCTATGGGTCATGTATGTGGTGTACCACGGAGCAAGACAAGCGGCCGGTTGCCGCTCTGGAAGTGAGAGATTTTTTTTGCTGTCACCTTCCAAAATTAGCAGTCCTGGGTGGTGGGGACAGTGAAGTCCGAAGTGGGGGCCCTTTTCTTATTTCTCTCCTCAAACGTGTGGTTCTGCCTTGTAGCTCTTTTCAAATCTCATCACAGGATCTTTTTCTCTTGTGCTTGAATGGTTTTATTTTTCTTTCAAGTTAGAAATCTCTCAGAAAAAGGCTTTGAGGTACAATCTGATTCAAATTTCAAACGTAAAGAGACGTGCTTTTCTGATCTAAAGAAAGAATCACGTTTGCAAATACTAATATTTGCCTACTGCCCTTTCCAATACACTCTGAATCGCCCGTATAGATCAGCCTCCATGTGTGGTTCACAGCTGTGATTTAATGCGAGGGTATGTAATACGTAACTTCTCATATCTAACAATTGACCTCTTTTCTTTTTACATCAACTTCATAAGAAATTTGAGTTAGACATTTTATCATAGTCCCTAGTTCCGATGTTTTAAAAAACTTACTAGCTTGTATGGTATTTCTGAGTATATTTAATGTATTTCAATACTAGAATTTTATTACAAATAAAATGTACAGACTTGCAGATTACAAATGAGGGGAGGATTTGCACAATGAGCAACACTTTCTGATGAATCTATGCGCTTTGGAGGAGGGAAATTGAGGTTAAAAGAAGCTACTTACACAATCTCTAGGCCAAATGTCCTTAACCTTAGGGCATCTGGGACAGACTGTATAGTACATTTTTCCCCCTAGACAAAGGATTTCCTTGAATTGCAAAGTGGTTCACGTTTAAAGAAAAGCGTATAATATTTACTGCTCTAGTTTTTCATAACTCAAACCTCTACTCCCATTTTCTTTAAATATTTGTGTGCCACAAGCATACCTGGTTTCCACAATAGTTTCCAGTCCCCAGTTTCATGATCTGCTTCAGCCAGGACAGTAACTGTTCAGAACAGAAGTATATAGCTTCATGTTTCCAAGAGAAGAGAACTGATATTTGTTCATAGGTTTTGTAAATCATAGTGGTTTATTCTAAGGCAGGGGTCCCTTAGAATAAGGGACTTTTTACACAGGGGGCCAGTTCACTGTCCCTCAGACCGTTGGAGGGCCGGACTATAAAAAAAAACTATGAACAAATCCCTATGCATACTGCACATATCTTATTTTAAAGTAAAAAAAAAAAAAGGAACAAATACAATATTTAAAATAAAGAACAAGTAAATTTAAATCAACAAACTGACCAGTATTTCAATGGGAACAATGGACCTGCTTTTGGCTAATGAGATGGTCAATGTGCTCCTCTCACTGACCACCAATGAAAGAGGTGCCCCTTCCGGAAGTGTGGCGGGGGCTGGATAAATGGCCTCAGGGGGCCGCATGTGGCCCACAGGCCGTAGTTTGGGGACCCCTGTTCTAAGGTTTGTGTTGCCTATGTCTACACATATGCATAATATATATAGAGAGACCTGTGTGTGTATATATATATGCATGTGTATGCATAGATGCCTTTGTGTATTTATGTGTGTACATTTACATGCATGTAGTATGTGTGTGAATGTATGCATGTGTATATATGTGTATGTATATGCACGCTTATCCATCGATGCAAATATGTGTATACAGCGATAGGCAAAAGTAAGCTTACAGTTCTGACCACATGAAACATAGAGTGAATAAAGCTATTGTACTCATGAGAACCTGCATGTCCTTTCCTATACGAACAACTATAAACTTACTATTGTCCACCCCTGTATATGCATACTTGTATAACTATATATCTATATATGTATATATATCTATGTGTGTACAGTGGTCCCTCATCTATCATGGGAGTTGGGTTCCATGCCCCACCCCGCCCCGTGATAGGTGAAAATCTACGAAGTAGTGAACTTATATTTATTTCATTATTCATATATATTTTAAGACTTTCCAAATCCTCCTCACACTCTTATAAACTTTTCCCACACTGTTATTAACCTTTCCCGCACTTATTGTGCTTATTTTACCACAAAAATAATTAAAATAATAGATATATAAAAATACCTATATACTGCAAAATCCCACAATATAGCAAAAAAAATCCGTGATACAAAATTAGAAATATATAATTTAAAAATCCCCGCTACAGTGAGACCACGAAAAGTGAACTGTGATACGGTGAGGGATGACTATAGGTTTATGTGCACATACATATGTATATATAATGTACGTGTGTATGCATGTATATGTGTGCACACATACATGTGTATATGTATAGAGGAATTTATATATATAATACATATGTGTGTATTTCTGTATTCATGTGTGTTTATGTGCTTCTTCTTCTTCGTGTTCAAGCCAGAGCCCTGCAGCTATCTATAAATGGAGCCCCGTGAGAGCGGTGCTGCAGGGACGTAAGGAGGAGGGCTGTGGAGCTCAGAGGGGAGAACTGGCTTCCGTCTCCTGAGCAGGCTCCCAGGAGGGCCAGGTGGAGGGAGCTTGGGTGAATTCTGTCCTGGAGCTCCCGGCTTTCCTAAGATTGACATTTCTTAGGTGACTCTTCCATCGATAATTCCCTAGTCAAGTGGGTAGAGGTCCAGTGGGTTTTTATCTCAGTGTTTGCATTGTAAGTGTGCGTCCTTCTCATTATGTTGGGTAGCAGGTGGAGGACAGCGTTGGATGATGGGTGCCCCGCCTTGCTTTGGCTGAGACCCGCTGTGGGCAGACCGGAGCACGGCAGTCAGTGGGTTCAGTTACCTGGTCCTTTTTCTTGCTCTAGCGCGATGTTGGATTTTCCTTGTCCGGACAAGCTCATTACTCAGAAACTTCGAGGAGCCCTGTCATTAGGCAGTGTCTCTACCAGAGAGCAGGAGAGAAAGACAGCTGGTGGCTTCTTTCCCTACCGTCGGCTCCTGATGCCAATGAAAAAGATTGGCCGGTTTTCTCCATTGCTTTTTCTAATGCTGTTTCTTGGATTTTGAAGCCTGCCCTGTGGTGGCACAGTAGATAAAGCGTCGACCTGGAATGCTGAGGTCACCAGTTCAAAACCCGGGGCTTGCCTGGTCAAGGTGCATACAGGAAGCAACTGCTATGAGTTAATGCTTCCTACTTTTGCCCCTGTCTAAAAATCAATAAATAAAATTAAAAAAAATTTTTTTAAAGAAATTTATAAATAAGTGGTTTTGTGTTTTGTTTTGTTTTTTAACTTCACACATTGAGTGTACAATGGGTGAGTTCCTTGTTGCTTACTGACAGGTTATTCTCAGCCATTCCATTGTGAAGGACTTTGTTTAATAACTTGATAAGGTATTCATGACATTTTAACAAACCCCCTGTAAGTTGGGTGGCCATACTTTTCTTTTTCTAGTAAGTTAGGTTATAGCAATGTTAAAATTATTTTTTTTCTGTATAGTTGATCATGGACAATGTTTTTTTAAAGCTTTCTAATCACCCTTACGCCATAGTAAAACTTCTATACTTGTATTTCCAAATAAAATCCTTCAATCAGCTCTTTATTGTTTCAAGAAATAAAACTTGAGAGGTGTAGAGTTGAGTCGTAAAGTGATATATAAAATGTCTAGATAATAGTTTTACTGTTTCATTAGATAATATTGAAAAATCCCACCTCTCTACTGTGTTGCCTCTGTGATTTAGTTCAAGAGGAGCATAATTTTTAATGGAAAAAATTTTGAAGGCTTTAAATACTTTTCAAACTTCAGGGACATAATGGGTGGGAATACATTTGGGTTTTCAGGATGATTTTTAAAAGTCTAAAAAACAGAGTTTCCTGTATACAGTGTGTTTTTAGACAGGATAAGCATTTGCTCCTATGATATTATTGGTCATATTTAAGCCCATATATGTGAATTTTTATACTGATTCTGGGGGGAAAAGTTACAGAATTATTAATATCGTAATGATAATGTTCAAATTGTAATAATCAATTACCCACTGCCAACTTCTCTTGACCCTCAGGTGTGTTGATAACATGACAAATATCCTTATCACCTAGTCAGCATGACATAATCTGCCTCCTCTCCATTCTTCAAACCCACTTCATTCCTAAGTCACTGGGTTCAGCTTCACCTTCAGTATGTTGAATCCTTTGCCCATGATGCTAGTTTTAAATTCCACATCACTTTGCCAACTGTAGCTTCTATTTATAATCTATGCTTCTTGGGGTTCTCCACTATCAACCACCCTGGAAACTACTTTGTTCAAAATCTTTCTAATGGTCCACCCGTCATCAGGCCAGCCCCATGAACAGAGTTGTAATTGTTGCCAGGTAGACAGTTCTAATTAATTTCATTTATTTTATTTTATTATTCAGTGAGAGGAGGGAAGGCAGAGAGACAGACTCCCTTATATGCCCCAACCGGGATCCACCTAAGCCCTCTAGGGGGCAGTGCTCTGACATCTGGGGCATTGCTCTGTTTTTCAGCAACTGAGCTCTTCTTAGCACCTAAGGTGGAGGCCATGGCATCATCCTCAGTACCTGGAGCCATCTCACTCCAATCAAGCCATGGTTGTAGGAGGGGGAGAGAGAGAGAGATGTGAAAGGGAGAAGGATGGAGAAACAGATGGGTGTTCCTACTATGTGTCCTGACTGGAAATCGAACCCAGAACATCTACATGTCAAGCTGACGCTCTACCACTGAGGCAACTGGCCACTACCTAATTAATTCCAATGACATTGTTTTTAATAATTGTTTTAAAAGATTCTATTTATTGATTTTATTGAGAAAGGAAAGGAGAGAGAGAGAGAAGAACACCAATTTGTTCCTGTATGTGCCCTGACGGGGGATCAAACCGATAGCCTCAGCACTTCAGGGCAATGCTCCAGCCAACTAAGCTATTCAGCCAGGGCCATTTGACAAATTTCATTAGCTGAGTGCCTGTGCTCTGCCAGATACTATACAGAATACCTAGAATTTGGGGGGTCCTTGCCTATAGAAAGATCTCTGACTGAAGAAGGAGGATGTAAGGAAGAGACTAAATATTGCAGTAGAGAGTATTAAAGGCTACCAGAGAAGAAAGAAAGAAGAGCAATAGCATATTAGGGGCAGTGCCAATCAACTGAATTGGCTGCAGTCAGGGAAGGGTCCACAGAATCAGTAACAGTGGGGGGACAGATAGTACAGAGGAATAACTTAATACCCACAAGGAAGTGTGGTATAAGTTTTCCTTGTAACTGACTTTATTCTTCTTTTATTGTCATTGTGTATTAATGATGGTATAATTGTAGACTATGTGAAAAATTTTAATAAGACCACATGTTATAAACGATGGTATGACTTTTAAAACTTACTAATTGTTGAGCAATTACAAAGCTAAGTTCTTTTTTTGCGCATGTGTGACAGAGACAGACACAGAGAGAGGGACAGATAGGGACGGGCAGACAGGAAAGGAGACATACGAGAAACATTCATTCTTTGTTGTGGCACCTCAGTTGTTCATTGATTGCTTTCTCATATGTGCCTTGACCTGGGGCTACAGCAGAGTGAGTGACCCCTTGCTAAAGCTAATGACTTTGGGTTCAAGCCAGCGACCATGGGATCATGTCTATGGTCTCACACTCCAGCCAGTGACCCCACACTCAAGCTGGATGAGCCTGTGTTAAAGCTGATGACCTTAGGGTTTCAAACCTGGGTCCTCTGCATCCCAGTCCGATGATCTATACAATGCACCACCGCCTGGTCAGGCTACAAGGCTAAGTTCTTTACATGCATTAACTTATTTATCCTAATAAGATAATTTTCAAGATGAACAGAGGCCACAGAGCAGTTCAGTCCCTGTCAAGGCCATTCAGCTAGCACCCTGGTCTTTGCGAAGCCTTAGGCTTGCTTTGACATTGTACTTCTGTCCTGTGCTTTAGGCAGGTGACCGTGACCCAAGCTCTGCTAAGCTTGAGTGGCAACATAGTCTTATAGATGGAAAATGAACTTGAAAAGCAGAAAGCACAAATTCTATAAATATCTTAAGACAATTCACTCACACTTTCTGAACCTCAATTTCTGCATTTTTGATATTATGGGCATAATAATATTGCCTCTAAGGGTCATTATAAAAATCAAATGAAATTATCAATATAAAATATTCAACTGATATTTGTGTTGCTGTTATTATTAGTAGTACTACTTACAAATATGATGATAAAACATGACTTAGTCATAAAAAAAGATTGAAACTGTTATTCACAAATAATTAAGGATTTTTAGCTCCTAGAAATCATTATTATTATTTTTAATTCATTCCAGACTAGCAGCTATTCAAGGACACTTGTGCTTTGTCCACACCACTTGGCAGGTTGATGTCTAGCTTTTGATAGAAGTATTCTTCCCTTTTCCAGACATGGATAGATTTGCAGGTGATACTTGTGACCTTAGCTGAAACATAAAAGCCTGTGTAGGAATAAAGGGTCCAGGCCATTCACAGCTGTTTGCCATCAGCCTGGGTGCATATTCAAAGTGGAAGGATATATCAAGAGTTGATATTCTAATCAGTCAAGCTATTGGCCCGCTAAAAAAAAATAACTATGAGGGTTGATGTGATTAGATTTAAAATTAGATTTAAAGTCCAAAATGTTTTCTTCAACCACAAAATGATGGGATCACAAGAAGGTAGAAGAGACCTGTGGCTAATGTCCTTAAGCAACCTAATCATTCCACACTGCAGCACAGGTTGGGCGATTTCCCTGATTTTTAGAAGGTTTCGTAGACGACGAATTTAATTTCTCGATGTGATGTGTTTCCGTGGAATATAATAGAATGTCTAGGAAAAGGATTTTTTTAAGAGATGCCAAGTTTGGAGATGATGAGAAAGATCCAAATTATTTTTAAGCAAAACAGAGTGGCACGTGTACATTGTAAGGTATTTTTCCCCGTCGAGAAGGAAGAAAGGGGCTGTAGCCATGAAGCATGGAAAAATGAAAGGCTTTATTGAGTACAGTGTGCTTCCCGCCTGACGAGGTTCCCTGGTCCTGGGGACATGGAGGCCAGGGAAGTCGCATGGAGTGACCAGCGTGAGAGATATTTAAAGGGTCCTGTCTAGGGTGGTCGAGCTAATATGACGTGGTGAAATCTCACTGGCTGGCAGACGGTCGCTTTTTTCCAAAGGGCTCCTGGGAAGTTTCTTTTTGCACGCCTGCATGTGGGCAGTCCTAGCCAAAGCTCCTGGGCCTGGGTTCCCCACGTGACCATCCCCCATTGCCCACCACCCTACATTCTGATCTTTTTGTGTTAATTAGGGGCACCGCTTATTCGTCTGGCTACTTCCTGCTGATTAGGGGCATCGTGGGCAGGGAGAGATCGGCAGGTGGTGGGTTTGAGGGGTGTCAGGAGGGACATCTGTTTGGCCGTGAGTTAAGAAACTTTGTGGATGTGGTCCTGTAAGGATTATTTTTAAAAAAGAGGAGTAATAGGGGGATTTTCAGGGTCCAGCCTTTTGGTGAGCTGGAGATGAGTAGGGTCCAGTGGTTCTGACTGCCAGTGGTCCTGCATGGAGGCAAGCTTGAGGCAAAACTGAATGCCAGGAGTGGCATATGAAGGGGGAAAACTGCATGTCAGGAGCGGTGTAAGAAGGGGAAAGGAAGGGGTTCTGTTCACTCCCATAACCGAGACCTGTGAGGGAATTAGAAGTCTAGAGTGTGATGGCAAAACAGAGAAGGCAGCTCCCGTGTCCACAAGAAAGAGATGGACTTATCTGTTTCTCTAGCATTACCCTGGGGTTTGGTGAGGATGATGAAGGTCTCTGAGTCCACAGCGTCAGTCCCAGGCATTTGAGCTATGGGCCCACCTGGCTGACTTGTCCTCCACATAGAGATGCTGAGGAAAAGCCTGTTGCCCAAAGGGGCAATTGCTCCACCAGTGACCAGGCTGCTTGCAGTCAGGGCAGGGCTCAGTGGGCAGCCACGGGTAGGGGCCCTGCTGGGACCAGTGAGTCTGCTTGCCACACTTAAAGCAAGCTGCTGGTGGGATTCCTCTTTGCAGTGTGGACTTGGGTCGAGCACTTCCTGTGCCTTGCCCCTGTTGCTCTGCCGGCCTCAGGCTTGCCACAAGAGCCTGGGTTTGGAGCGTTACCTTCTGCTGCATGCGGGCCTGGCGAACAGCCTTGTCCTGTTCCTACTAGCCGTGACCATTGAAAACTTTAAATGCCATGTTCACAGGTCCCAGATAGGGGTTTGGGTGTTAGGATAAGAAGGGATGGGTTCCTGGGGCGCCCAGCACCCAGATCCTGCCAGAAACACTGGAGCTAGAGGCAGGACAGGACCAGAACTTCCTGCAAAAAAATTGGGGTTGGGCATCCTGCAAACCAGTGTAAGGGCCAATGGCAGGCTGAGAATGGCCTGATGGGGGAGGGGCTTAAGAATACAATGGAGAAGGGAGGGGCCCCTGGCCAGCAGGGGAGGAGAAAGAGAGAATGGTATTTGCAGGTGAATGAGAAATAGGATTCTGGGAAGGGAGAGGAGGGAGCTCTCAGAGGGAAGAGATCTGAGTGAAGAGGTCCGCAGAGGGACCAGAGAGGAGTCCCAAGAGAGGGGTGCCCCCAGGGGTTAGGCAGGAGGGGGAGAGAGTTGGGGGGTTGGGCGAAGGAAGAAAGATTTGGAGTGGAGGTTTTAGGGAGGTTCTCTGGCCAAAAAAAGGGCCTGCATGGTAGAACAGGCGGCACAGAGTTTAGGACAGGAGCGCGAATAACTATGGATAGAAGCCCTGAATATAAGGGATCTTCAACTAGTTCCCAGTTCTTTTGGCGATAGTTAAATTGGTGAGGATGTTAAAACCAAAAGTCCCTTCAGGAGGCTAATCCAGTGGGTTCTGTGGCCTGGCCACAGTGGAGAAAAAGAATAGTTTCTTCTTCTTTAGGGAGGGAGAGATTTCGGATAAGGCAATTCCAGTAGTGTTTCCGGATTAGGTTTAGATTCCTGTGCCCCACAGCCACCCTCAGTCCTTGGAATGATCAGAGATGAGAATTAATGTCCTGCAACTCAATCCCTGGCCACCGGACAGTTAAGTAAAGGGGATGTGCTCGGGACATCCCCATAGGCACACACACATTTGGAATGGAAAGTCCCTGACAGAGCTGCAGTTTTGGACAGGGAGTCTTGGTGGAAAGAACTGAGGGGAGTTTGGAGGCAGGGTACTTACCACACCATGCGCCGAAGTGGGTGGAAGGTCAGAGATCCTCATTCTTTCTCGGAGGGGAAGGGGAGAGGAGCAGTCCTTGTGGACTTCAACTCCTCCCGGGTTTTCGGCACCAAAATGTAAGGTATTTTTCCCCACCAAGAAGGAAGGAAGGGGCCGTAGCCACGAAGTGTGAAATAATAAAAGGCTTTATTGAGTACAGAGCACTTCCTGCCCAATGAAGTTTCTTGGTCCTGGGGACATGGAGGCCAGGGAAGTTACGTGGAGTAACCCATGTGAGAGATATTTAAAGGGTCCCGTCTAGGGTGGGCGAGCTAATATGACATGGTGAAATCTCACTGGCTGGTGGACAGTCGCTTTTTTCCAAAGGGCTCCTGGGAAGTTTCTTTTGGTGCGCCTGCATGTTGGGCAGATAAAATGTATTATGCTCACTTTGTTAAAGTGGCACTGCCCATGTGGAGGCCGTTGCCCAGGTGATATTAATGTGTGTCTCTGTGGTCTGTGGGCAGGCAGAATCCTTGTAGCCTGGTTCTTGGTTTTGGGATTAAGCCTTTCCCACCCTTTTTGATGTGGGGTAGTACAATCCCATCATGCCCTAGATAAGTG
Organism: Saccopteryx bilineata; assembly: GCF_036850765.1. Taxonomy (NCBI): domain Eukaryota; kingdom Metazoa; phylum Chordata; class Mammalia; order Chiroptera; family Emballonuridae; genus Saccopteryx; species Saccopteryx bilineata. The sequence continues at coordinate 188,186,346 of NC_089495.1, read as the reverse complement.
ACTTTGTATTAGAGACTTCCCTATTTTATATATTGAATTAAAGGTTTGGATTTCTACACTATAAAATAGGGGCAGAATGGGAGCTTGCTCTCTTGGTTCCTGAGATTATCATTACAGGAGAGAGCAGAGAGGAGAGCAGAAAAAGGCCATGTGGAGGAGGCCAGAAGAAGCAGCCAAGATGGCGGAGTGTTGAGTGAGAAGCCAGTTTGTGCAGAGTTTGTGTAGGGAGAAGGAAGGAGATGGGGAACATAGGTGAATAAGTCTGGTGAGCTAGAAACCTTTGATTCTAGGAAACTCGGATAAGTCAGTAGCTTTGTGAGCACTGAATGTGAGTGGGTTTTGGAGCCCAGTGTGTGCTTTTTACTTGCCCACCGGGTGCAAGCTAGGATTAAAGACTATGGCCCACCAGTTTTTGGCTCCGTTGTTTCTTTACCGACTGTCCGAATCCAATGCGAACCTGCATGGGCCAGGCTGCTGTTATGGCAGCCCTGGATGCTGGCTTTACACTGCATGTGGGCGGTCCTAGCCAAAGTTCCCGGACCTGGGTTTCCCATGTGACCATCCCCCATTGCCCACCACCCTACATACATCACATAGTGAAGTTCATGGAAACGGGTATGGATTCAGGACATGGAGGGAAAACAGATGGCTGGTTTAATTTCTTCCAGTGTTCTTTAGAGTCCTTGATAAGGGATGTTTGATAACTACTCAGAATCATTTCATCCAATTTTCCAGGGCAATTGATTTATGATAAGACACAAAGAGGACCTTCCTTTTAATTTCTCCTGATTTAATCAATTAAATATGTTCATTACCCTACTTAAATTTTACTTGTGGCATTGTGCGTTTGTTAAGGTGGATGATTGGGGCAATTGATGAGAAATAGCTTCCCGCTAAGCCAGAGTAATGAATATCGACAGTCTGGGCTCCTGCAGCCAATAGAAATCCCATTTCCAAGTCCCTGTTTCTCTGAGGCTCACTGCTGAATATATAACTTCCCCAAGCAACCGCACTGTGAGGATGGACTCCCAGAAAGTATGGAGTGAATAAAATTTAAAAATTGGGTTTGGATTAACATCAGCATCTGTAAAGAGCAAATATTGCGGCTGGTGTTTGAATCTCCAGGACTGAGAAAGGCAGGGAAAGGCTGGGCCTGGGCGCTGAGAGATAGAAGCAGGCCTGCCGGGGAGTCCTTAACTCCCATCTCTTCCCCCTGCTGTGTCTGCTCAGAGAGAGTCAAGGAACATTACCGCATTAAATGTGGCCGGAGCTGCTGATAAAGATTTTAATTGAAAGAGGAACTTATTCCAGCACCTTTGCACCCCTCCCCCCCCACACACCACTGTCAGCCTTTATCTTAAATGGAGAACTAGAAAAAAACCAACAACAATAAACATAAACTCTGAAGCCTGAAGAGATGGTAGCAGGGAAAGCTGTTTATTTTTTTTCTATGCCTCTTCTGCAATCATTGTCTCTAGAAAATAAGAAGAAAGGAAAAAAAAATCAACACTTGAAAAATAAAATGACACACTCCCAAGGAGTATGATAAGTTTCAGTCTCCAGTCTTTGAATCTCTCTTATGGGGCATTTTCTACAAAGGTCTGTACATGACTCCTCTCTTAAGAAGCTGTCTGTCCTTGACGGTTGCAGTTTACCGATTGTGGCTGCTTGTCATAGCGCGCGTGTTGTGTTAACATGTAAAATGATAGCGTGTTCTTCTTTTCTACAGCTCTTGTCTTCAAAGATTCCCTGATGAGGGTATGCACACCCTGGCAGTCTCCTAGAGCTCATAGAATTTTGAAGTTTTTCAGAGCCCTGGCAGATCTTGGATGTTACCTCTTCTAGCCCTCCAGGTAAGGGAACTGAAGTCCAAGCTGAAACTAACTTCCCTTGTTGTAAGGAACCAAAAGCTGAAAATTGATATTAATATTCTGGGAGGAAAGGTCAGGCTTTCCTAACAGGCTTTCCTGTCCCGTCCCTCCTTTAGGGAGGGGAGGGAGAAGAATGTAGAAGTTTCTGGCTTGCAAGAACAATGAGTCATTCGGTTTTAAATCTAAAATAAAGGTTAACCTAGAAACTTCTACTCTTTCAATAGGAGGCAGAATTTACATACCACTTTGCATTGATTGTAGTTCCTCCCCATTCCTGGAATCTTGAGAGTAAAACACCTCTAGGCTAGTGAGGGAAGAGGAACCCCGAAAGATATGTAAATGTCTTTGATTGTGTTACCTTGAGAGTCTTAAGGTTTCTGTGTATCCCCTAAACAAATGTTGTCAGCCTATACCATGACATCATGCTCTCCCCTGCCCATGTGTGATCAAGGGTATATAAGCAGCCTCTGAACTATTTTTGGGACTGCACGATTTGGGCCTGCAGATGCCCTGTGTCAGCCATATGCGGCCGGCATATTTAAAATTTCCTCCTCTAATAAAACTCTTCAAAATTCATCTGGACTGGGTGTCTCTACGTGAACTGGATGAAATGAGGTACAGAGCCTTTCAGAATCTGGGGTGCGGTACTTTATAACACCCTGAACTTAACTCTTAGCTTCTATGCATTGGTGCCCAGTTGAGAACTCAGGTTTTTTAAATGCCTCCGTCTTGGCTACCACAGAGCTGATGGGTTTTTTTCTAAGTTCAAAAAATTAAAAAAAGAAATCCCTTGACAACTTGCTGTAGTTCTGGTTCACAAATGTCTCCTTTCCCTCCATTGTTTTGAAACCCCACCGGGCTCAGATAAAAAGCATTTTCCTTTATGAAATTCTGTGGTGTCTTCAGCCTTTTGCATTTTCTTCTTAACCTTTTCTTGCCTGTCTACTGCATTCACAATGAAGGGGACTTTTTTCCCAACAGGAAATAGAGCCATTTTATCCAGTTTGCCTTTTCTACCTGGGAACAGGGGTTGGTGGTTAAAAGAATGTCCTAAGTCAACTTGGGCCTTGGTGCAGGAGAATGCTCTGCCCCTCACCTCCCCCCCCCCCCCCAGCCATCCTGGTGGAAGAAGGGATGGTGAATTTATTACAGACTCGACAGGCTAGTTGTGACCACTAGCATAGGCTATCCTGAGTCACGGAGCGCATGGTCACTGCCATATAAACACTTATGAACTGGATGATAGGTTTCTATAGAGATGCTTTTAACTAACTCCTTCCTTTGGCAAAGAATCAGCGGTTGTATTTGTTTTTCATTGGTTGCAAGTGATGGAAAACTAAGTCTAATCTGAATCTTTATCTAAATCAGACTGGCTAAAACCAAAACACAGGGGGCTTAAGAAATAGATTAGTGTATATAAGTCCAGAAGATTGATTGATAGGTTCAGGGACTCAAATGATGTCATTAAGGGAGGGGAGTAGAGTGAGAGGTAGAAATTCTTTAAAATAAAAGTGTCTGGAATAGATGAATAACAAGTAATGCTAATGTTAATGGAAAAGGCATTTGGGCTAGTTCATACATATAAATTTTTTCTTTCTTAAGTGAGAAGTGGGGAGGCAGAGACACAGACTCCCACATGTACCCTGACTAAGATCCATGCAGCAAGCCCCTTACCAGGTGATGCTCCGCCTGTCTGGGGGCGTCTGCTCCATTGCTTGGCAATCGAGCTATTTTAGTTGCCTGAGGAAAGGCCATGGAACCATCCTCAGGGTCCAAGCCATCTGGTTCCAACTGAGCCATTGCTGTGGGAGGGGAAGAGAAAGAGAGAAGGGAGAGGGGGAGGGGTGGAGAAGCAGATGGTCACTTCTCCTGTGGCCCTGACTGGGAATTGAACCTGCGACTTCCACACACTGGGCCGATGCTCTACCGCTGAGCCAACTGGCCAGGACCTAGTACACATTTTGATTTTATTTTTCCTGATTTAAAAACACCAGCTAAAAGTATAAATTGTGTTATTTGTTTCAGATTGCCAAAGGTGTATGTATATGAAGGACATGTTCTTAAATTTGAAACTAGAACATTCCTAGCATCAAATTTGAGGTTTAACTCCTGCCTCTTGAAGGACTTCACTTAAAAACCTGAATTTAGCCTTTTTTTCAATTTAAACATTTGAACCCTTTGGCTCATTAATGAGATCCACCACTTTATATAAGCTTCCTTTTTTATTTTTAACCCATTGGCCACTTCACCCTTTGTAGCTATTCCAAAATACATAGATCATATGTACTAACAGCCAATTTCACAATAAATAGGTTGATTACTCAAAAATGGGCTTTGGTTCTACTCAGAAAACGTATAGGGTTCTACTTCAAACATACCTAGAGATCTACAAAGTATTAGAAACCAAGAATACGCAACAAATATCTGAAAATCAGAATACAATGCGTATTGAAGGATCTCCAGTTTATCTATTGTTTACATTTGTGATCAATATGTCGGAATAATGCCTCTCATGCACAGTTGACTCCAGCTTCATGGACCTGGTTTTCTTTTCTTTCTTTTTTTTTAGCGAGAGAGATAGGAACAGATGGACAGGAAGGGAGAGAGATGAGAAGCATCAATTCTTTGTTGCCGCACCTTAGTTATTTATTGATTGCTTTCTCATATGTGCCTTGACTTGGGGGGGTGGGCCCTACAGCTGAGCCAGTGACCCCTTGCTCAAGCCAGCAGCTTTGGGCTTAAGCCAGCGACCTTGGACGCCAAACCAGCAACCTTGGGCTCAAACCAGTGACCTTGAGCTCAAGCCAGTAACCATGGGGTCATATCTACAATCCCATGCTCAAGCCAGTGACCCTGTGCTCAAGCTGGTGAGCCCGCACTCAAGCTGGATGAGCCCACGCTCAAGCCAGCAACCTCAGGGCTTCGAATTTGGGTCCTCAGCATCCTAGGCCGATGCTCTATCCACTGTGCCACTGCCTGGTCAGGCTGGACCTGGTTTTCTTGATGCAGGAGGATCACTAAATAGGTCTGAGACTAGAAGAAATTACTTCAAATTTCTTGGGAAAGGCTGACTTGGAAGGCATTGAAAGCCAGCCACATGGGCAGTTATGTCGGAGAGTTTATAAAGCCCAGGGCAGTTATGTTTTAATCAGAGACAAAGATGAATACATTAAAGGACTCGGGTCTGCTAGGTCTATAGTCTGACTTCCCTATTTTGTCTTTTTTCATAAATGACTACCCTGTGTGTGTATTTCTCATTTTATTCTTCTTGATATATGGCTAGAGATACAGAATAACGTGAGATAATTCCAGGAAGGCAGCAGTCACTATTCATTTGGCTCTGTGTGCCACATTAATTCTGATCAGATACAAACCCTCTGAATAGACAGCAGGTGTGAGATAGAGGCGCCTGTTTTGTGTGTTTGTTTTGCTTTTCTCTTCCCCGTCATATTTCCAGGGTTACAAGTCTGAAGATAATGCACAATGGAATTATAGAAACATGTTCCCATAAGAGAGAGATTCAGAGCATATTTGTACGGGGTTCGGATTCACTCGTATCGAAAGCCTAAAGATGTAACCTCTGCATTCGGAAACACTGCAAGTGGGCAACATGGGGTCCAAAAGTTCAGAATATTTTTTTCTATTTATTTCTTGATGCACAGGGAGGGATAATATGCAACCTGTGGTCCTTCCTCTTCTTCATTTGAACTGAATCCATTGTACAATCAGAATGTAATAATTGGACATGGAAAGAATCCTAAATTATAAGAGTCTCTAGAATTAACGGGGAAACACAAAAGCGTGAGCACTCTGCTCTGAGAGACAGTCTTTGCTCATGAATTTGAGTCTAACTCTGTGCTTGTCTGCGGGCAGAAACAAGGTCATTTTCTATATCCTAAGTGCCTATCACATTAAATAAGACAACCAGCGCTAAGATTATATAGCACTTATTCTGTGCCATGCATTGCTTACAGTACTTTTATATGTGAATTCACTCATTCACGGTAGCAGTGGCCCCACCTGAGTTGATTGGCAGCTGTGACAGCTTTCCATCTCAACCTCTTGGCACCTGCAACTCTTCCCCTCTCTCTGGCTTCTTCAGCACCCCGGGAGCTTGCTGGTGAGAATAATGCAGAGCCCTCAGGCAGTGGGGGATAGGAGATAATGGAGAAATGGTACAGCCTCCCCAGCCCCTAGTGGGATGACACTGAGGCACATCACAAGTGGTTTTTCAGAGTCTCCAGGAAGGTCAGTGACTATGTCTGCTGCTGGTTTGTGCCCATGGCCTCATGCCTGGCTGTTTCTTTCCCTCCCCTGGTATGCATCCTTCACTGTCCTCACTGTGCTTCCTGGGATCACCTCTCAATGATCTACCTGCACTCAGACCCTTGTCTAGGCAGGGGTCTCCAAACTTTTTACACAGGGGGCCAGTTCACTGTCCCTCAGACCATTGGAGGGCTGCCAAATAGAGTGGTCCTCTCACTGACCACCAATGAAAGAGGTGCCCCTTCCAGAAGTGCAGTGGAGGCTGGATAAATGGCCTCAGGGGGCCACATTGCGGCCCGCGGGCCATAGTTTGGGGACGCCTGTCTTAGAGTCTACTTTTGGAGGTGCCCAAGTTAGACACTCTTGTATTGCTAATTCTCATGACATGAATGAATGAATGAATGAATGAATGAATTGCAGAGGTACCTAACATTTCCAGGCCAACCAGAAAGTGCTCAGTCTTTCGTAGATCCTTTCATTAAGTTAATGTACTCGGCTGGCCATTCAGCTGCCGTTGGTAATGAAGCCGTAGGTAGTTACACTAAGGAGGGACACAGGAAGGGATAAATTAATGGGATGAAACTAGTCATTGGGAGAATCTGGGTTAGTTTAATATAATTTGAATGCTGTTGAGTTCCTGTTGACCCTTGGCCAGAGCTACCTCCCAGCTATCCATTCATATTTGCAAGAATTGTTTATTTAAGACCACATAAAACTTTTGTATGAAGCGACATAATGGTGAGAAAATAAAACAATAATCGGGAAGATTACTTTTTAATCCTTTGAGTTATATTGAAAAATGACTCATAAACTGCACATACTGTAGAATATAATTTATTTACCATTTGTCTTTTGATTTGATATTTTGGACTGAGGCCAAGGGAGTTCATTGATTTTGATCACACACATTTTTTATTCTTGTTGTTGTGAGAGTCAATATAACCTTATATATTTTATTCTGCTCCCAGAACTAAATTGATGTTTCTAAAAGATGTTTTGGCTGTATTAGTATATGGTTACAACAATAACAGCCATCACATGTGTTACAGGCTGACTGATAATTGTCATTTATTGAGGATTCTTTATGTGCCAGGTACTATTCTCGACATATGTTGTCTAATTAAATTGTCATGGTAACACAATAAGGAAATTTATATATCCTCACTTTACCAATGAAGAAGAAAGTGAAGCTAAAGTTTATACTTGAAGTAGGATTCACGTCGATGTCTTCCCAAAGGCCAAGCCTGTGCTCCTTCAGCTGAGTTTTAGAGCTTCGAATAGTGTGAGAAGGGAGATCACGGAACTTACAGGAGGCCACCAAGCGTTTGCTTGCACTAAGAAGAGATAGAGATTCAGAGACCAGCACAGAGCTGATGTGTGGTGATGGTTCAAAAACAAGCAGCACGAGGGTGTCATTAACCTGATGAAAACCCTAATGTCCCTTGTTTCCCTCATGTCAAAACCGAGATCTCTTAATCAGTTCTGCTGATGTTTGACATCTCTTTGTTCCTTCCACACTTTAGCCAAAGGGAATTTCCTTTAGTTTCGCCTCTGGACTTTGATCATGATGTTCTCCTTGTCTGTAACCTTCCTCCTAGCCCTATTCTTCTTTGCCTGGCTAACTCCTATTTGTAAACTCAGGTCTTCAGTTAGATTTCCTCCCCTCTGGGTAAGACCTCTACCTCAAATTCCCCCATTCAACCAGGTTTAAATGATGACCTTCTGTGTTTCCTTAGCCCCCTGACTTATCTCTGAGATGAAAGGGAGAGCCACTTATTTTATCGTTCACTAGGCAGTGAGTTTCCTAAAGACAGAAGCTCCGCTGTCCCCAACAGCTAGCAGAGGTTTTAGCAGATAGTTAACCCTCGATAATTATTTATTGACTAAGTATGAATGAACATAATGAAGTCTAAGCGCGCAGGTAAAATAGTGGGTCTCATTGACAGCAGACCTTTGGTGGAAGCCCTGGCTGGACGATGCCTGATCTGATAGCCAGTAATTGTCAAGGAAACTATCTGTCCATGGGAAGAATGGTGGGAGCCCAGCAGGCCCCTCAGAGTGATGGAGCCCATGGTATCTGTGCCATGTTTTTACATACAGGGGATAATCACGTGACCCAAACCTAGCCAATCCATTGGATGATCAATGACCCATCAGATTCTCCTGTTTTAGATTTTGAACAGACACTAGGTCAGTAATCAAGTATTGTAGTTCCAAGGGTATAGGACTGAATAGATGCAGTGGCCTGGGCTGTGGGCTGAGCAGGGCCATGAAGAAGATGGGGAGACAAGGAGGCAATAGGAGCGTGGACAGGAGCAGAGATGAGAGGTGTCATATGGCCATTAGAGATGAAGACCTTTGTGGAGACATCCATTTGTTCAGCAGATGATAGCGAGCCTTCTCTATATGCCAGCCCTCATTCTGGGCTCTGGTTAGATAGCAGAGAGCTGACCATATGCATTCCTGATCCTCACTGAGTTTATCTTTAATCTACAGAATGAAGCAAAATTTCCAGTCTCTTTTAAATTGAATTGTTTTTGTGTGTGACACTGGTTAACATAATTTTACAGGTTTCAGGTGCCCAAGTCTGCAACACATCTCTGTTCACTATTGTGTGTTCACCCTCCCGCAAGTCAAGTCTTTATCCATCACCATTTACCCCACCCTCCCCACCCACCTCCCCCGGCATTCACAGCGCTATTGTCTGTGTTCCTGAGGTTTTTACTGGTCTTTTTTCCCTCTATTCCCCCACCTCTCGCACCCACCCCCACAGCTGTCAACCTGCTCTCTGTATGAATCTGTTTCTATTTTGCTGTGTAGTTCATTTTGAGGAAGAACAAAAGCCTTAGTGAGGACTTGAACCAGTGGCTCCCGGCACTGCCAACATCATTAAGTGAAATTTCTATCTCCTTAAACCAGGTGCTTAATCCATTAAATCCAGTCTTTGGTTTGATAAGCTACCTTTCTGCGCCTGCTTAGGAAAATGGCACAGCCTTGCTCCCAAAGGTTTTTTTCTAAGTCAAAGCCAAATGGAAGTCAGATGCCACCACGACCTACCATCAGTCAGAGCTTTAATTCTTGGTTCAGCTGGGAGGTGGCTGTGACAGAAGGCATGGCGGAAGTACAGGTGCCTGGAATTCGACTTGCTTTATGTTATTGTTACACTCCCTGTACGAGGAAGAGCTGTGGTAGGCATTGGACGCGGAGGAAAGGGAAGTTCATCATTGCTTAACCAGCACTCAATCCCCATCTCCCAAGACTCAAGCCTTGCTTTTCTTTTCTTTCTTTTTAAATTTTTTAACTAAGACATTGTATATATTTGGATGGTGGTGTATTGAGGGATCACAAACAAACACTTTCAGAGGAGTGAGTCTGCAGTTAACCTAAGTCAGTGGAGCAGTTAGATATAAGAAAGGAGACATCAGGGGTCAGGGGGATTCTGGCTAATCTGAACTAGCAAGGTTCTTGCCGAAACGGGCCGGAGATGATCAGACATCAGCTGGGGGAGAGGGGAGGATGAGGCCCTGAGTAGACATGCGGATGGACAGATGGGGTGGGGGTTTCTAGCTGGGCTGACTAAGCAGGACTCTCACTAAAATTGGAAAATGCAAATGACAGATTAGAAAGTGACATCTTTTAAGCTCAGTGGTAACTTAAAAAAAGACCTTCTTCGCTTCTCAGTGCATGCTGGCTGGCAATTTCAGGCTAAAGACGGTGGGGCTCTGGGTTTGATTCCTAAAACTGGCTCTCGTTAACACTGTGACCTTGAGTTTTCTTAAGCCTTAGTTTCCTCATCTGTCAGGTGGGCAGAACTCCCTCCACAGTGTAGTTGTATAGACCAGTGGTCCCCAACCGTTTTTGGGTCACGGACCGGTTTAATGTCAGAAAATATTTTCACGGACCGGTCTTTAGGGTGGGACGGATAAATGTATCACGTGACTGAGACAAGCATCAAGAGTGATTCTTAGACGAATGTAACAGAGGGAATCTGGTCATTTTTAAGAAATAAAACATCGTTCAGACTTAAATATAAATAAAATGGAAATAATGTAAGTTATTTATTCTTTCTCTGTGGACCGGTACCAAATGGCCCACGGACCGTACTGGTCCGCGGCCTGGAGGTTGGGAACCACTGGTATAGACCCAATGAGGTGTGATGCTTGCCAAATGTTTAGCACACAGGCCCTGGCCAAGGGCCTTAATAAACACTTAATAAATGATAAATTTTATTACCTTAGTCAAAAGTGATATCGATTATTTATAAAATATAATAGAAAAAATTGGTGCTTCAATGAAATGGTTCACTAGAGCATGCCCTTTGGGTTATCTGATTATGATTTTATGGGCTCTAGTCGTCAACTCTGTGAGTTGTAAATAACTGACTCAATACAAAATAATTTTTGTCAATAGACATGGACATGTTTTGTTCTCCTCCCATGAAAAGTTAGTTTTGCTGCCCAGTTGATCATTCATTTTAGTATTTTACTCCATATATATTTATAGTTTTTTGACTTCTCCATTGAATTGGTTTTAACATCTGCCTGGTTTCCTCATTTCATCAATGAATATTAAAGACTGCCTTTAATGTTTTATGTAAGTTTCAGGCTTTTCACTGTTCTTGAAAATTTTTCTATAATGGTGCAGAAACACCAAGCAAAGGAAACTTAAAGAGATCCTGGGGGACCTGACTGAGACATACATACACTGGACACAAAAACACAACGGTCAAGGGGATGGTGTGACTAGGTCCCAATACAAAAGGACACAGATGTGAGCTCAAGAAACCATTCGGCCCTGGTGTTGATGAGCGTGTTTCACTGGGGAGGCCGTGCAACAGATCCGAGTTACTGGAACTTATTTCCACTTCTTCATAGGACTAAGTTGCTGGATATGAAAAAAAAAAAAAAAATTCAGTATTCCCAGTAATATCCTTCCTGATATAAATCTGTAATATTAGCAGCACTTAACACTTCAGGAGCCAGTATTTGTTCGTCTATGTCCCCATCAAGGGACCATATTAATTTTGTCATGCTTTATAGAACTTAAAATATGTTAGAGGTATAGCGTATATTTATTGAATAAATGATGAAATACCCATATTAAATTCTCTGGCAAAAGCAAAATGCTTTACTAATGAGTACTCAATTGCTAGTGATATAAATGTGACTTAAAATGGCTTAAGAGGGGGGAATTTGCGGGCATATTGTCAAAGAAAAAATCATATTCGTGATAGATGACGACAAGGAAGACTTTATTCAAGGGTGCCATTGTGGTAGTTGTAGGAACCACTCCGTCTTGTCTCAGGGGAGAAAGATTGGATCTAAGTCTGAATACAATATAGATAAGCGGGAATTTATAGCCAAGGAGTAGGGTGGGAGTCAGAGGATGGGAAATCACTAAAAGTTGACATCAGGGGTAAGGGGGATTCTGGCTAATCTGACCTAACAAGGTTCTTGCTGAAAGCAGGCCCCGGGTGGTCAGACATCAGCTGGGGGAGAGTGGAGGATGAGGCCCTGAGGTGACATGCAAATAGGCAGATACGGGGGAGGGGGGAAGGGATTCCAGCTAAGCGTGCTAAGCTTAGAAAATTAAAAAATGCAGAGAGAACGTGGAAGCCCAAAAGTTAGGGCTCATTGAAAAAAGCTTAGGGAGGCCCTGGCTGGTTTGGTCTCAGTGGATAGAGCATTGGCCAGTGTATGAATGTCCCGGATTCAGTTCCCAATGAGGGCACACAGGAGAAGTGACCATCTGCTTCTGTCCCCCTCTCTCTCCCCCTTCTTTCTCTTTTCCCCTCTTGCAGCCAGGCGGGGTTTGCTGAGTAGATCCTGGACAAGGACATGCAGGAGTTTGTCTCACTGTCTCCCCTCCTTTCACTTTAGAAAAAAATGAAAAAGAAAAAAGCTCAGGGAGCGTGATGAAAGCTGGTGACAAAATCTTTGTCAACACATAACTTTAAAAGTCTGGGTTCAGTTCTCTTCCAGGGCTCACATAATTTCATCCCAGTTGAATCTCCCTTCCCTCTTCGTCATTTCTTCTCCATTTCATTACTCTTTTGTGCTCTGAGTGATTTCACCCTCAGATAGGTTTATTTCTGGTGGCGGCAAGATGGTTGCCTTGTCCCCAAAACTTATGCTTTTAATGGCCACTTGTTCTGTGTTCTTTGATGTGATGGTCACTGAGGTGTGGCCACAGGATGAGATGGAAGAGCCTCAGGAAACCAAGTACACTGCTCACAAAAATTAGGGGATCAGTACTTTAATTAAGCCTTTGGTATAGTTCATTTTCACCAATGAAATAAAAGTTGGTTTTGCATCTCATTTGCATAATCAGACAACTTTCTTTGACTTGTCGTTTGCTTTTCTGATGTTCTTGTTTAATAAAAAAATAAATAAATGTTTCTTTTTTTATCGCTTCATATTCATTTTGAAATATCTCCTAATTTTTGTGAGCAGTATATTTTATACTTAGGAGTCCCAGACAAAGGGTTACCACATACCAACCACTCAGATCAGGGGAATCACCCGGTTTGGTCGGGTTTCGGAAGACAGGCGGGAGCAGGAAGTCAAGGACTAAAGTCTGCAGTGAAGAGAAGGCAGGGGAAAGGAAACGGGTCAGGCTGGTGAGTTTGAATCACTTCAGTGGGCTTTGGACTGTAGGATGGTCCCCAGTTGCCTGCCGCCAGACCCTGGGATGATTAAGGCAGGCGAACATTGCCTCCTGCAGTGCCAGAGAGGGGAGCTAGAGCTCTGGCTACTTTACATATCAAAGGCACGCTCCGCTAAGCCCTTTGCTCTCTTGATGAATTGACTAGCCATGGGAGCGCAGTCTTTTTCCAGCCAGCAAGCCTTTTTCAGGTGTCAAAAGCTGGGGGGCGGGGAATGTATTGATAAAAACATTATAATATACAGAAAAATTTAAAATATATATAAACAATACGGTATGCTGTGTTCCTATTCGCAGCCGAGTACAGTTTAGTGAAAGAAGGAAGGGGGGATAAGCAGGGAGGCAGGTCAGAAGGGAGGGTGGAGAAGGTGCTCACATTGAATTCTCCAACAGATGTGGATGGAGTACAGGACGTGTGTACCTCAATGCAAAACTGTGCCAATATCAGGGGACCGACTTCAAACGGCTGCAAAGATGTTTTGTTTTGTTTTTTTAATGAAAATTTTGAAAGACTAGGACTACAAGTAGAACTTTTTCACAAATACTGCTCATTGGTTAGGTAAATTTAACTATGGTCTCAAAATGTTGACCTTTTATTTATTTAAATATTGGCTGACATGTTGATAGTGTGGGATTAGCATTGCATTTGTATTGGCTCTTGTCTGAAGTCCTGATCTCTCTGTTGAGGTTGGACTGATACAAATAAGGTAACATCTGAGAACATGAGTCCTTACAGAGAAGAGTAAAAGTTACTTCCCCAGGCTTCAAAGACCAATGTGCTTGTTTTCAAATAGCATCAATTTTTAGCGATTTCAATTTATTTCCTACCCTAATGCATATACTTGTCAAAAATACCCTTTGGTGAATAATAGTACAATTCAAATGTCATCTATTCAGACTATTCTTCTCTTACTTGATCTGATATTTGCAGGGACTTTTCTTTATCTTTGAGGATGTTTTTGTAGCGGGGATTCTGCCTATCTGTTTGAATTAAGTAGGAAAAATGGAAATATTAGCTCTTAGATAACAATAGATGAAAAATCCACAACTTGATGTAATGCAAATGATGGTTTCTTTTTTTTAATTTGTTTCTTTGAGAAAAAGATTTTTATTATGGTGCAAACAAATAAAACTTGCATATGTAATTAAGCACATTATGTAAAACTAGCCTATCTTTCCAAATTGTTTCCTCTTAATGAATTGCAAGCATGTGTATTTGCTTAGGGTATTTGGCCTGAAAAGTTTAAAATAAGAATTGTATTATTTTTCCTCTCTGGTTCTCAGGGCACACATAGGAATGGTGTAAAAGCTTGGTTGAGATTTGCACTTTGTTGTATTAGTTATTCCATTTATCTAGAGAGTGCTGGATATTTTAACCTTCCTTTATTTTCTAAGTGATATTCCTATATTCCTGCCAGTGTTTTTCTTTCAAATTGTTCTCTCCTTCTCCCCCCCCCCCCCCATGATATTGGAGCTGAGAAGATGGAGCCCAAGATCACTCTGAGGAAGTGGCTGCAATCAGGTGTAGGGGAAGACAGTTAATTTTCCTTCTACCCTCCCAGGTTCCTGGCTGTGTGGTAAGGTGCCAAAGAATTGAAAAGTTAATATTAATATTTTTAGGAGAAAAAGTCAGGTTTCTTGTCCTCTCCTTTCTGTAGGGAATGAGGGAAAAGGAATGTGGGACTTTCCTGGCTTGCAGAGACATACTGTGTAGAAAACCCTCTTTTACTAGGAAGCTTAAAGGACATTTTATAATTCAGGCTAAGCATACAGAGAGATTTTATAAATATGATTTTTATACTTGTGTGTGATGAACACCAGGTCAGGATGACTGATGGCATTGTATTGCAGATGAAGAGGGGAAAGGGAGCATTAGACAGGCCTTTCCTTTTCCTCTCCTTTCTTTTTTAAGAGAGAGAGAGAGAAGGGGGAGGAGCAGGAAACATCAACTCCCACATGTGCCTTGACCAGGCGAGCCGAGGGCTTCGAAACGGTGACCTCAGTGTTCCAGGCCGATGCTTTATCCCCTGCGCCACCACAGGTGAGGCTCCTCTCCTTTCTTTAATGGGCCATTCACAAACGCTTATCCCCTGGCGCCATGTAGGCTCCCCCTCCCATCTCAAAGGCATATAGTTAATGCATAGACCTCTAGACAAAGGGATAGCAAATGAACACTAAAAAAATTTGGGAATGCCTTTTAATATGTAAAACAACATTCTTCGCTATTATATTCCCTTATAAGTTTTAATATGTAGGAATATTTTTTTTTTATAAATCCTATAAACAAATGTTATAAGCTTGCTAATGAATTGTGTCATCTTCCCCTCCTCCCTCTTTTCCCTCCAACCTGTGTGTGATCAAAGGTATATAACCTGCCTCAGGGCTATAGTCCTGATGGCACGATTTGGGTCAGCTTTGCCCTGTGTTAGTCACATGCGGCCGGCATATTAATAAATCTCCTCCTTTTAATAAAACTCCTTAAAAATTCATTTGGACTTGGTGTCTCTAGGTAAACCCGGTGGAACAGTACTTTACAACAGCTGACCCCTCTTTAATGAGAGATAGTTTAACAGACGAAAACAAACAGTAGCTAAAATAACATGTCTACGTACTGTTTACATGGGAGATGCCCAGGAAAACTGAGTAACTCCCCAAAATGCCCCAGGCCAACACCTTCGCTACCATCTCTAGCCACAGATAAGAGAAGATGTTGAGAAGGGTCAGGCCAGTTAGAACAGTAACCAGGAAAACACTCTAATCAAGGGTACGGTTGCTATACAGGTTTAAATTGTTGCCTTCTTCTCACCATTGATATGAGTGAGTTTCTAGAGCAGGGGTCGGGAACCTATGGCTCGCGAGCCAGATGTGGCTCTTTTGGTGGCTGCATCTGGCTCACAGACAAATCTTTAATAAAAAAAATAATAACATTAAAAATATAAAACATTCTCATGTATTACAATCTATTCATTTCCTACCGTGCATGCTCATGGTTGCAAGTGGCTGGAGCCAATCACAGCTGTCCTCCGGGACAACACCAAATTTTTATTGGATAATGCATAACGTACACGGGTCCTTGTATGGCTCTCATGGAATGACATTTTAAAATATGTGGCATTCCTGGCTCTCTTAGCAAAAAAGTTTCCCGACTCCTGTTCTAGAGATTTAATTGTCTTCCTCTTCCTGGTACAGAGAAGGGATCCTTCACGCATGGAGATTTACCTCATGGATGTAATTTTCTCTTGATTTCCTCTACAGTTTACTTCTCCTTGGTTTTCAGAGCTTCTATGTCTGCTGTTTCTTAAAAAAATACCTGTTTAAAATAATTTTTTTGGCAAAGAGTCATATTTTGGGATTACAGTATTTGCTCCCATTCAAGGGACACTTCCTTGATTATAGATGGGTGGTGAATACACTTCAGGTACCTTGGCTCCATTGTTCTATTGTTCTTTCATGTTTAATAACCCCAGGAAAGGGATGATTCTAGCTCACCTAGGGAGAGAAAGGGAGGAAGCTGACGGACAGAGAGACAGACAGACCCGAACACACACAGAGGGTTAGGTAGAGAAAGGCAGAAGGAGAGAAACAGACACAGATAGGAGAGAGAAGAGGAAAGGAAAGAGAAGGTGAGGGGAAGGGAAAGAGAGAGAGAATGAAAGACAGAGAGAAAGGGAGGTGTGATGGGGACGGTGAGCCAGGAGAGAAGGAGGGACCACACACTGAGGGAGGAGAAGAGAGAGACTGACAGATACAGAAGGAGAAAAAATAACAAACCGGAGCTTTTAGAGGAAACTCAGGCTCTGAGAAGGCCTCTGACAATCCCTCTTCAAGAGAAAGTACACCCAATTGTACATTAAAAACAAAAAGACAAGACAACAATGTCTATCCTCTGGCCTGGCTATGAGAACTATAAACTGTGACACACACACACACACACACACACACACACACACACAGTGGGCATGGATTTGTTTTTAAAGGACCAGTACCAGCAGAAATAGAGGACTGGCCACAAACTTCAGAGGCCGGCAGCCCTCACGCTTGCATGCTCCCACGCTCCCTTGCTCTGGAAGACTGATCCCACTTCCCTCCTGTGTCTCTCCTCTGCCTCCCACATTGAAATCTTAGCCCGCAGAGCTTTGGCACGAGACTTCAGCTTCTCTGAGAGCCCCTTTCGTGGTCCACTGATCAGAGTGGCCTTGCTGTTGCCCATCCTGGAGGGACGCAGTGCATCACACTCTGTGTGTGCCTAGCTCCTGGCTTTCCACATGGAGACACAATTACCAACGATGCTGGTTTCTTTCTCCACCTCTCCTCCTTTCCCACGTGTTGCTCTTTCATGTATCTGTCCTGCTATATGTTGTGGAATTTTAATGAGTTAAAGCTGCAGGGGGCTATTGTTACAAAAATTTAATGTCAATCTTAAAAGAGTCTTCCAAGGGAAGGGCACACAACTTTTGACTTTGCTTCCTGCCTTATCATCTAACAGTCTCTTCTCCACAGCTTCTGATGGCCACACATTTGGTAGTGGCTTCTCTGTGCTATCTTTTGTTATTTATATCATCCAAACTCATTGATCTTGACCATCATCTCCCCAAGTCCTCTCTCACCTTCCTCTTGTAAGAATTCTATTCTATATAATTCTACTTAAAGTTTAGAAAATTTAGGATCTTAGGCGCATTTTGAGTTTACTTATAAAATGAGAGAGTAATGAGGTCCCAGAGGAGGTGACCATAGCCCCTTCTCTTGTTATGAAGGAACAGATGGGAGAAGGGAAAAACTATTGAAATGTTGGGGCTTAGACCATCCTTGTGATTTGCTCTGTTTATTCAGGTTTGAACCAGGCACTGCTCAATCTCATGATTTAGTTGATGCCAAACTGTTGACATCATCCTTCAAGGTTCTTGAAGCCTCTGTATGTTGTGTGCTATTTCAAGACCCTCATGAGCTATAGCACCCACAGTGATGAGTTCTGGTGCCGATAACCTGATAATGCACAGTTTTATTTATTGATGATTTTATGTCTCATCTCTCATAGCCAACCTATCAACTCTTTGTGAGTAAATGCTATTTGTTTTATTGCTCCTGAGTTTTCCACAGAAACTAGCAGCCTTCAGAAAGTAAATACCTGTTGATTGACAGCTGATAACATTCCTGCTTTGAGGTCTAGAAGCAACACATGCAAATGGCCTTTGATAAGATTCCTGCAGCCCTCTCTCTTCCCAAATTCATACATAATGTTCGGGTCTCTTATAATTGAAGAGCTTTTAAAGCGGTGTAATTTTCCTCTCGCCTTTCTCAGCCTTCAAAACAGACCTGTATCTGTTCAGGCATCTATATTCGGAGCATGGAACAAGAGAGTGGAGCCGGAAGTTAGATTTTTGTTTCAACTTTGTATTTATTATATATTTGATGAACCAAGAGTGTAACTATCTTCAGACTAAAGGCTAGTTCCAAAATCTAACAATTTTAGAAAGAAATGAATGGTGTTGCTCATTCCAGTAATTTTCCAAGGGTATTAAACCTGAAACAGTCTCTCTGAAGTTGAAGGTACCTAAGCTGTTTAAAAGGAATTGATATGTGCGTGTTTGAGAGGGCCAGGTCTCTATTGAGAAGCCTGACTCTCTGTAATGAAAGACCAAATTTGAATGTCAAAATAATTAATTCAGCTGTGGCAGAAAACAGAACTTGTATGGGATAAGATTTAGTGATGAGAAATGTTCTCTATGCTAACTGGGTGATTTTTGTTGTTGTTGCTGCTGCTAAATAGAGACTTGGAGAAACAACACTTGTCTAACCATTCTTAATATGCAAGGCATCTGCTCTGATTCTGCCTAAATAAGCAGTTTGGGTGCATGACGACCGATGTCCCAATCAGCTTTGTCTATGTAACTGAGCCATATATGATGGGCTTGACCCCAAGTTTTAGTCTTAACAGCCTGCATCTTATACTTTGCCATGTGGCAATGACAAAGATTGGGGAGTTTGCCCATTTGAGAATACCTCAGTCGGGTTAAGCCATTATAGTAAATAGAGCAATGAGAGATTAATGAGAAAATCAGAGGTCATGAGACTTGGGATCACATGGCGAAAGTGCATTTACTTGTGTGATAGGAAAACACACAACGGTGCCTACTTCAACTCTCTTGATTTATCATCGAAGGGTAAAATGAAGCTGTACACTCAGTTATATTTAATTTACAGGGGCCTTTTGTTAAGTTTTAATTTGTTTCTAAGATATAGAAAGCTCATGTTGTGCCTGACCTGTGCTGGCGCAGTGGATAAAGCGTCGACCTGGAATACTGAGGTCGCTGGTTCAAAACCCTTGGCTTGCCTGGTCAAGGCACATATGGGTGTTGAAGCTTCCAGCTCCTCCCCCTGTTCTCTCTCTCTCTCTCTAATAAAAAAATGAATAAATAAAATCTAAATAGAAAGCTCATGTTGTAATTTTGTTGCCAACACAGCCAGCTATGTTTTAAAAAATTATCTGTACAATAGATTTAATACGAGTTTTTAAATCAAGAGGAAAAACCACATCATTTTGGTATCATCATGAAATGTTCCCATAAATGTCCACGTGTGGTATAAACCAAAATCCAAAGACATAGTGGCTGGTTGAACGTGCAAAAAAAAAAAAAAAAAAAGGATCAATTTGGTTGGTTTTGCATAAAGAAGTACCAACCAAGATACTGATTTGATTTAAATTTTTAGTAAGTTGACTTGTTGACATGATACAGAATTTTAATGCTGATATGTGCTAACTGAATTATATCTATTTCAGAATCATTTTTGGATCTACTCAGCTATATATGCATGCATTCTGTGTTTATTTAGTGCCATTGGAGGGCTCCCTCAGTTATTACATTACCCTCGTTCAAGTGTCTTACCAGCATCTGTGAAGGATTGGTTGCTTTGATTACACTTCCAATATGCCTATAAAGGGAATGACTTCAATGGCAACTTTTTGAAATAGGGTGCCTGGTAACACTTCAAAAGCACAGATTTATAATGTTTAATAGATGTTGTCTTATCTTAGTTTCCACGCTGATTTGGCATTGGTTGACCAGGGCTTGCTTTTTCTTATTATGGAAGAGAATCTAGCTGGCTCTGTTTGGCACCCAGAGGATATACAATAGTTTAATCAGGATACTGATAAGTCCCTGGGTCAGTGGGAGACAGGGGGGAGGGGGAGGGAAAAGATAAGTCAACTGTGCCTTCTAAAATCTAAACAAGCTGACTGTACTGGAATGTTTAACCTGTAAGATTAGAGAACTTATAGTATCCTGTATAATAGAGTTTGTTAGGATGGGTAAATTAAAACCCAAACCAAAAACTCAAAAATTAAAATCAAGGTAACCTGGTAAGTTTGAGATTCATTTCCCCATCTTCACCTCTAAGAAACAGGCAAAGGTTTCATGTCTAAAGTTTCACTAAAAGGAACTACACAGAGTGGCTGGCAGGGGTGGGTAGAGGGAAGAGTATTTTTTAGGGGGTAGGGAGGGGTAGGTGAATGCCGGAATTGAGGTGTCCTGGAAAATGTTCTTGTGCCTGAGGTCAGAGAAGGGTGGGAGGGAGTTGGCAGTTCTTGTGTGTTGAGAAGTTCTGCACCCAGTCACGTGCTAGTAAATGTTTAAGCTCCTGCTCCTTGAAAAGCCATGTATAAAAATATATGAAGCGGTGAGATTATTCTACTGCTATATAGAATGTGTAGCACACAATATACAAATGATGATAAACTATGCAGTACACTTTATTGTAAATTCCATATAGCAATTGATTCTCACAGAATAATTTTTTTGCTGAACTCATATCTATAGCTACTTACGGTTGCAATTGATCAAGAAGTATAGTTCCAATATGAACGTTTATTGATTTTTTTTTGTGAGATTGATGTGAAAATTGAAGACATATTGTTGTAACTTCACTGATTCATCAATGATGTGTTAAACTTCTTTGCCGAATAGAACAATAGTTTTGAAAAGGGGAAGGGTAATTCTTCAATATTTGTGCTGTGTATGTTTTCGTAATGTATACTTTTAAGTTTAATCTATGTTGCCAACATGTTCTCTCTCCATCACTTTCTTAAGTCTAGATAGAAACCTGCAAGTGTAGAAACAAATTAGGACCTGATTTGTACCATTTGCTAATTTCGGTGGTGTGAATCCTCCCACTATCTCTGACTTCAACCCTCGGATGTGAGGACAGAATGAGGAATGGGGAGGAGCTGTCATGTAGGATTTGCATTATACAGATAAAACAGATGTAAGTAATCTTAGCATAAATAATAGTGTAGTGAGATATTACAAAATGTTCGTCTTTGCATATTTACTACCTTTATTTTTAACATAATTTTAATCATAAGTTTATATTATTTACTGTTCAATAATGTCTCTGTTTAATGACTAATTGGCCAAAGTCCTGAAGAATTACCAATCAGCTTTTGCACGCTCGTTGCAGCCAGCTTGGACACGCGGCTGCCCAGACCCCGTCCTGCCCAGTGCCCATGGACTTGCAGGGACCTCCATGGGGAATGGCGAGGCGGCACTTTCTAGTTTAGGTGAATTCTCCTATGGTGATGTTTAGTTCGCATGTAGCAGAGCTGCCTGCCATGACAGTCCACAGTAGCTTGGACAAATGAGCATGAAAAATATGTAACTAGGGATGACGAAATCCAAAGGTCCTTCTGGAGTTTGAATCCAGACTCTGTATAGTCTGTCTCCCACCCTGAACAAATCACAAGACTTCTTAATTGGTGAGGGAGCCCCGGTAACAGCAGAGAAGCAAGGCGGGGTTCCAGTAACTCTAACAGCCAATGCAATGAGGGGATGCTTGGAGTCAGACTGAATTCCACTTAGAAAAGTAAAAGTCATGTGATGTTTCTAACAGCAGTTATAACAGAGTATAGAATTCATCCTCACTAAACGCGGCACAATGCTTCAGGAGGAGGACAGCTAGTGAATACAACAGTGGGCTCTGGAAAACGGAGTAGAGCACCACAAAACTGGAAATAAATCACTTATGATCTTAGGTCCTTCTACCCCACTCTCAATGATTTTAGGTAAGGTGATTGGAAAGTGACTTCATTGGAATCATGATATTGTTTTTATGCCTACATATTGCACACCTGCCAGCAGGTAAGGATGAATGAAACTCAAAAGCTACATTTAAATACAATGGATTAGGAGAATCAGAGAGGAAAAGGGAAGCAGAAACAGAACATGGTTATTATTGCCTTTTAATAGAATGTAGCTCTCTGAAATCTAGGCAGGTAGATTGAATCACACCGAAAGTATTTATTTCTCCTCCAACTTTTCACATTTTCTAGTTAACGATGGGACATTTTTCCCCCCCTTAAGTGTCTCAGGTATCACAGTACATCAGTCCTTCCAATATAACTACTAACAGATAATATTCAAATGACACGTCTAGTGTCATGAAATTTTTCATGCCTCTCGAGACGCTGCTGTTTCTGCTCAAAGTTCTCCTGGCTGGACACGAGCCACTGTGTCATTTGCTTTATAAACGCTCAGCGTGCTATTAGCACACACTTTAAAAGGCAGAGGCAATTTTGTAATAAAACCATAGGAGCATAAAGACCATGGGAAATCATAATGTAAGGGTCAAACAAGCTGAAAGTTCAACTGAAATGGTTACTTATTATCCAACGCCCCAGATTATTTTAAAATATCACAATTGGTTAATTGGATTTAACAAGCATGATTCTGTTTCTTCCTTTTTTTTTTTTTTTTTAAAAAAATTCACTTATTTAAATGAAGTTGTAATTGTACTAAAGTGAATTCAGGCATAAATAAGGCGCCTTAATATTAATTATCTAGTTTTGCCTAATTTAGATAGATGATGTTGACTAGTTTATCCTGATGTTGACCTATAGTCAGAACCTGATCTAGACATTGCAATACTATCCAGACTAGAGGGCTCTTTATCATATTTTTTAAGGTATTTATTTTTTAAACAAGCTTTTATTTGGAAATAATTATAGATTGGCAGAAAAATTACCAAATTTTAGTGTTCTAATATCTATAGAGTGTTCCTATATACTCTTTACGATCTTCCCCTAATGTTAACATCTTATAGCTATTGTTACATTGTCAACACTGAGCCCTAAATTGTGGTGTGTTGCTATTAACTAAATTCTGGACTTTATTCTGGTTTCATTAACTTTTCACTAAAATACTTTTTCTGTTCCGGGGTCCAATCCAGGCTCCCACATTGCATTTAATCTTCATGTCTTTTTAGTCTCCTCTGATCTGTGCACTTTTTCAGATTTCCCTTGTTTTACATGACCCTGGCTCTTTTGAGCAGTACTAGTCAGACGTATTGAAGACTGTCAGCGTGGATTTCCCTCATGTTTCTCACATGTTAGACTGGGATTATGATGTCTTGAGATGAATTCCACAAAGGCAGTGGGTCCAGCATCATATCAGATCAGGGGTACACGACATCAACATGACTTATCAATGGTGATGTTGACCTTGTTGATCTCTTGGTTAGGATGGTACCTGCTAGATTTCTCAGATGTAATGTATCTATTTTTTCCTTTGGAAGCAAGTCACTAAATCCAGCCTACACTAGAGATGGTGGTGGATGTCGTGGCGGCAAAGTAAGCTTGAATTCCTGGAGAAGGGAGTTCTCTACACATTGTTTGGAATTTTTCTGGATGGGACATTTTGTCTTTTTCCCCTTTTGGAGGAATTGTAAAAATAAGATTTCATAAAGTCAACTGTGAATAGGATAAGAATGACTAAGTCCACACTTAGTATTTAAACTTTTCACAATTTAAGCCTGCTAATTCATGTTGATAGTAACAGAGGCCATACAAAGGCAGGATGTATGCTTCCAGATTCTCCTTGTGAAGGGCCTCATAAAAAATCCAGTGGCCTCTGAAATCTTCAGTTGCCACACTGTTTGTCTTGCACAGCCCATATGAACTGAGTTTGCACTTCAGTAAAATATTTACTCATTTATAAATGACATGCATGTGTTACTGAACTAATATGTACTCTGGAAATTGTGTAAAACTAAGTTTAAATGTGGTGCTAAAAGTCCAAGTATAAATAAAATAATAATTGCTAATAGTATTTGAGCACTTAGTGAGTTCCAGGAATTGTCCTAAATAATACTCTACTCCTGCATATTTAATTAAGAAATTTGATCCTAACAGAAAATGTATGAAGTCAGGACTATTACTGTTCACTTTGCACAGATGAGGAAATTGAGATGAGGAACATTAGTGCTTTGCCTAAAGTCGCAGAGTCAGAAGTGATGGAGGCAGGAGCATTCCAGGCAGCCTGCACGGGAGCTTGTGCTCTTATCACTGAACTTGGCAAGAAGTTCTTGACTTTCTCTTGCCTCCTTCCTCGGGCCTGTGTGCAGTTGCTGGTCTGGGTTGTGTGCAAGCCACTGCTGAGCCTACTGTTTTAAAGGATGCCTCCGAGGCATAGATCAGAACCCATTCTGGTTTATTACCACGTGCCCAGGGCTGGCTTTGTCTTCTGCTTGTCTGTGCTGCATTGCCTGTTTTTCCATCAGGGCTCTCTGGGAATGAGGCCAACTCTTTCCTTGTGCCTTTGCTGGGGCCACCGTCATGGAAGAATTTGCTTCTCTTTCTTAGCTCTGGGGACAGCTGTTTTTGCTGCTCCTCTGTTTCTGCAACATCATCCTATGGGAAGGATGCCTTTGTTCATTCATTAGTACCTACTGTGTGCCAGTGATCCCCAGAGGACTTCACAGTGTGTGCTGGGACAAGGGGAGGAAGTGCTTCACTCCAGTGGTGGGAAAAAGCCTATTTCTGTTTGGGATGGCAACATGAGTATGATTTCATTGAAACTCAGCATTGTGGAGGCTCTTTCTATATATCTTGCCTTTAAATATCTCCCAGGCAGCAGTTAGCTGGCTTATTTTTGTGGGATCACTTTATGGTTAATGTGCCTATAATGTTACAGGCGTCGCTCACTTACGGAGTTACTTAGGGTACTTCACACCTTTGCCCCAACGCACTTCAGTGAGGTTATTTCATACATGTCGTAGTTATAGTTTTTTCACAGTCTGCATTGTTTTTGTGTCCTTGATCTCCTTAATGGCTTTTTAGTTTAGTTGCATACATAAAGTTTCACGCTCTGTGCCATAGAGTCTGTTGGCTTTTGAAAATGTGTAAAGCAGCCCCCAGCACAGCTTCTCAGAGAAGAGTTTCACTGCCCAAACACATTTCCCCATGCCCACCTAGCCAGCCCTCCTCCTCTTCCCCAGATTCCTGCAAACACCCACACTTTTACTGTCACTAGAGTTTTGCCTCTTCTAAAATATCACATAAATGGAATTAGACAGCATATAGGTTTTTCCGATGGGCTTCTAGCACAGATAAATATATGCTTAAGATTCATTCATGTTTTTGCATGGTTTGATAGCTCATCTTTTATTTATTTATTTGTTTGTTTGTTTATTTATTTAGTATTTTTCCGAAGTTGAAAACGGAAGGCAGTCAGACAGACTTCCACATGCGCCCAACCAGGATCCACCTGGTATGCTCACCAGGGGTCGATGCTCTGCCCATCATGGGGCATCGCTCTGCTGCAATTGAGCCATTCTAGCACCTGAGGCAGAGGCCACAGAGCCATCCTCAGCACCCGGGCAGACTTTGCTTTAATGGAGCCTTGGCTGCGGGAGGGGAAGAGAGAGACAGAGAGGAAGGAGAGGGGGAGGGGTGGAGAAGCAGATGGGCGCTTCTCCTTTGTGCCCTGGCTGGGAATCGAACCTGGGAGTCCTGCACGCCAGGCCGACGCTCTACCACGGAGCCAACCGGCCAGGGCTGATAGCTCATCTTTTAGTATGTGATATTATTTCTCTGTCCCATGTGCCATGGTTTATTTATCTGTTCACTCATTGAGGGACATCTTGGTTTCTTCCAGTTTTTGGTAATTGTGAGTAAAGCTGCTATAAACATCCACAAGTGTGTCTTCATGTGGACACTTGTTTTCAAATCATTTGGGAACATGATTGGTGTATCATAGGGTGAGACTTTAGCTTTGTAGGAAACTGCCGAACTGTCTCCAAAATGGAAGTGCTATTTTTCTTTCTTACCAGTAAGGAAAGTTCCAGTTATTCCATATCCTTGCCAGCCATTGAGATTGTCAGATCTGTGTGTGTGTGTGTGTGTGTGTGTGTGCTGTTCTAACAGGTGTGTGTTGGTGTCTTCCTGTTTGAATTTGTATTTCCCTAATGACAAATGAGGCTGAACATCTTTTTATATCTCATTTTCCATCTATCAGTCTATTTAGTTATCTACTCATTTATCACTTATTTACATACTTATTTATCATCTTTATTGAGGTGTTTGTTTAGATCTTTCGTACATTTTCTATTTTTTTTTTATAACTGAGTTTGAAGAGTTCTTTACATATTTTGGTTACCTGTCTTCTACAGATATGTGTCTGACAATTGTTTTCTCCTAGACTGTGGCTTGTCCATTCTCTTAATAGTTTCTTTCACAGCACAAAAGTTCTAAATTTTAATAAAGTTCAATTTATCACATTTTTCTTTCATGGATCCTGCTTTCGGTGTTGTGTCTGAAAACATCATCAAATCCAAGGTCATCTAGATGTTTTTTTCTGTTTTCTTCTGGTAGTTGTGTACTTTTATATTTTACATTTTTGTCTATGATCCATTTTCAAGTAATTTTTATGTAAGGTTGAAGATCATTATCTAGTTTTTTTTGCATCTGTGTCTGTATATAGAGATACATAATTGTTCTAGCGCCACTTGTTGAAATATTATTATTCTTTTTCTGAGGAATTACAATTTCATCTTCTTTTAAAATGCATTAATTTACTGCGTTGTGGTCAGATATCAATGATAATTGATATGCTTTTTAATATTTTGAGCTTTTCTTTGTGACCCTATATATTTCTTTAAACATTCCAAGTTGTATTCTTTTCAGACATCAATTTAATAATGTTCAAACAACATTATGAGGCCCTGGCCGGGTAGGTCAGTTGGTTGGAATATCATCCTGATATACCAAGGTTGGGGGTTTGATCCCCAGTCAGGGCACATGCAAGAATCAACCAATGAACACATAAATAAGTGGAGTGACAAATTAATAATGTTCATTCTACCTCTTTCTCTCTCCCTAAAATAAATAAGTAAATAATTTAAAAAGCCATTATTAATTATATTATTTAAATCGTCCAGATCTTGCTACTCTTGTACCTGTTTTTTAATGTCAGATGCAGCTTCTGTTATTATTTCAGACCATTTCTTGAATGTTCTAAAATTCTCCTTTATCTGTTTTGATGTTTTATGACTTCATATCAAAATTTATGAAAATACCAGTGTATTGTGATTTCCTAGCCATGTTCATCACTGTCAGTTGCCTACCCAGCATCTACTTGCCCCCTTTTTCTTCCTGATAGAATGACAATTTTCTCTGGGAAGGAAATGGGCTGTAATGCCGGCTGGGGTTTTTAGACAAGTTTTTCTTTTCCTCTAATATACATACAGTCTCCTTGTCCTGGGCTTCTTCTAGTCTCTCAGCTTTTCTGAAACGCACACTGGAAGCAGGGGACAGAGCCTCTGTCCATTGCAAACACCAGTTTCCTTCATTTCTAGAACGCTGTCTTCTATGTTTTATGTTTTAAATTTCATCTTTATTCTTTCTTACCTTCTCTTGCGTGTGTGTGTGTGTGTGTGTGTGTGTGTGTGTGTGTGTGAGAGAGAGAGAGAGAGGAAAGGATAGGAAAGGACAGGAGAGGAGAGAGGAAAAGCAGGGAGAAGGAGGAAGAATTAGTTCGATATGTCTCCATACTTTTTGATCTTTCTCTTTGTGTTTCATTCTATTTACATTTCCCCGGAGCTCTGCAAGAATTTCATAAGCTTGCCACCTTCTTCACAAATATATTTGTTTGTCATCTCTAATCTGTTCTCCAGTACATAGGAAATTAGCATCTGACGCCATTTGTATTTTAGCGGCTGATAGGGCAATAAAGCATAAGACTTAAGGTGCAACCTCAGGAATCAGATAATCGCAGCGCAGTCCTGGCTCAGCCGCTGGTTCTTTTATCTTGAGTGAAATACCCAACTTCTGCTTGTTTTTCCTCTTGTAAAACGGGCACAAAAATAGTAGCTCTGAGTAGGCTTTGGGGAGCATTAAATAAGAAAATGCACATAAAATCCCAAAGATGTGCTTGACATGTATCAAGTCCTAAAATCACATTTTTGTCTCATTACTATTTTTTAATTAGCAATTTATTTTTTAGTAGTAATTGGAAAGTTAAAAGATCATAGAGCTTAATACTTCCAAACAAACAGTTAATTCCTTCTGACAAGATCAAATACTAATTATTCCCACTGATTAAAAACATAGTGATTCAAAAGTTGTACATTCATGTTCACAGCAGCAATATGCACACTAGTCAGAATGAATGAATAATGTCCTCAACAGATGAAGAAATTCACAAAATGTGGTACATTCATATAGTAGAATATTCTTCAGTCTCATGGAGGGTGAACCTTGAAAACATTAGGCCAAGTGAAATAAACCAGACACAAAAGGACAGATACTGTACGATTCCATTTACATGAGATACCCAGGGAAAGCAAATCCATAGAGACAGAAAGTTGGATGGTGGTTGTCAGGGGCTGGAGAGAATGGAGAGTAGAAAACCACTCTTCGATGGGGACAGAATCTTTGTTTGGGATGATGAAAAAGTTCTGGACAAACTGGATAGTGGTGATGGTTGCACAACATAGTGAATGAACTGAGTGCCACTGAATCTGTAATCTTAAAAATGGATAAAATGGAAAAAATTTATACTATGTATATTTTACTATGATTTAAAGAAAATAAACACACACACACAAAATTACCCTCCAAAACAGAGTTGCAATTATCATTTGGAAATTGACCTATCAGGAAACTGACAGTATGTCAAATGTACTTTTCATTGGATGTACAGACAACATTTTGTATCTTTAGAGGGGCATTTGCCACATTTTAAACTAGATAATTGAGATGTAGGCATGCCGGGGGTAGTAGAAGGCTCAAAAATGCAAAGGAACGCTCCTGCATTGAACACTTCCGAAGAATGCACGGATTCTCACTTGGCAGGAGCTCACCATGAAGTTCAGCATCATTAGGCACTGTGTTCGGCTTTCTTTCTGATTTCCACAAGCAAGATTGTTGTGCACTACGCATTAAACTGCATGAGTATGGATCAAAGTAGAAAATTCTATCCTTAATTAGTATGAAATGAACTTAACTCGAGACATAGTAAAGCTGACATGCTATACATTCTGGGATTTAATCGCATTTTCCCGTGTCTGTAGATTCGGACCTCAGAAGTATTACATTAATAGGATTCTGAAGCCCAGGTTTACTGGGGTGACAGTGAGCTAGACACCCAGCAAGTAATGAACAAAAGGCAATGTTCACAAAAATCTTTCTTTAATATTAGGGAGCATAGTAGAGAGGGAAAGATAGTTGCTCTGGGAAAGTGTGTGATAATGATTAGAAAAATTAAGAAAACTCAATCTTATTTTCTTTGGAAATATGTAAAGTAAAGCATTTTACTGGGACATGATTTAGCCAAGTTTAAATTTGAATCATTATCAAATTCCGTTATTAAAGGAATGGTAAAGCGCTCTGTACATTGAATGGGTCAATTCAGGCCAGGTGGAGAGAGTGAAATTTTTATTTCTCTCAGTGAGTTAATTCACCTGGCCAACTTGTTGGGAATTATGCGGACTGCCAATATCCAACTTACATTCAGACCTTTATGAAAGACTTTGAGTGATGGTGAAAAGTAATAGGTGAACCACATTCATATCTGATAAAAAAAGTGATGTCACACAGTTCACAATCCGTGAGTATTCTCATATCCTACGCACTGTGAGGATTTTCTTTCATTTTGGGAGATAAATACTCATTTGATATTTGTCCTTTAGATTACTGGATTCAATTTATCTATCTTATCCAAAAAAGGCTAAAAGGTAAGATACATAGAAACCTTTTCCCATTAGCAAACAGGCTAGAATGGACTGAGAGAAAACAAAAGGCAAAGTAAACTTTCCTATAAAATACTCTTTGGGTGTTTTTGCTAAAGTAAAACCCTTTCTAGGTTCTTGTCAGGTAGAACATGCCCGCTGATCTGAAACTTTTCACTTATAAATACTGTACATAAATGATGTGATTGGGGAGTTGACTAGCATTCATTTGATCCACTCTTTGCATGTAAAACAGTTGCTTTTCAAACTACTGACTGTTAAACATGCATTGCTAGGTACAAATAATCTTTGAATAACAGGCCTCCTAGGGAATTATGGCTAGAATGCTTCAACTGATGAAATGGTAGCTGCTTTAAAAAAAAAAAAAAGAGAACAAAAAAATTATGGGCAACAAAGTGCCCATAATTCAAGTGTCCAAAGAGCCACAGGCTGAACTCACGAATGATTGATTCTCTTGTGGTCTTATTCATTGTGTAACTTTAAATAACAAAATGATTAGATGCCTTCATGTGATCCAAAAGTTACTGAGTGGTCCAAAAAAGAGGGCAAGATTTTCCTGCATTGGAAATGGTCTTATATTGATTAACTGGTTTCTATGGGTATCAATCAACTCAATTTTAACAAGAAAATAGAAGCAGCATGTTATACCTGAATAAAAGAAAAGAAGAACACTATGTTGAAATCCTAAATCAAGGTTTTAGAGTGAGTCAGTATTGAGCTGGCTGTTAAGGGCTTAAAATCCAAAGCTAATCTTCCTGGGATTGAAACTCAACTGTCTCCCTGGCTATGTGACGCTAGTCAAAGCTATGTAAAATATCCGAGCTTCCATTTCTTGCCCTGTAAGATGCAAATGATGCCGAGTCTACTCTCCTCTAGAAAAATGAATATTTCATAGGGTTTTTATGAGGAATAGTGAGTTAATCTATGGAAATCCCTTAGGATAATGCTTTTAACAGAGTAAGAACTCATTCAGTGTGAGATATTGTTAACATTACACTTATCATTTCAATCGCAACAGTACAGATTTTTACCTCTCTGGGTCTCTGTTCTTCCATCTGGAAAGTGGGAAGGGTGAAGTGGATCTATGGATTCCGAACATGTTTTAGGCATGGCCCTTTTTCTTGAAGGCTCTCATGCACTCAGCCTGTATATAACACAGGTGACGTGCGGTGCCTCTGCTTGTAGCAGATGTGACGGTTGAGGGCTTTGATGGTGAGTTCTATCAGTGGGTCACCAAGGGGTTCCTGAACTCTAGTGGTTCCAGGGAGTGGGAAATTTTTTTTAAATAAATTTTTATTAATTTTAATGGGGTGACATCAATAAATCAGGGTACATATATTCAAAGAAAATATGTCCAGGTTATCTTGTCATTCAATTCTGTTGCATACCCATCACCCAAAATCAGATTGTCCTCCGTCACCTTCTATCTAGTTTTCTTTGTACCCCTCCCCCTCCCCTCCCTCCCTCCCTCCTTCCCTCCTCCCAGCCCCCGTAACCACCACACTCTTGTCCATGTCTCTTAGTCTCATTTTTATGTCCCACCAATGTATGGAATCCTACAATTCTTGTCTTTTTCTGATTTACTTATTTCACTCCGTATAATGTTATCAAGATCCCACCATTTTGTTGTACGTGATCCGATGTCATCATTTCTTATGGCTGAATAGTATACCATGGTGTATATGTGCCACATCTTCTTTATCTAGTCTTCTATTTTTTTTTTTTTACAGTGATTAAAGCCTTTAAGCAAACTCTTGGCCAATACAGCAAGAATCCATAAAAGAGTAGTGTCCTTAACATGTTCACCAAGTCCAAGTTGGCCCCAACACCATGCCAAGTCCCTGAAAAATGCAACCCAACCCCAGTTCAGTCTGTTAGGAGCTGTCACAAGGAGCAGGAGTCCAGGAAAACTCCACATCCAGGAAAAGTCCGCATGACACTGGAATTGTCACAATTCTATACTTTACAGCTCACGTCAAAGTCCCAATGACTGCTGCTTCTGGCTGGTAATGATATAGGTAGACTGGAAATGCCATCTGCAGCATGTGTGGATATGGAGCTTCTGTTCTCCTCAGAAATTTGTTTTTAAAGCCCTGATTTTAAAGGTAGACATGGGCTTAGATTCCTTAATTTTCGCTTTCTAGTTAGATTTGTGACCTTAGGTAAATTATATACCTTCTCTGAACCTCAGATTCTACATCTGTAAAATCAAAGTAGGAATGAAGAATGACTGAGAATGAGTGTGGTAGAAAATGTAGAGTCCTTAGCTTCTTATCTGACACTAAAGCCTCTGAGTTCTAGCAACAGAAGCTAAAAACATCTGATCAGCGCACAAACAGAAAATACCGAGCTTGATGACCAAGCTGCTCTCAGAAGAAGGTGAGTTAATTTCAAGTATGTTTCAGCTTGGATCTTGTCTCAAATTTCCCCTAGCGAAAGGACCACAAAATTTTGTGAAAGGTTTTCCTTGAATGAGAGAGAGAGAGAACCTTCCATTTTCACTTAGGGTTTATGAGTCCATTTGAGCTCTGGAGATTAAAGCTGAGATTTCATTTCCTATCTCCACTTTCACCTCCGGGTTCACTTATCTTTTCCTTATAGAGAGAGCCTTGGCATATGGGATGGGACAGACCTGAACTAAAATCACCAGGTTCTAAACTTCTAGTTTTTAGTTAAGGAGTGAGCCCCTAAATTCAGCCCGTGCCTCTGCTGCTCTCTCTTCCCAAAGGCTTTTGGTGTCTGTGGTGTTGTTGAAGAAAGTCAGATTGGGAAATTAGTTCATAATTCTCTTTTCTTGTGTGTGTGTGTGGGGGGAAATTTTCTTGGGAATTGGGAAAGTATTGGTAGGTTGGAGATAAGCCTAAGTCATAATATCACCTGTTTCTCATGTAAGTTTTTATCGTGTGAGGGTTATCTCCCAACGCACCTACTAATCTTTCTCTTTTTTTTTTTTACATGATCCCAGGACTCAGTGATCTCAGTTACCAAAATAGAAGTAATTGGATGGGTGGGTGTAATGGAGAGGATATAGGGATGTCTAGAGTGGAGTGGAAAGACTACAATAAAGCTAATGCAAAACCCGGGGACTTTAAAATTCACCGGCATTCTCTAACATGATGCTAAAACTTCACAGACAGTTTGTTACAGTTGTGAGTAATAAAAAGTGGAATCTAACTTGTTTGTGTGAGCCTTCATTGTTCCCCTCTAGGTTATATCCTCTTAGAGGGATAGATATGATAGCTTATTTTTATTTTCTATGCAAACTCAACACTTTTTTTGTGTCAAGCCTCTCGAAAGTGCACAGGACCGTGTACAGCACTGAATATCATTAAATATATGAATAAAATAAAAGCACACAAAGTAGAAAATGAAATGATGTTTGAAAAAAATCTTGTCTGCATTCTACCTCTTTAGCATTGTAGTTTCGGTGTAAACCATGTCTTCTGTCCACTGCTGCCGAGATTGACGTCAACCAGCTACTAGTTAAGATTCCGGTGGATGTTTTACATAAAACATAAAAATAAAAACCTTTCATTTTTTACCTTTTATTCCATACTTCCATTCTATAAAAGTAATTTTTACACGTTTCGAATATAAAGTGCTTAATTTCACGTTGCCTCTGCATTTGCCGTGGTGGTATTTCTCACTCTTAAATGGTTCTGCACGTTGCTGTTCATAATGTCTTAGGCACTAAAGACAAAGTGTGTTTGTTATAAAAAAAAAAGAGTTATTTAAGTCACCTGGAAGGAGTGTCCTCTATTTATACTTAAACACAAAATGAGGGTTGCTTTTCTCAGCAGTGGGGAAGTGTGTGCCTTGGAGACTTGGCGAGGCAAGCTCTCTTAAGTAATCACTTAGATACAGAGAGCAGGTCTGTCAGCATTCATACAACTCAATGTGCAAACTCAGATGGATTCAGGACGCTAACGAGGATGTGGCATTTTCTTTTCCTTTTATCTTCTTTCTTTGGCACAATTAACTTCTGTTGATGACAATATGAAATGTTGGATTATGTATATGTGATAAATATTTCTTCTAGATTATGCCATTTACTCCTCACAACAACCTTAAAAGTGTAGGTAATATTGTTTCTATTTTATAAATGAGAAAACCAAGACTCAGAGAAGTTACTGTCTTAAGGACAGACAGTATGACCACATTTCTGTCTGTTCATAGGATTTATACTTAGCTACTGTAACAGATTGCAAAATATATTTATTAAGTGCCATCCTGTTTTAAGATTTAAGAAGATTTTTCAACAGAGACAAATTTGTTGGTCCGTCTAAATGGAGAAAAATTCCAATAACTTTTCTTTAAAATTAAGTACTTAATTCAACATATATTTAACAAGTATCATTGAATTCTCATTACATAGTATGATGTCAGTTTCTAGGATACAGTGGTAAAGAAAAAAGACATTGTTTCTACATTCATGGAGATTATGCACAAGTCAAATCTGGGCCACGACCTGTTTTGTCAATAAAGTTTTATTGGAATGCAGACCTATCATTTGCTTACACATCAGCCTCAGCTGTTTTGCACCATATTGGCAGAAGTTGTTGTTTGCAACAGAGGCTATATGGTCGCAAAGCCGAAACATCTGCTGACATCTCTTCTAGACTGGTAGCCAGACATGCAGGGATAGAGAGAGCTTTCTGGAGGAAATGGCATCTCAGCCGTCATATTGATAGGAATTCTCCAGAAGTAGCAGTGCGGGGAAGCAGAGGGGTAAGGATGCTTTAGACTTTGGGAAATCCTTGTGGTAAGTCCTGGAGAGAAACAGGATGCTGCTTTTAAGGACTTGAAATGTTTACTATGAATAGGGGTTAGTAACCCATGTGCCAGCTCAGGGATCTGAGGATTTTTGTACCCTCTAAATATAGGGGTGTAATTCCCTACCATCCCTAACCCACAGATGTTCAGAGAAAGCCCTGTTTTGGACTTCTAGGAATCCTGGGGGACTGGCCAGGAAGGACCCGCAGTGCAGGCAGACTGGGGGTGGCTGAAGCCCGTGATCTGTACTGGCCACGTTTCCATCCTAAAACAATAGCAGTGTGAACTGGACCAAGCTGAGTGCAGTTGAGGGAAGGTCTTGCTCCAGTGAGGCTTCTGGGGATTCAAGAACTGTCTTTAGATCTTACCCGCCACCACTTCCTGGGTAATGTATGCTACACACACACACACACACACACACACACACACACACCTGTGAAACATTCCTGGGATTCAATTCCAATCTTTTAACTAGAATCTCATCCACCGAAATCTTTTGAAGGTTTCCCTCCCAAATTTTTATTGCCACAACCCCAAACCTTAGGTTTTTTTCTTTTTTAAAAAGACTTTCAGCCCAGGCTTGTGGCTCAGTGGGTAGGCATCGGCCCAGCATGTGGACGTCCAGGGTTCAATTCCCAGTCAGAGCACACAGGAGAAGTGACCATCTGCATCTCTCCACTTTCCTCTCCCCCTTGTCTCTTCCTTCCCCTTCCTCAGCCAGTGGCCCGATTGGTTCCAGCTTGGCCCCAGATGTTAAGGATTAGGTTGGTTGGTCTGAGCGTCAGCCTCAGGCATTAAAAATAGCTCAGCTGCCCTGGCCGGTTGGCTCAGCGGTAGAGCGTCGGCCTAGCGTGCGGAGGACCCGGGTTCGATTCCCGGCCAGGGCACATAGGAGAAGCGCCCATTTGCTTCTCCACCCCTCCGCCACGCCTTCCTCTCTGTCTCTCTCTTCCCCTCCCGCAGCCAAGGCTCCATTGGAGCAAAGATGGCCCGGGCGCTGGGGATGGCTCCTTGGCCTCTGCCCCAGGCGCTAGAGTGGCTCTGGTCGCAACATGGCGACACCCAGGAGGGTCGCAACATGGCGACGCCCAGGATGGGCAGAGCATCGCCCCCTGGTGGGCAGAGCGTCGCCCCTGGTGGGCGTGCCGGGTGGATCCCGGTCGGGCGCATGCGGGAGTCTGTCTGACTGTCTCTCCCTGTTTCCAGCTTCAGAAAAATGCAAAAAAAAAAAAAAAAAAAAAAAAAAAAAAAAATAGCTCAGCTGATTCAAGCATTGGTCCAAGACGGGTTAGTGGGTGGATCCTAGTTGGGATGTATGCGGAAGTCTGTCTCACTATCTCCCTTCCTCTCACTTAAAAAAAAAAAAAAAAAAAAAAAAGAGCTTAAGGATGCACCGAAAAAGAACAGCAATCAAGATAAGTACTTTAATGCAATATTTAAAAAAATAAAATTTAATACCCTCCAAATCTATGATGAACAAAATACCCAAGGTTTCAATCAAGACATGCTGTGTAAAGCCATATTGCAGCTTAAGAAGTCAGTGAAGAGAGAGCAGGAGGTATCCTGCCTCTTACCAATGCAGCGTGCAAAGGAAGCGGAGGAAACGGGGGAGGTGTCCTGAGTCCAGTACTCAGGGTATCCCTGCCTGGACTCTGCCCTGGTGAAGACTGCGAAGCAGTGAAAAGACAGAGCCACAGGACAGCTGCTGTTCCATCAGGTTTGTTGAAGATAAGCTTTATCCCCAAAACAAACAGACAAACAAAAAAGAGTCCTTGAGGAGTTTTAATCTGGATAATGGCATAATCTGATCCTCATGGCATAGAAATCAGAGAAGTTCAAATCTATTGGTTTTAAACCAGACTGGGTAAAAAAAAAAAAAAAAAAAAAAAAAAAAAAAAAAATCAGTTCTGTGGAATCCCAAAGTAGTAAGCAGCTTTAAACCAATGAAGGAAATCTATATTTTATTTTTGAATGAAGGGATTTCAAGACCAGACATGTATAAAATGTAATTCTGTTCAATGTTAAACTGGGAAAAACTGAAAGTTGATTGAAACAAGCTCTAGTATTTGACACGTCTCTACTTCGATAACTGCCAATTTTATGAGCACCGTTTCTTGAATACTTGTGAATAAAATTGGAAAAGGCTGTTAAATGTATTCCCGGATGATGCTAAGTCGATCTGCATCTCAGGATGATATTTTTGGCAAGAAGGGATCCATGATATGTGGTCGCTTTTTTGTTGTAGCTTGAAATTACCTCGTGGTAATTCTTTAAATTTTTCATTTAAAATGAAAGGTTAATAGTTATCCTGCACAGTTCTTGCAAAGTGAAAATGAGATTGGAAAGTTAAAATATAATTAATTTACTTTCCTATTATCCCTTCCGCTGGAGGAATATTCATGCATTTTGAACAGATAAGTTTTAAAAGAGGCACTAAATTGCATGTGTTCACACTTGGATTCAGTTTAAAAGTTAAAAGCTTCCAGGCCAAATAAATGAGATAGCATGCAAAATGAGTCCCATCTCAATATTAATCAGTACGTGTTCCGCCTTTCACATCATTTTGTTTGTGGTTTCAGTATTAGACTCAAAGATCTTCTTAAAAAGTTGCGATAGGATTAGATCGCTATTGACTTTGCACAACCATCATTACATTCTACGGCTGTCCGAATTTCAACAGCGGCCTTTTGAAACAAGGAGTGGTCCAGATACGTGTAGGAGACAAGACTCAGAAGGTGAGGCTGCAGCTTGCCATCTCTCCAGCTTGTTCTCAGTGACATATCACTTCAGGTTCTCTGGTTACAAGCAAGAGGAATGTTATGCAAGACTATGGGTAAGTCCCCATGATCTAAAGGAAAGACAGAAACGAGCGGTGAAGTTATTTAGAAAGACTGACCAATTCAGTGATCACTGTGGAACCTGAGGACAAACTTTGTGGGATCCATGAGATAAAAAGACGAGCTGTACTAAGTTTGCCCTTGCTTTATAATTCATTTGCAGGTCATATAGGTCAGTGGTCCCCAACCTTTTTTGGGTCACGGACCAGTTTAATGTCAGAAAATATTTTCACTTTTAATCATCCCAAACAAAGATTCTGTCCCCATCGAAGAGTGGTTTTCTACTCTCCATTCTCTCCAGCCCCTGACAACCACCATCCAACTTTCTGTCTCTATGGATTTGCTTTCCCTGGGTATCTCATGTAAATGGAATCGTACAGTATCTGGCCTTTTGTGTCTGGTTTATTTCACTTGGCGTAATGTTTTCAAGGTTCACCCTCCATGAGCCTGAAGAATATCCTACTGTATGAATGTACCACATTTTGTAAATTTCTTCATCTGTTGAGGGCATTATTCATTCATTCTGACTAGTGTGCATATTGCCGCTGTGAACATGAATATACAACTTTTGAATCACTATGTTTTTAATCAGTGGGAATAATTAGCATTTGATCTTGTCAGAAGGAATTAACTATTTGTTAGGAAGTATTAAGCCTTTAGGGTGGGACGGATAAATGTATCACATGACTGAGACAAGCGTCAAGAGTGAGTCTTAGATGTAACAGAGGGAATCTGGTCATTAAAAAAAAAACATTGTTCAGACTTAAATAGAAATAAAACAGAAATAATATAAGTTATTTATTCTTTCTCTGTGGACAGGTACCAAATGGCCCATGGACTGGTACCGGTCTGCGGCCCAGGGGTTGGAGATCACTGATATAGGTGACATTTATAGATAAAATCATAGTAGAATTTCTACTGGAAGACTTCATTTATACATTTCTGGTAATTTTCCCACTACCAGATTTTTTTTTTCCAGAGCATAAAAATAGGTTGTATTAGAAGCACTGAAGGAATTAAAAACAAAAGATTGGTTTATTTACTGATTCACTTATTCATTCAAGTAATGACTGTATGCCAAGTACTCTGCCTTAGAGTATTACATCAATCAGATTGATGTGGACAAATGGGAGTGTGGAAATGATGAGCAGTAAACAGGTCTTACAAAAAAGATACATACAGAAGGTGATGTGCATTATTATAAAAAACACGGGCATAATGGCCCAGAAAGTGATGGAGGTAGAGATGGGCACCAAGTCATGAAGGTCCAAGGAGGTACTTTTGAGGGACTACCATTTGAGTCCTGAATAATATGAAGGAACTAGTCATGCAAAGATGTGGGCAAAGAAAATCCCAGGCAAAGAAACCCATAACTATAAGGGTTGTGAATTGAAGCAGGAATCAGTCTGGAATGTCAATAAGAAGATCAACCAGGCTGGAGTAGAGTGAAGAAGGGAAAGAGTGCTAAGAGGTAAGGCTGAAGGAGATGGCAGTCACTTGTGTCACCCTCCAAAGGAGCCACCAGTGGAACCAGACCCTGTAGAGTCTTGCTCCACCTCCCCTCCACTCCCCCTTCTGACTGTGAACCCTGGTGCCGTACCTCCCCTCCGCTCCCTCGTCTGAATGTGAACCCTGGTGCCGCACTTCCCCTCCGCTCCCCTGTCTGACTGTGAACCCTGGTGCCCCACATCCCCTCCGCTCCCCAGTCTGACTGTGAACCCTGGTGCCCCACCTCCCCTCCGCTCCCCTGTCTGACTGTGAACCCTGGTGCCCCACCTCCCCTCTGATCCCCCGTCTGACTGTGAACCCTGGTGACCCACCTCCCCTCTGCTCCCCTGTCTGACTGTGAACCCTGGTGCCTCACCTCGCCTCTGCTCCTCTGTCTGACTGTGAACCCTGGTGCCGCACCTCCCCACCGCTCCTCCGCCTGACTGTGAACGCTGGTGCCTCCCCTCCCCTCTGCTCCTCTGTCTGACTGTGAACCCTGGTGCCGCACCTCCCCACCACTCCTCCGTCTGACTGTGAACCCTGGTGCTACACCTCCCCTCTGCTCCCCTGTCTGACTGTGAACCCTGGTGCCTCACCTCCCCTCCGCTCCTCTGTCTGTGAACCCTGGTGCCGCACCTCCCCTCCGCTCCCCTGTCTGACTGTGAACCCTGGTGCCGCACCTCCCCTCTGCTCCTCTGTCTGACTGTGAACCCTGCTGCCTCACCTCCCCTCTGCTCCTCCGTCTGACTGTGAACCCTGGTGCCACTCCCCCGTCTGACTGTGAACCCTGGTACCGCACCTCCCCTCTGCTCCTCCGTCTGACTGTGAACCCTGGTGCCGCACCTCCCCATGGCTCCTCCGCCTGACTGTGAACCCTGGTGCTGCACCTCCCCACCGCTCCTCCGTCTGACTGTGAACCCTGGTGCCACTCCCCCGTCTGACTGTGAACCCTGGTGCCGCACCTCCCCACCGCTCCTCCGTCTGACTGTGAACCCTGGTGCCACTCCCCCGTCTGACTGTGAACCCTGGTGCCGCACCTCCCCACCGCTCCTCCGTCTGACTGTGAACCCTGGTGCCACTCCCCCGTCTGACTGTGAACCCTGGTACCGCACCTCCCCACCGCTCCTCCGTCTGACTGTGAACCCTGGTGCCGCACCTCCCCTCCGCTCCTCCGTCTGTCTGTGAACCCTGGTGCCACTCCCCCGTCTGACTGTGAACCCTGGTGCCGCACCTCCCCTCTGCTCCTCCATCTGACTGTGAACCCTGGTGCTCCACCTCCCCTCTACTCCTCCGTCTGACTGTGAACCCTGGTGCTCCACCTCCCCTCTGCTCCCCCGTCTGACAGTGAACCCTGGTGCCGCACCTCCCCTCCGCTCCTCCGTCTGACTGTGAACCCTGGTGCCGCACCTCCCCTCCTCCGCCTGACTGTGAACCCTGGTGCCCCACCTCCCCTCTGCTCCCCTGTCTGACTGTGAACCCTGGTGCCCCACCTCCCCTCTGCTCCTCCGTCTGACTGTGAACCCTGGTGCTCCACCTCCCCTCTACTCCTCCGTCTGACTGTGAACCCTGGTGCTCCACCTCCCCTCTGCTCCCCCGTCTGACAGTGAACCCTGGTGCCGCACCTCCCCTCCGCTCCTCCGTCTGACTGTGAACCCTGGTGCCGCACCTCCCCTCCTCCGCCTGACTGTGAACCCTGGTGCCCCACCTCCCCTCTGCTCCCCTGTCTGACTGTGAACCCTGGTGCCCCACCTCCCCTCTGCTCCTCCGTCTGACTGTGAACCCTGGTGCCGCACCTCCCCTCTGCTCCTCCGTCTGACTGTGAACCCTGGTGCCGCACCTCCCCTCTGCTCCTCCGTCTGACTGTGAACCCTGGTGC
Organism: Saccopteryx bilineata; assembly: GCF_036850765.1. Taxonomy (NCBI): domain Eukaryota; kingdom Metazoa; phylum Chordata; class Mammalia; order Chiroptera; family Emballonuridae; genus Saccopteryx; species Saccopteryx bilineata. The sequence continues at coordinate 188,145,556 of NC_089495.1, read as the reverse complement.
TCCACCTCCCCTCTACTCCTCCGTCTGACTGTGAACCCTGGTGCCGCACCTCCCCTCTGCTCCCCTGTCTGACTGTGAAACCTGGTGCCCCACCTCCCCTCTGCTCCCCTGTCTGACTGTGAACCCTGGTGCCCCACCTCCCCTCTCCTCCTCCGTCTGACTGTGAACCCTGGTGCCCCACCTCCCCTCTGCTCCCCCGTCTGACTGTGAACCCTGGTGCCGCACTTCCCCTCTGCTCCTCCGTCTGACTGTGAACCCTGGTGCCATAAGCCCAGTTGAGGTCTCGAATCCAGACTGACTAGTGGCTTGCAGAGGAAATTGAGGACAATTGATGGAATTCTCCCAAAGATACATCCAACTATTAGCTCACAAATAAATTCAAATACCGTGAGAGTTTTCACTGAAGGCTTCTGTTTATTTCCTCAGGTCCTTATTTGACAAGGTAGTAAGATATTTTGTAATAACTTGAAGGTCTTACTTTTTTTTCTATGGCTTTGTCTTCTCAAATATCCTTGAGTTTCTGTGATTGTGATTAGAAATTGTGACTAGTATCAGTGGGACATTAATTTAAAATACAATTTTTCAAGTTCTAATTAAATTGGTAAACCTTTAATAATACCCCATGAGGTGGTAGCTATTGTTTTAAAATTTATATATCTTATAGCATTGCCTGGACATATATATCTATTTAATATACTTGATATCAATATGATATTGTAACATATTTTCTTTATCCTTCCTAAACACCATTTCATATAAGAAAATCTGTGGTTATAATAGTGATGTATTAAAACTGCCGAGTATTTGTATCACTTAGGGTTAGTTTTGACCGTGAGTAACAAAGACCCAAAATAACAGTGAATTAAACAGAGTAGAAGTTTTATTCTTATGTAAAAGTCAAGAGATAATTAAAGGCTGGTGTCATACTTCTGCTGCTTCTTGAATCCTTGGGGACCTAGGTCCAGGCCTTTATCAGTTTTAGAGGGAGGCGCTGACCTCACAGGTACAAAACTGTGGCTGGAGCTCCACCATTGCATCCACATTCCACACAGCAGACAAAGGAAAGAACAGAAGAGAAAAGGGACAAAGGATGAGTATCAGGTATTATTTACAGCAGGGGTCTCAAACTCAACTCAGCATGTGGGCCGCAGGGGTCTCAAACTCAACTCAGCAAGATCACAGCCGTTCGGCGGGCTGCACTAGGTCTACAAAAGGCAACTGTTATACAACACTTTTCTCACTGCAGTTGAAAACAAAAAAAAATCAGTACAACAAGCACAATCGTACATGCAGTTTACTCAGTGTCACAAAACGACCAGAAACTGTAGTTCGCATCACAACTGCTGTTAACTAAGCTAATATCTAGCTAGGATGCTAGAGAAATGAAAAATACAAGTAGGCCCCTAGGCTTACTTAATTTTATCCAAAATATTTTGAACTTCGTGGATTAGTCTGCGGGCCGCACAAAATTGTTCGGCGGGCCGCAAGGGCCGCGAGTTTGAGACCCCTGATTTAGAGGAAGTTCCCAGAAGATTCTGTATGAGATTGTCCCTACATCCCATTTGTCCATAACTTGCTCAAATGGTCCAAGCTAGCTGCAAAGAAAGCATTAAAGTGGATTTTTATTATGGGTTGCCATATACCCAGCCAAAAAGAAATTATGGTTTCCTCTAATATGGAAGGGGGGTGAATAGTGGTTGTGGAGCAACTAGCCCTCTGCAACAGAAGTGCGGTATAAAAGGTTCCTTGTTCTCTAAGAAGTGTGCCGGTCTGAACCATAATAAGAGACTGCTGGATAAAGCTTTAAATATTCACTTCATTATCTTTATATCTCTTAAATGGTTATATGATTTTTTAACGAATAGTAAAGACCATTTGATTTAAAAGCTCAGAACTTTTTTCCCCTGGAAGCGTAAAAGAAATAAAGGGAGAAAGAGACAGGCTGAAACAATTAATGAGAAGAACTAGAAAGAGTTTTTGCAATCATGAATGTTGTGTGATCTTTCGCATATTACTGAAATTGAGAACAGCAGTGATAGCGGTTGTAGGAGCAGTAAAATGATAAGTGCTAATAATATTTTGTATTTAATAAAAATATTTAATTCACTGGTCACTTTGAAAAATAATCCATGGACGTTGGGACATTGGTGTTGCACTGACTTAACACATGGGTGAGGATTCCAAAGCACTAACATCTATCAGTGGCAGAAGTCGTTACCCGCAGAGCTCTCGTGAGTCCCCCGTGATGGATGGCTCAGCAGATCGGTTCAGATGTCAGTGGCCAGCAGAGCCCCTTCCAGTTCTCCGTGCCGGTCTCATTCTGCGGTGCACGAATCTCTGCTTCCCTTATTGTAAACAATTCAATGGAACAAATATAGTATTTCTTGAAGAAAGAGGAAGGTCTTCTCATGGGCTCTCTGGTTGACACAGGAATGAATTGGGCAAAATTCTTCACTCCCAAAGTGCTTATCGTCTAAGATGAAAAAGCAAAGGTATAACAGTCATCACGGTGCCCAATTTGGTAGTTCATTCAAGAAAAGGTGATGGCAACAGTGACATAAAATGTCTAAATCTCACATGAATGAATGAATAAATTTCATGAATAATATTTTATCTTTCAGACAGACCGCCAGTGTTGTTGAATTATGTTATACCTAGGTTTTTCTTTTTGTGTGTATATTAGCTTTTGCTGGTCTCCAAGTACCTTAATTTCGGTTTTTCTCTCCCGACTGCCCCTGTCTCCGAAAGGGAAAATACACGAGGGGAGCTAAGGAAGGAAACAGACTGATTTATAGAACAGCTGAAGTGTGAATCAGTGAATTGTCTTTAAAAGGCAAAAATGCCATTTAAAAAACTGTAGCCATGTAGGTTTCTTTTCCTTCTGAGCTGTAACATCACTATGTATTATTTGTGTTTTATAATTGATAATGCGGTATGGTGGCTTTATTATTGCCATAGTAATTATCCATGCATGGTGGTATTTTGCATATCAATAAGAGTGGTTTTTATTATTAATGCATGACATAAAATCTTAGTTACTGGTGTCAGTGCAAAGAGGGAACACTAAAATAGGACTGAGTTAAAATGAATATATCAGTGGAGTTTGGAAATCTGGGGATTTGGACCTTAATAAATTCTCAGGCAAAGGAACACTTATGATGGGAACTTTTAGGAAAGAATGAATAACAGGTTATCATTAGGAATAGAGCAGAGGTCAACAAATTATCATCTATATAGGGCCTGCTGCTTGTTTTAATAAATAAAGTTTCATTAGAACAAGCCAAACCCCTTCATTTACATATTGCCTGTGGGTGCTTTTGAACTACAGAGGCAAAGTTGAGTTGTGGCAACAGAGATTGTATTGCACACAAAGCCAAAAGTATTTACTCTTCCACCCCTTATAGGAAAAACTTGCTGATCCCTGGAACTAAGTTACAAGCTTACTCCAACCCAAAGGTCTTCATCCCTTCTTCTCTGTGTCAGTGACAGCCTTTGCTCACCCAGTCTTCACAGAGTTTGCTGGCTCTTACTGTGACTCAGGTCCCAGTTTAGAAGTCACCTCCTCAGGGCTTCTCAAGGAGCCTTTCCTGTCCCAGAAGTTTAATCTTTAGTTGTTTTTTTTTTGCATTTTTCTGAAGCTGGAAACAGGGAGAGACAGTCAGACAGACTCCCGCATGCGCTGGACCGGGATCCACCCAGCACGTCCACCATGGGGCGATGCTCTGCCCACCAGGGGGCGATGCTCTGCCCATCCTGGGTGTCGCCATGTTGCGACCAGAGCCACTCTAGTGCCTGAGGCAGAGGCCACAGAGCCATCCCCAGTGCCCGGGCCACCTTTGCTCCAATGGAGCCTTGGCTGCGGGAGGGAAAGAGAGAGACAGAGAGGAAGGAGAGGGGGAGGGGTGGAGAAGCAAATGGGCGCTTCTCCTGTGTGCCCTGGCCGGGAATCGAACCCAGGTCCTCCTCACGCTAGGCCGAAGCTCTACCGCTGAGCCAACCGGCCAGGGCCTAATCTTTAGTTTTTGAGCCTGCTCCTTCCCTCCTGTGCTGTGGGCTGTGTGTTGCTCAGAGCACCTTTCATAGCTGAACTCACATTGTTCATTTTCTTTTCCCCCCACTGCGATATACATTCTACAAGAGTGGAAATCTTGTCTCTCTCTCCTCCTGCTTATTGAGGTCACAAGAGCCTCAATCACAGTCCCTATTGACTGAATGAACTAGCATCTGAGCCCAGGCACTGGGGCCGCCTTCTGGGATGTGTGTCCAAGGGCAGTAATGTTTGTCCTCTGACCAGAGTCGGCATGGCCTTGTGGTTACAGGGACTGTGTGTGTGTGTGCATGCTGCTGGTGGTGAAATCAGACTGAAATGCTTCTTAAAAAGTCAATTTCTCAGTTACTTTCCTGAGATACTTGCTCTGATGATTTCTGGATAACAAGAGATTTGTAGAGAATCCCATCAGAATTGTCCATGAATCTTTCCTCCATCACTTCAGAGGTTACTTTTTCTCAGGCGTTTCTCATACACCTTTGCAGAGGTGTGCTTGTGATGGAATACGAGCTTATGGTATCAGCCAAGTGTCAGATGTGGCTTTGACCTGTCAGCTCACAGTGACAAATTGGAAAAGCGTGGCTTTGTGCAGCCCTGTTCATCTTGCTGAAGAACTGACCTGAAAAATGTATTCATTTGCTTAATTTTATGACCTTCCAAGGTATTTTTCCAGACAATCGAGGTTATTAAATATTTAATTCAGCCCCAAAAGTTCTGACTATTTATGGAATATTTATTAGATGCTTTTTTTTTTTTTAAATGATCTTCAACTTTTTTTATAATTTTTTTTATTTATTCATTTTAGAGAGGAGAGGGAGAGATGGAGAGAGAGAGAGAGAGAGAGAGAGAGAGAGAGAGAGAGAGGAGAGACAGAGAGAAGGGGAGGAGGAGCTGGAAGCATCAACTCCCATATGTGCCTTGACCAGGCAAGCCCAGGGTTTCAAACCGGCGACCTCAGCATTTCCAGGTCGACGCTTTATCCACTGCGCCACCACAGGTCAGGCTTATTAGATGCTTTTAGTGAAGGTTTTTTATCTTCAATTTAGCAACTGATAAATCTTATGATGGAGAGCTTCAGATCCATTGTACTTGATCTCATCATTCTTTGCGAGAGGAAGCAAAACGTGATAGTGTTCATAAACTCAATCACGTCATTAAATGTGACCTAAGACACTCTACTGCATTCTCCTAACCTTTTATACAAATGATCTGACCTTCCTAACTGCCCTTGAAAACGTTTGTTTTGCTTTTCTTATCAGACTTCTAAGGGAACATACAGTGGCTCACAACTCCTATTGATGGAAGATACCTGTAATGTCTTGATGGATTATTTTATTCACTTGTGCAATCAATAAATATATATTGAGCGTTTTCTATATATTTGGCTTTGATGGCACTTGGATGAAGCCTTGGGCTCAATCACTGATGAGGAATATTGCTCAATCTATTAAGAAACTTCCCTTTAGATCTCACTTTTCATTACAAGGTTGATACAAGCAAAGTCATTACAAAGAATTAGAAGAGATAGCATAACGATTTGACATGAAAATTTCCACCTGAAACCTACGAACCTCTATTTCCCTCTTGAATTATCTTGAGTATGTGTGGGTTAGGATGTATAAAGATACAATAATAAGAGCTGACATTTCATAAGCATTTATTATATGCTAGGTGCTTTATGGACATTGTTTCTGTATCTTGCAACCTTGATCCCATTTTCCAGATGAGAAAACTTTCATGAAGGTGAAGCTGCAGGTTGCCTGGGTCTGGTGTTAACTGAAGTCTTACTTCATGGATCTAACACTTCTTGTCATCCTCTATTGACACCTCCGGTATCTCCTAAAAATGACAGAATGCAGTTTGCTTTTCAATATTGTTAGAAAGATCTGGGAAACAAAACATGTTTTGATTTCTTCTCATACCTATTGTTCCCTACTATGAAGATACATGTGTTGGAAAGGGCGGGAAAATCTAAACCAGTGTTTCTCTGTGCGGTTATCTCTGGTGGAATTAAGAGTGAATTTAAATTTCTTACTTTTTCCTCTATATTTTCTTCCCTTAACATTATTTCTTACAATACACATGCATCACTTAGAATAAAATAGAAATTATAATAAGCCTGAGAAAGGACTTGAAGGGAAAATATGTTTTCCTATAAGTTTTTATTAGCGCAGTCTTCAAAAGTTACTGATGCATTAGGGATATAGGTATCCAATTGGAATTGGCAAATATCTAGTAAACTTCAAGTGGACACAATGTACCAAGGCTGAAAGTTTGTTTCATGGTTCTCTATGGGTTCCACAGCGTTGGTATTTTGGACAGAAGATTCCTATCCGTGGCCGTATCCAGGTCCCGATGTTAACATGAAGATACTGTCTTCAGGTCTCACACTTTATTCACTTTAAAGATCCACACTTTATGTTAGCCTTTTCTTTCTTTTTTTTTTTTTTTTTTTTGTATTTTTCTGAAGCTGGAAACAGGGAGAGACAGACAGACTCCCGCATGCGCCTGACCTGGATCCACCCGGCACGCCCACCAGGGGCGACGCTCTGCCCGCCAGGGGGCAATGCTCTGCCCCTCCGGGGGTTGCTCTGGGGTGACCACGGCCACTCTAGCACCTGGGGCAGAGGCCAAGGAGCCATCCCCAGCACCCGGGCCATCTTTGCTCCAATGGAGCCTTGGCTGCGGGAGGGGAAGAGAGAGACAGAGAGGAAGGGGTGGGGGTGGAGAAGCAAATGGGGCTTCTCCTGTGTGCCCTGGCCGGGAATCGAACCCGGGTCCCCCGCACGCCAGGCCGACGCTCTACCGCTGAGCTAACCGGCCAGGGCCTATGTTAGCCTTTTCATTGCAGAAATTACCCTTTAACAAAATTTCCAGGAGTGAGGACATCTCTGCCTAATGCTGAACCCAAAGACTGATGATGATTATTATGGGAGGGGTGGAGCATGGCTCTCCTGGGGACAGAGAGGGAGGGAGCGAGGAAGGGTGATTCTGAAAATGGGGAGGCTGGACACCTTCCTAGTTCCTTCTGCCAGCCAATTACTGGGTGGGCCCCTTGATTGTGTTTTTGTCAATTTCCAATGCTTTGGAAGTGTCTGTCATCACAGGCGAATACATGATATAGATTAAAGGGAAATGGGCTGCTTCCAGGTCACTCAGTTGGCATCTGTCCTATCCCCATGTCAGCTTTCTTAACTGGCCAACCATTTGGGAGAGTCTGAATTTTCTTTTTTATTTTATTTTATTTTATTTTATTTTATTTTATTTTATTTTATTTTTTGTATTTTTCTGAAGCTGGAAACGGGGAGAGACAGTCAGACAGACTCCCGCATGCGCCCGACCGGGATCCACCCGGCACGCCCACCAGGGGCCACACTCTGCCCACCAGGGGGCGATGCTCTGCCCCTCCGGGGGTCGCTCTGCTGCAACCAGAGCCACTCTAGCGCCTGGGGCATAGGCCAAGGAGCCATCCCCAGCGCCTGCGGGAGGGGAAGAGAGAGACAGAGAGGAAGGAGGGGGGAGGGAGGGAGAAGCAAATGGGCGCTTCTCCTGTGTGCCCTGGCCGGGAATCTAACCCGGGTCCCCCGCACGCCAGGCCGAGGCTCTACCGCTGAGCCAACCGGCCAGGGCCGAGCCTGAATTTTCATGAAAGAAATTTAAGAAAAATATTTGAAGATGCATCCTATTTATTTTAATTGAGAATAAATAAGATGGGTTTTCTCCACTGTGGCTTACGATCCATAAGAAAATCATCAAGTTCATACAGTCCCAGTCACCCAAGACAAGGCACGTCCAGATTTTATTAAAGGCAAACCAAGCTTGCATGTAGAACTTACCAGCAATGAGACAAATATCTTGAAGTTTCTTTAGGAAGTGTACATGAAGAAATAAGATATCTAGAGGCAATTACAGAGTTGGGCTTCAAAATTACTTTTATGAAAAAGAACAACATTTGTCATTTTTGTTTAAAATCTTGATTTATCACACTCCGAGCAGAACTTGAAATGTTGTGTTTTCATTTTACCTAACAGAATGCCTTGCCTGCAGGCAAACAGAATGTTGGATTAAAACTTTTAATACTCTGGGGCAGAATCAGCTGCTTTTAATAAGAGGCAAAGGCTCATTTGGATCTTTTTGTCATTACACAAACGCGCCGCGCTTACGTTTATCATGTTCATTGCTTTACTTCTGGGTGCGCGGCGTCGGGAAACGGGGACGTTCGCCAGGGCACACATGGCCTGCGATGAGCAATAAATCTGAGGATCTGTCAGCAGAGGTACTTGCTCTCCCAGGTAATTGTCTACCTTCATCTTCTTTCATCTGTAGCCAAGACAATTTCAAATGGATATTGTTGACAAATGTATCACCTTATGCAAATGACTTTCAAGAAAGATGAAGTAGAACTCCACATGAATAGAAGTCATCTGTCTTTTTTTTTTTTTAAAAAAAAAAAGGGGTTCACCTTGATGAAGCCCTTCTACATGCCAAGTACTCTGCTAGGCACTAAATATGTATCATGCATTTAATCCTCATAATAACCTCTTGGTGTATAGTATGAATACTGTTCTATTTGAACTGATAAGGAAACCGTACATCCAGAGAAGTCGAATAGGTTGGCCAAAGTAGCAGAGGTGGGTTTTTTATTTCAAGAATCTGACTCCAGAACCCAAGCTGTCAACCCATATGCTTGCTACATTTTAATTGCAGCAGTCTTGAGGAGGGAACGGAACAGACCAGAGGCCCGCTTCTGATATGAGAATGTCACCAACATATGCTCAGGTCAGAGGCTGGTTGATCCAGGTGTGAGGGAAGCTGGAACTCCTCGTGCCACAGGGATGGGAAAATCCTTCTGTTTGCAAAAGAAAAACATTGACGATGCGTATTTTATTGATATCTGTGTTTCATCTCAAAGATTATTTTCTCCATGTAACATCTCATTTAGCCGGGCAAAATAGCCTTAGGACAGAGTCTGGGAGCTGTGGCCAACTGCCTGGGGGAAATCTTGCCTCTGCTGTGTCATCTAGAACAGTGGTCCCCAATCCCCGGTCAGCGAACCAGTACCGGTCCGTGGGCCATTTGGTACCAGTTCGCAGAGAAAGAATAAATAACTTAGATTATTTTCATTTTATTTATATTTAAGTCTGAATGATGTTTTATTTTTTAAAAATGACCAGATTTCCTCTGTTACATCAGTCTAAGAATCACTCTTGATGCTTGTCTTGGTCACGTGATACATTTATCCGTCCCACCCTAAAGGCTAGTTTGTGAAAATATTTTCTGACATTAAACCGGTCCATGGCCCAAAAAAGGTTCGGGACCACTGATCTAGACAGCTAGCTATGTAAACCGTTGCAAGCAATGGAACCTCCCTGAGCCTTGCTTTCTACATCTCCGAAATGGGCATAATTACCACCACTTCATAAGTTCATTGTGAAGATTTCAGTAAGATCACATTTGCAAAGAAATTTGCAAACGGTTCTAGTGTAGTGCAGTCTTCATTGTTAGATCATCCTATTATCACCATATCAGTATGTGGCCATGCAGGGATGTTAGTTACATGTTTGTTGCATAAACAGTGACTCTTTCACTGGATGGTGATTTGAGTTCAAGAAACGGGAATAATTGTGATCAGTAAGCTACAGATATCTATTCCTCCAGATTGAAGTCTAGAGTTGAAACATTTAAAAATTAAGTTAGCCCCAGAATAATTTGTCAGTATTTTTGATATTTATACTTTGAAATAGAGCAGTTTTTGTTCCATTTGATAAATGTTCATTGAGCATCTCTGCCAATGGTGATCGAGGCAAAGATAGTCTCTGTTAGCAAGGAGTTGATATTCAAAGAGCAAAAGCAGCCACACCCATCCATCCAACCAGCCAAGCAACCAGCCAACCAGCCAACCATTCAACCATCCATTCATTTATTCATCAATGAACTAATAAATAATGTAAAATAATGTATATGCAGCAATGAAAATATTTTACATCTGGGAAGACTAAAAAATTAAGATGATATCTGAATAAGATTTAAAAATAAATGGAATTAATGAGAGGTTATAAATGGGGTTATATTAATTTATGCATTCATTTATTTATTTAGCAGATGTTGGTTAGCCACCCACTTGGTACCAGGCCTGGTGCTAATTGCTAAGGCTATAATGGTGAGCAGACCCAGAGATAGCACCTGATCTCATGGTATGCTTAGGTTATTTGGGAAATACATCAGATATGTATTTTAATGTATCTTTGGATTTATTAATTTTTTAGAGAGGAGAGAGAGAGAAGGAGGGGAGGAGAAGAAGCATTACCTCTCATATGTGCCTTGACTGGACAAGCCTAGGGCTTCCAACCAGCGACCTCAGTGTTCCAGGTCAACACTTTATCCACTGCGCCACCACAGGTCAGGGAAGATTTGTATTTTAGATGATGTTATGGTGACAGTGTGAATAAGAAGGGAGTAGAACAACTATGGAATGCCAGGAGGGAGAAGAAAATCGTAATAGCTCAGGTGCAGTTTCATGAAGAATTGGAGTAAGATAGGGAGATATATTGATCTGAATTATTCACAAAAATGCACTTAATTTTGGCTTCATCTATTCCTTTTCATCTATATGCCACTCACCTAGCACTCATTTGATTAGAAGTGAAATATAGGAGACTGTTTTCTTGTCTGAGTATTTGAATTTGTGGTTATTTTCAAATGATATTGGTCAGAGGGATAGACATGGAAGGAGAACCAACTCCCAATAATATGGAGTGCAGGAATCTTCAAAAAGTGAAATAGTGAATAATTGTCATGAATATGACAGCCTGGGATGCACACAAAGGAACAAACTGTAATTTAAGATTGTGCAGTCAGGCAACGGAACTAAGCAGAAATGAAAGGCTTTGTCAAAATCTCCTGTAATCGTCTAATTTTGTACTTAAAAATGTAACCTTAGCAAATCTGTGTCTAAAAACTTTTCTGCGAGGTCCTGAGAAGATGAATGAGATGCGACTATTGGGCCATTGGGAATAATCCTGCTTGTCTATGATGCTCAGTATTTCAAAACTGTGCCTTGGATTTAGCAAACATCTACAGAACATCTAACACTGAGCAGGTGCCATGGATAATTCAAAGTTGAATAAGACGGCTTAATTTCTAGAAGTTCTTGGAATCTACTGTGATGCAAATCACAATGGTGGAACACTACAGAGGTAAACAGTGTAGACTTTGATCAAATTCCAGCCCTTTCACTTAACATCAGTGTCCATAAAGGCACTTCAGGCCTTTCCAGAATTTCTCAATTTGTTATCTCTTGAATGAGAATAGTATTTCTATTGTATTGGTTTTTTATGCTGCAAAAACCAAAAAACAAAACAAAACAAAACAACAACAAAAAAAACACATAGTGGCTTAAAACTGCATATACTTATTATTTCACAGTGTCAGTGGGTCGGAGCTCTGGGCACGGCTAGTTAGGTCTGCTGTCAAGCTTCTAAAGGCTGAAATCCAGGTGCAGGCTGGACTGTGCCCCTTTCCGGAGTGCAGGGCCCTTTGCACACACACATGGCTCTTGGCAGAATTAGTTCCCTGTGGTTGCGGGACTGAAGTCCTGCTTTATGAATGGATGTCATCTGAGGCCTGTGCTCAGCTGCTAGAGACCCCCACAGTTCCTGGCCAGGTGGTATGGCAGCTGATACCGTCAAAGCCAGCAGCAGAAGCTCTCTGACCTCTAGACCTTCTTTTAAAGGAAATCACCTGACAATCATCTTTTTGATTAATTTAAAGTCCAGTGTTTAGAAATTTTAATCACACTTACAGAATCCCTTCTCCTTTGCCATACGCTGTGGGTTAGAGGACATGATAGATAGAGCACACATTCAGGGGCAGAGGATCATCATGGGCCAGGAATCACGTAACACATCCTACAGTTTTACCTAACCCAATATCTTACTTTACTATTGTTTTCTTTAGAATTACATGAGGCAATATTTGTGTTACTTAAAAGTTAGACAAGTAGCATGTCTCCAAAATCCAAAACAAAAGCATCTAGAAAACACATTGTTGTGGTTATGTGCAGAGGCAGATGGACTTCCACCCAAAGTTTGGTTCAGAACGATGAAGAGGGCTGCGTTAGCCACGCTGGGCAAGCCATGTGAGCATTGGGACATGTCTGATGTGAAGAAGCCAGGCATGAAAGGATATAAGAGCAGAAAGATCAGTCCTCAAGGCCATCATGAGCCTGACATGACCCATGAATTTGAATGAGTTCAGTCCCCGGTGTGATTGAGAAATGGAGAACTGAGGGTGTGTACAAATATGAAGTCAGAGAGTTAGGCAAAGGCCAGATAATAAAAGACCTCCTATAGCACATCAAGGAGTTTTTATTTTAATTTAATTTTATTTGTTTACTTATTTTTCACAGAACAGTAGAAGTCTTTGGGAGAGATTTGACAGGAGAAGAACATTATCTGATTCGAATTAAAAAATTTATTCTTGTGGTTGTCTGAAAAATACATGCTACATATTTCATCCAAGTTCAGCTTTCATTGGTTGTAATATTCACTCTTGTTTTGGTGATGTTAAAATTTGAAAGAAGAAAAAAAAGCAAAGAACCAGTGTAATCTTAAAGTGCCATGGCTGATTGAGAGATGTATTCCAGTTTCAGAGGGATGCAACATGAGATAAATATACACATTGGAATATGTGAAGTACAGCCCAGCTGACAAGAGTGTGGTTAGGGAGACAAACGAGGGTGATTGCAGCATGTAGGGGGGCTGTGTCAGATGGAGCTGACCCCATTCAGATGGAGATAACGGACCTGATTTTGAGTATAGTTGGAGGTAGAATAGGCAGAACTTATGGATACGGATGAGATGCAGGGTTGAAGGAGAGAGAATGACTTCTTGGTTTGTGGTTTGAACAACACGAGGATGGTGGTACCTTTACTGAGATGGAAAAAGGGCATTTTGAAAGGGTTATGATTATATCTTCATTTTTGGCCATGTGTCTAGTAGACTTTCAAGTGAGATTATGAAGCACATGGTGGAGTAAGGAAGTCTGGACTCAGTAGAGATGGGTGAGAGCCCCAATATTGATTGGGGAATCATCCACATGAAGTTGATATAGTCAGGGAACTGAGTGAGTGAAAAACTAAACAGAAAATACAATTGAAGACCCTAGAAATAAGCCTTGGGTAATGGAGGAGGAACCAGCTCAGGAGTCTACAGAATAGGAGCCAGTGTAGGCAATGGCAGCTGGCCAAGGTCGGCATCACAAAGGCCAAGAGTGTGAAGAGTGAAGGTGTGGCTAGCTTGGTAGCATGTAGTTGAGAAGTGGAATTGGATGGAGAAAAAGTGTTGGCCTTGGGTTTTGCAAGATGGATGTCATCAGTAACACTCTAGACTTTTGCCACATGTTAATATTCTGATTTACCCCTAGGATGCATTTCTATAACCTTTTTAGGAGTATGTAACACTTAATGTTAGCTACAACCATGCTTTCCTCTATTCTAGCTTTCTTCTCTTTTGCTGCAAAAATGTTGCTACAAGATAAAGGATATTTGCAGCTTTATATTTTTAACATGTTGTCAATGGCACGTTTCAAATCTAATGAATTCTGAAATTACTTGGTTAAAATGATAAAATTACAGTATTAAAACTCGGACTTGCATCACATCAAAAATTTTGATTAGATTATGTGGCCAATAACCTTTCTTTTTCTTCATGAATATTTTTAGAGAAGTCTTCTGATGTCCAGAAGAATAATTTCCTTTTGAAAATTAACCACGCTCTGAGTGTTTTGAGTTTGACTGATTATGATAAATTTCTTTATTGGTCGTTCTCTGAATGTTTTAAATTTGTCTAATTATGAGATGTTCCTTATTATGAAATCAGATGCAGATATGGTCATCAGGAAAAGAGAGCTTCATCCAGATTCTTCATTATGGGGAGATAGACATAGTAGCTACGGTCTCCCTTCCCTGGAACACCAACCTACCATTGGGTTATTTTGGAGAGACTGCTGTGCTGGGTATGTTAAAACTCTTTAGTGTGGGCCCTGGCCGGTTGGCTCAGTGGTAGAGCGTCGGCCTGGCGTGCAGGAGTCCCAGGTTCTATTCCCGGCCAGGGCACACAGGAGAAGCGCCCATCTGCTTCTCCACCCCTCCCCCTCTCCTTCCTCTCTGTCTCTCTCTTCCCCTCCCGCAGCGGAGGCTCTATTGGAGCAAAGATGGCCCGGGCGCTGGGGATGGCTTCTTTGCCGCTGCCCCAGGCGCTAGAGTGGCTCTGGTCACGGCAGAGTGACACCCCCGAGGGGCAGAGCATTGCCCCCTGGTGGGCAGAGCGTCGCCCCTGGTGGGAGTGCCGGGTGGATCCCAGTCAGGCGCATGCGGGAGTCTGTCTGACTGTCTCTCCCCGTTTCTAGCTTCAGAAAGATACAAAAAAAAAACAACCAAAAACAAAACAAAACAAAAAAAAACCTCTTTACTGTGTATATTTTTGTAAATGTGTTGTTTTAAAATAGTTTTAAATTCGCCTAACCTGTGGTGGCGCAGTGGATAAAGCATCGACCTGGAAATGCTGAGGTCGCCGGTTCGAAACCCTGGGCTTGCCTGGTCAAGGCACGTATGGGAGTTGATGCTTCCAGCTCCTCCCCCCTTCTCTCTCTCCTCTCTCTCTCTCTCCCCTTCTCTCTCCTCTCTATAATGAATAAAAAAATAAAAAAAATAAAAAAATAAAAAAAAATAAATAAAATAGTTTTAAATTCACTGAAAAGAATGTGAAGATAGTTCAGGGAATTTCTGTATACCCCGAACAATTCCCCCTTTTCTTACATCTTACATCAGTATGCTACATTTGTCACAATTAATAAACCAGTATTATCAATCAGTTCTTACTAACTAAAGTCGGTAGTTTATTCCTAATGTCCCTTTTCTGTTCCAGACTACTCCATCCAGGATTCCACATCGCATTTAGTTGTCATGTTTCTTAGGTTCCTCCTGGTTAGGTGGTACTTTCTCAGATCTTTGTTTTTGATGAAAATGATATTTGGAGGTGTGTGGTTCTGGAATTTGGTGGAAGGTCCGTCTCAGTTTTGGTTAGTTATGCAGTTTCTCTCATGATCAGACTGGGATTTTAGGTTTGGGAAGAAGAGGCGAGGTGTCTGTCATTCTGGTCCCTACTGTCACATGAAAGGTCCGTACTGTCACAGGACGAATGACTGTGATGTCACACTTGGTCACTTGGCTGAGGCAGTGTTTGTTTTTCCAGTGTGTTGTTATCTTCCCCACCCCACCCCCTTTATACTGTGCTCTTTGAAAGGAAGTTACTGTTCTTAGCCCATACTTAGATAGGAGGGGGTTATGCTCCACCCCACTGATGCGGAGTTTCTCCATAAATTATTAAGAATTCTTCTGCATAGGAGACTTACCTCTTTCTCCTGTTTCTTTGTTCATCCATCCATTCATTCATCCATTTATTCAGTCGGCAATTTATATCAGTATGAGCTCATAGATATATATTCTGTGCTATGGGTTGTAAAACAATACTGCTTTTATCTTGTTGTTGCTGGAACTGTTTCATCTTTGCCAGTAGAAGCTCTTTCAGATGGCTCCTGTGTGAGAGAGGATATTTGAGTGTGTGTGTTCTGAGCCCGTTCTTACTTTCTGGCATTCCGTGAGCTCAGGTGCATGTTATATATTCACTGTCCAGTTCCATGTTTTTGGAAAATGGTATTAGAAACCAAGATCTGGTTGCTTGATATGTTCAGTGCTGTTGGGTTATCATTTCTTCTTCTAGGCCATTCCAGCAGAGCAGACAGCAGGGAATTCTATTGTGTGTGTACTAACCTGTGTTTATACGCATATCTCTGTTTTCCTATGTAACGTTAAGCTAAGCATGAGTTCTTGCTAATGTCTCCAACTATAATTATTTCTACATTATTAATTCCAGCTTCCTCCCATTACTTATCTGTATATTTTGCACGTACAATGAGAAACCTGCCTCCCTTCATCCACTACCCATTTACTTTATTGTTTATTCCACTTTACGTGTATAGTGATTTCAGAATACTATACATTTTTACAAACTACTATACTTGTATTTTTAACAATAAAACTCTTGATATTTATTTCAACTTATGCATCAAATGTCAGTATTGAGTTAAATTTTTGTACTCTGGCTAATCTGTAAACAAGTGAGCATAAAATATTGGTGGTGATTGAATAAGAAGTAAACTTTTGTTTTAATTTTTACTTTCACTAACATAATACATACATAATTTTAAAAAGTGGTAAGGTATGCAAATAGCTTAAAAGTAGCATAAGGTAAATTTTTTGTGAGAAGTAACCGCAAGCATCATTCCCTGTCTCCCCTTCCCCCTCCATACCTGTTCTCTGGAAGTCATACCCAACTTTTTAAGCTTTTTTTTTTTTTTTAACCTTAATATTGCCAAGTAATATGCTTACACTGCTCTTTCTTGATATAAACTTCAACCTTGAAATTTATACCCAATAAGTGCCCCTTTTCTGCTGCAATAGGAAGAACACGAAGGATCTGATTGCCTCTTAAATAGATTTATAACCGTTTTCTTGTGGTTCGCCCTTCCTGTACCCCTGCTTTCAGAAACACCAGCAACCCTCCCGTCATAGCTGCTGCGCTTCCAGCGTGCTTCCATTTGATCTGTTGTTGCGATCAGATCTGTTTGACATATTTCTTCTGTTCTTATCTTCTTTCCTTTCTCCATGTTACTGTGAGCCTATACCTTTTAAGTCGATTTTATTGCTCTTTTAGTGGGATTGTTGGAGAGAGCAGAGCGAAGCACTTGCATTTAATTCATTGATATCTAATCAGAAGTCAGTGAACTTAAATATATGTAAGTTTACTTATGAGCAAAGTATGCGATTTTGTAGCATGAGATGATCTTCACTAATTATAAAGAAATATATATTAATCTGAATAATTAAAAATCCTATACAAGGAAATGCAAGTCTCTCCATTGTACTGCCTTTCCCTCTTCTCTGAGGGAAACTTAACCCTTAGATTGGAAGTATTTTAAAAAATTGATTAGTGGCCCTGGCCGGTTGGCTCAACAGTAGAGCGTCGGCCTGGCGTGCGGGGGACCCGGGTTCGATTCCCGGCCAGGGCACACAGGAGAAGCCCCATTTGCTTCTCCATCCCCCCCTTCCTCTCTGTCTCTTTCTTCCCCTCCCGCAGCCAAGGCTCCATTGGAGCAAAGATGGCCCGGGCACTGGGGATGGCTCCTTGGCCTCTGCCCCAGGCGCTAGAGTGGCTCTGGTCGTGGCAGAGCGACACCCTGGTAGGCAGAGCATCGCCCCTGGTGGGCGTGCTGGGTGGATCCCAGTTGGGCACATGCGGGAGTCTGTCTGACTGTCTCTCCCCATTTCCAGCTTCAGAAAAATACAAAAAAAAATTGATTAGTGTTCACAATCTTTCTTAATGATATATATAAACCTATATCACCTTCTTAAATTGCTGCATTTTATTCCATTAGATACATGCACCAATTTGATTAGATTAACATTCAGTGTTGGCCATTTTTATAGTTGTCTATTTTTCACAAGTAAACAATGCTATAGTGAACACTCTTGCAAATAAAAAGTCAGAGCTTTTTACAAAAAAGAGAATAATGAAGACTAAACATCTAATTGTTACTCATAGGACATGCTATGTGTTTTTTAAAAAATCAATAACATTCTCTTAGTTTACATGGTACAGTGACATTATATGCAAAAGATACTTTCTTAGAGACCTATCATGATTCCAGCTCACATAATTCAAGATTATTTTCCCACTAAGAATAAAAGTATACAGGAGTGTATTCTCCAATCACATAAATCTACAACCATTGTAGCATATGTTTTTTTAATGATATTTTAAATTTCCACACTATGAACACTAATATTTCACATAATGATATTCTCTAAATTAATAACACAGAGTAATACTGTGGTTATTTAAACTTCCTCATGGCATTTATCACTCCTAATATTGATTTTCTGGATTAGTTTCTGTGTTAGTACAAAACAACCATTGAATGAACGCTTCTGATGATTGTTATGGGGTCTGAAAAGAGTTTAAACTATAACAGCCTATGTTCAATGATGGCAAAAAGTCACAGACTCATTCACGGGCATTCATTAAAAATGTTCTACACAATACTCACAAACGTTGGCAGCCATTTCTAGTTAGCAGCTAAAGAGTGGGATCACCATGAAACAAGGGTGAAAGCCAAGTGTGAAGTTCACTCAACCAGCTGGCAAGTCATAGAGTGCTAATGGTTTCTTGAGATTTAAAATTTGAGCCTAAGTGGAGATTCACTAAAATTTTACTAGAATACTATTTCAAATTTACATAATTTATTTTTACATAAATGAAATTATACTCTGTGTGTGTATGTGTGTGTATGTGTGTGTGTGTGCTTTTCATAACATGGGTGGGCCTCATTCAATCAGTTGAAGGTCTGAATAAAACAAAGAGATTTACCCTTCCCAGATAAGACAGATTTTTTTTTTTACTTGACTGCTTTTGGACTTCATGTGCCACACTGGTTCGTCCTGCCTGGTGACCTGTGAACTGAGACATTGGCTCTTCCTAGGTCTTCCAAACCTCTGGCCCACCTAACAGATTTCGGCCTTACCTGCTTTCAAAATTGCATAATTTCAGTTCCTTATACTAAATATCATCTATATATATAAGTGTATATATATATGTAGCTAAAAAGGGGCCATCTGCTATGGGCTCTTACATTTGCAGACTTTCCATTAACATAGTCTTAGTTATGTACATTTTCTCATCAATCTCTGTAAGAGAAAAGGGGATCATACAAGGATTCATTTTTCCCTGATATTAATGCTGCTCCCTTACTTATTCTCGTTGCTGCCCCTGCCTGAGTCAATAGGAGTTTTCTTCAGAGGTTTTCACTGAGCTTAGTTTACTTGATATTTTATTTTAAATAGCCATCTTTTTTCTATTATTTTATGCCTATGGAGTTGCCTTCTTAAAAAATGACCACCTAATTTAATTGCTTAGATTTTATATATCTAAAGAGAGTGTTGTGGGCCCTGAGAGCTTGAATAAATTTGGTCTTGATTAGTCCAAATTCAATAGCATGTTCTACAATTCTCAGGGCACCAGAATAAGAAGAACATCAATAAAAATGATCGGTGTGTATCACTCAGGAGACCATGTTGCTGGGCCATGAATGATCAGTCCTAGTAAATCTTTGGCATTGTCTCCTTCTGATATGGTGATGGGTAGCCAGTGCTACAGTACAGAAAAATAACTGGAAATGGATTTTTCTTAATCCATTTTGGGGGAAGGCTACTATCTGCTATGATTGACAGTGTTGCTTAAATGTAGAGTTTATCAATCATTGTTGGGCTTTGGGCTGGATAATATTTTGTCGTGGGGGGGGGAGAGTGGAAGAGGGACAGGTGCAGGGAGGTTGTGAAGGAAGATGCAGATAAAAGTTCCTTCAACACAGACCCTTTCCTTTGCAACATGGCTCTAGTTTTAATGTTATTCTTACGGGAATGAACATCAATTTAAAAATGTGTTGAAATTTTCAGCTTAAATTTTTTTCTTTCAGAATTGGATAATGACAACTAAAACATTTTCACTAAAATAGTCACAATTCCTGTGGGAAGGCAGTTTTCAAAAGCACATTTGAGTATTTTTCCCACCTACCTATTTGCAGAAATGAGGCAACTACTGTAGGAATAGAAAAAAAAATGGTTCTTATTTGAAAAAGTGCTCTGAGTCCATTTTTCCTGCAGGGACTTGTGAGAACATATGACTAATTTCTGATTACTTTTAAAAAGTCACTCCTTTAAATAACTTACGATAAGGTCCTTAATAGTTTTCACAGGCAACTTCAAATAATGTTTTCTGAGAAGTTGGAGGTGACTTACTTTTTCTTATTTCACATAGTTTGACTTTTCCCCGTTTACCTCTCACCAAAAATGTCATATATTTCCCTCATAATATATTTTAAATCCCTGAGCATTCCTTTGGAGATTTTGTTTCAGGGATCTAAAAAATCAAATCAACATTTCATTTTTACTATGTTATCATTTATGGGACCACTCAAGGGTCTGTGCCCAGAGCTGTGGTGTGTAGTTGTGTGGGTCCCCAGAGAGCTGATGCGTTAGAGACAAATTGGACAGGGTGAGAAGGCTGAGGGTAGGGTGTGTAGAGCTAGAATAGCCACACATTTAAATAGCTGATTACAACACGACAGGTACCAGGGGTTGGGGTGGGCATGATAGGGTGTGGTCATTGGCCAAATATAGATTTTTTGTGCAATGAAACTCTCAGGATGCTAAATTTAATTGAGACTTGAAGGTAACAAAAATCATGTACCACCTTTCCCTTTTGGCTCCTACTTTCTATTCTAGTATTTCTATAGTTCAAGATTATTATCCAATTTGTGTTGAAAATAAGGTTTTCAGCATTTGGATTTCATTAATGCTGATACAATCACTTGCCAAGAGCAGACACTGGGTTCTCAGCTGTCTGGTGGATTCTGAAGACCAAACGTCTGGAATGTGAGTTCAGACGAGTTCAAATGAGTGGTGTAACCACACTGCATATATGAACTTTTGCATTTTGATTAGAAGTGAATGGCCCTTGCCAGTTGGCTCAGTGGTAGAGCGTCAGCCTGGCGTGCAGGAGTCCCAGGTTTGATTCCTGGCCAGGGCACACAGGAGAAGCGCCCATCTGCTTCTCCACCCCTTCCCCTCTCCTTCCTCTCTGTCTCTCTCTTCCCCTCCTGCAGCCAGGGCTCCATTGGAGCAAAGTTGGCCCTGGTGCTGAGGATGGCGCTATGCCTCTGCCTCAGGCACTAGAATGGCTCTGGTTGCTACAGAACAACACCCCAGATGGGCAGAACATCGCCCCCTGGTGGGCGTGCTGGGTGGATCCTGGTCGAGCACATGTGGGCGTCTGTCTGCCTCTCCGTTTCCAACTTTAGAAAAAATACAAAAAAAAAAAAAGAAGTGAAGATATTCCTTAGTCTTGGGATTTTCTAAGAAATGCCAGTTTTTGGCATTCTGTTCAGTAACCATTATACAGGGGTTGGCAAAAGCAGGTTTATAGTTATTTGTATGGAAAATCAGACAATAATTAATAATATAACAATACAAGAATATTACATTTCACAGACTCACAACTGTAAACCTACTTTTTTTCACCCTTGTATAAAAAAGTATAATCATAGACCATTTTTTCCTCCAAACCATAGGTTTTTCTGAAAACGCTCTTTTTGTGTTCTTCCCTGAAATGAAATAGTGCTTCCTTTCTGCACATTGGACTATTTCTTTCTGTGTGTAGGAGTTTTGTCCTTTCTCTCCCACAACAGTGAATTTGTCTTTTCTTGTATTATTATCCCAAAGTTAATTTTCCTTCTCCTTTGTCCCCAAAATGAGCGATTCTCTTCGCCTGCTCCCGAGAAAGTGAATTTGCATGTGTGATCCTCAGAGTGGCTTTTCTTGTATGCTCTGCTTCTTTAAATTTAATTTATTTTTCTGCTTTTTTAATTCACAGAACATTTTCCTGCTTTACCTCCCTCTTCCTTCAAATTGATGACTTTAAAAAACTTTCCCCCCCCCCACTTTTCTGATAACTTAGGGAAGCAACTACAGGCTTCAAAGTACAAAACTGTAATATCCTCATGAGTGTGTGCTTTCAGGAATTTCTGCCTGTAACTCTTCCGTACTGTTCCCAGGCTGGTCTGTCTCTTCTTTCCTCCTGGCGCTCCTAAATTTACGTTTTCTAAAGTCTGTGTAACCAGAGGCTTAGTAAACATAAAAGGTTTTTTATTAAGAACACTGAGAATGATCCCTTTTCTGTGTAATTCTTAAACTCAGATGGTATTACCAGTGAACTTGTGGTGACTGAGTCAATGTAAGCCTATTTTTAAGGCTTCCGTGGAGATCACAGCTTTATTTTCAGTTTTTCCCTGGTTAACATGATAATGACTGGTTGGCACAACTGTTCTGCTTGTCTGCCTTACTCTGACACACAAATATTCATTCACTCCTAAAATAATTATTGAGGGCCTATTATGTGAGACACACGGGGCTGGAGACAGGGTATAACTACTTAGCTATAGTGATCTGGGGCCACCATGGGGCTCATAGTGGAGGTAGGGGGACAGTCCTGAAATAAATAAACCAATAAATGATTCATGCGACCGATCATACCCCAATTTTCCCTTGGAGGGTGATATAATTCCTTTAACCCTCAATAGCTCTCTATTTTCTTTATTTCTCATAAATAATTGTAATTGCTGCTGCCACTTATTACGAGGTTACTAAGGACCAGGGACTGAGTGTAGATTTTTAATTGCATTATTTCATCTGGTCCCCCAGACACCCATTGATTGGCTGTTATTATTCCATGTGTGAAAACTCTATACATGTGGAAATTGAGCCCCAGAAAGGCTGTCATTGTGCAAGCAGGGGCCGAAGGCAAATCCAGGTGATTTGATGCTTGCAGCTTGACCCTCCTTGAACCTGAATGGATCCACAGAGTCCTAACCCTTCACTGCTGGACAAATGGTTACTGTGTGTTTCTAACAGAGACACTCTCCTTCTAGTCAACTCAAAGATCCATCTGCCCAACCCAGTAATGTGTGTTTTGCATACTGAAGAGTCACTAATACTTGATTCACTCAAAAAGCATCTGTGCTTCCTGCCTAGAACAGCATCTCTACGGTCCACACCTGGCCGCAGCCACATTGGCTCACACGGAGCGGCTCAGGGGTGGGTTTGTGACTCAACACGGACAGTCAGACTCATGGAGGATCAGTCTTGGTTGTTCCCTGCAGACACTTAGATTTTTAACCTTGGATGATTTAACCCGGAAACTAACCTCCTGGCCTCATGTAAAATACCTCAAGCAGTCTGATCTTAGAAAGGAGCTGCAGAGAAGAGTGGTTGGGGTAAGGAGAGACCCAGAAATTATCAGCAGGGACGTCCACTGCCTTTGCACAACTGAGTGGCAGCATGGGTAAGTCTACAACCTCACAGACTGACTTCCTTAGACTTAGCACTTGATTGGTTTGAGAACATAGGCAATCCCACAAGGTCTGCAAACCATTTCCGTGTTAGAGCAGGGCCCGCGGGCCTGGGCGAGGGAGAGCTAGGTCTTAAACGCTCAGTGTGAAGGGTATTAGAGGCAAAGGAAAGTGGACACGCCAAAGGAGGGCTGCAATGTTCAGCGGCCCCCTCGGGTTTTCCAGGGGGCCCCGTGTGTGGTGCATAGATAGATCTAGCAATGAGAGTGTGTCACTACATCAAAAGAAATCTCACCTGCAGCTCAATGCGGATGGTTTCAGAGCTAAGGAAAACACACACGGGATGAAATACACAAAGCAAGGCTGGCATGAAATCAAATCATATCAGAGGCCTCTTTGCAGACGAGGCTGGTCTGAGTGTGCTGTCAGTTTCTCTGGGTCCCCGGCCAGGCGC
Organism: Saccopteryx bilineata; assembly: GCF_036850765.1. Taxonomy (NCBI): domain Eukaryota; kingdom Metazoa; phylum Chordata; class Mammalia; order Chiroptera; family Emballonuridae; genus Saccopteryx; species Saccopteryx bilineata. The sequence goes on along the minus strand of NC_089495.1, from coordinate 188,122,034 downwards.
TCTACAGAGAAAATGCAGATCCACTGCGGGAAAAATTCATCTGTTGCTCCAAAAGCAACTGCCAAGCTGTCTTCGGTACATGACAGCTGGAAGAAATTTCTTTCTCAAATTAGTGTTTGAAATGCAGGCACTCACCGGACTGGTGGAAGAGGGATGAAGACGTGTGATACGGGAGGCAGCGGGGGCAAGGGGAGGGAGGATGAACAAAATTAAATGAACTTCAAGTGGCTCATAAAGGCACCTCTGCAGGCTTCAGATAAGTCACTGTCATCAGTCATTTCCTCACAGGACGTCGTTCGCCCTCTGTGGACTGGGACGGGTTCACACTTGATTCAGAGCATGTTCCCAAACTGGATTTGTACCTGTATTTTTTAAAAACAAAGCCATAGCTTAGCTCAGATAAAAGTAGAATTTCTCTAGTGTTGTGATACCCCACACAAATGGTTTTCTTGCCAATGTCACCCCGAAATTTACACGGAATATGTCGCCATGCTCATTTACACTCTTAAGACTAGCTCCATGGAAATGTCCCCCAAGAGCATAGGGACAATGAGCACCGTAAGGGTCTGAGGTCTTGTTGCCACATAATTGTTTTCTTGTGAGAATTCTGTGCAGAGAACAGTTAGCATAATTACTGATAAAGAGGGACTTACTTCTGATAAACTTACATATTCTTCTAGTGAAACTTGATAACCATTGTGAAAATATTAGGAATTGTCCCGCTCAGGTGCAGTTTAATATTTATATAATAAACTGAAACCGGCTAGTCTGCCCCCTAGACAGACAGCATCCTCTGGCCCACGCTGGATTGAACAGAACGGCCCTCAGAACGCGTATTCCCGGGGTCCCTGCTCTGCACGTCTGCGTTTACTCAGCTGTGCTCTCCTCTGCACTGTTCTTCATCCTCAGCCTGGGTTCTCCCAGAGGCCAGAGTGGTTGGAGCATTTCCAGGGCTCGTATCCACATCTACTCATCATTATAGGAAGAGAAAATGACTTTTCTCGAAGCTTTGCAGAGCAATAAAGCTCTGCTATTCGAACCCACTCAGCAAATCTCTTTTCACATGTCACTGGCCTATATTAGGAGGGCACACGCTCTTCTTGAACCAGTCCCTGTGGTCAGGCCAGACCATGTGATGATGGTCTTAGGCCTCCTGGGTTCTGGAACTAATCACTCCGGAAAGGGAATCGGAATTCCTATCATTCCCATCAATCCCACCCCCACCGCTTGCTGTCCCTGAAGCACTTGACTCCTGTGTGGGAGGTGTTAAACTTTCTGTCGCTGCAGTAACAGTTATCACATATTTAGCACCTTAAATAACATTTATAATCTCACAAGCCTGAAAAGTCAGATGTCTGGGCCGTGTGACAGCTGGCTCTCTGATACAGTCTCAGAAGGCCAAAATCAAGGTGGATGCGAGCCTGTGATCTTGCTGGAGGCCCCGGGACGAATCCACTTCGAATCTCATTCAAGTCATTGGCAGAAGTCAGTTCTAAGCAGCTCCGGGACCATGGCCCCCATTTCCCTGCTGTCTGTCAGTCAGGGGCTGTCCTCAGCTTCTGGAGATGGCCTGCATTTGTTGGCTGACGGTTCCTTTCCTTCATCTTCAAAGGCGGAGCCAGCAGTGACAGCTTGGATCCTTTTGCATGCTCACATCCCTTTGACTGTCCTTACATCACACACCTTTCCTGTTCTTCAATCCTCCACATCTTTCTTTTTACTTTACAGAGCTCATGGGATCACACAGGCTGGATGGGTAATCCAGGATAATCTCCCTGTCTGAATTCATAACCTGAATGCCACCTGCAAACTCCTTTCGGAGCGGAACCTCGGTTGGTGTTTGACTGAATACCATGAGATGGGAATGTTGGGGGAGCGTCATTAGAATTTGGTCGATGTCAGGTATTGACGCGTGGATCAGACATGGCTTTTCCTCTTTGGAGGAAAGAGCGAGGCCGCAGAAGCTGCTTGGACAGTCATAATCGTCCTCTGAGGTTCTGAGTGCAAAACCTCTAAGGTTCTCTTTTTAATTTAATTTTTTTAATTAAAATTTTTTGTTGGCCCTGGCCGGTTGGCTCAGCGGTAGAGTGTTGGCCTGGCGTGTGTGGGACCCGGGTTCGATTCCCGGCCAGGGCACATAGGAGAAGCGCCCATTTGCTTCTCCACCCCCCCCTCCTTCCTTTCTGTCTCTCTCTTCCCCTCCCGCAGCCAAGGCTCCATTGGAGCAAAGATGGCCCGGGCGCTGGGGATGGCTCCTTGGCCTCTGCCCCAGGCGCTAGAGTGGCGCTGGTCGCGGCAGAGCGACCCCCCGGAGGGGCAGAGCATCGCCCCCTGGTGGGCGTGCCGGGTGGATCCCGGTCAGGCGCATGCGGGAGTCTGTCTGACTGTCTCTCCCGTTTCCAGCTTCAGAAAAATACAAAAAAAAAAAAAAAAAATTTGTTTTACGTGCCAGGCTCTAAGTAGAATGAGGATTAAAATGTATTCCCTGGTCTTACAAATATCTTTCTGTGATTAGTCTTACGGAAACACAATGAGGAAATACATTTCTCTTCTCTTCACTCAGCAAGTGTATATTGAGCCCCTACCATGAGTCAGATTCTGTTCTAGGGACCTTAGTCTTGATTAACAAAAATTCCTGCTCTCGTAGAGTTTATCTTTCAGTGGAAAGAGAAGGCAGGCAGAAAACATTGTATCTGTGTATCTGTATCTACCTGCCTACCCAGCCACCCACCTAGCTACCTGCCTTGGAAAGTGCTACATATTATGATAAAGAGAAAGCACGGGGAATTGGGAGTGCTGGGTGAGGTGTTTCAACTTGAAATAAAATGGTCAGCTAGATATTTGAACACAGGTCTGGAACAGGTGAGTGGTGAGCCATGTTTATATTTGGGGGAAATAAAAATACCTCAGCTCCCTCCCTTTTGTCCAAGACCTTGTAACCACTCAGTCTCTAGCCAAAACGGCCATGAAGGATTTTATCCATCAGTCGGATTATGGGAGTCTTCAGTGAGGAAATTTTGGGAAATAATAGTGGAATTCTATCAAAAGAGGTGAGAGTGTTTTCCGAGCAGAGCTAAAATAAATGCCCACTTACAATGCATTGACATGGGTAGTCAAATAGATTTCTTATTCTCAGGGAAGAACTAACAAGTGAAGTTATAGACACATCTGCTCTCATCACAAATATATTTAACTTTCAGGTTGCTCATGTCGATTTTCCAGGAAATGGCCCCAGAAAGGAAGCACAGCGTTAAAGCTAATAGCAACACAGCAAATGCTAACACTTTGCTTCCCTTGATTAAGGAGAGAAAGTCTCACTTCTTGTCACAGAACCGATAGCCTCCTTGATGAATTTCTACATCTTGATTGATATCTATTTCGTTGTGGGTGAGGAGGGGGTGGAATAAGAGGACATATCTGTGGAAGAGGGAACAAGAGCAGCTTAGAGGAATTTGTGATTTCATCATTTGAGAAAAATATGGGCGCTGGGAGGAAATAATGATACTCATCGAAAAGCGTCGTAAAACAATATTACGGAAAGAATATGCTTGTCTGCGATTCTATTTTGAGAATGAGAGATTAGCTTGTACTGCACATGCATAATATTCTCCCCTTGTTTTCTGTCCTGGAAATCATGATCGTGTACAGAGGCTTCAGGCCGGTGCCCCAGGCACTGTATTGAGCATACTGTGTTAAGATGGGGTTCCCCAGAACTTCTGGGGAAGCAGCAGGGAACTTATCAATCTACCAATATTAGTCAAGTTCTGTATGGTTAGGAATAAGATCACATGCTCAGAGTAGAAGGTTTCCCTCCCTGCTCAACCCAAAGTGGAAAATAAAAACCACAGTGGATTCTACCACTGTATAAGTGAGGGTTCTCTAGAGAAACAGAACCACTAGGAAATAGAAAATATATACTGTATTCATTAAGGAATGAATTGGCTTAAGTAACCATGGAGGCTGAGACGTCCACAATCTGCCATCTCCACCTAGAGAGCCGAGGACGCTGATGGTATAACTGCCTTCATCTGAAGGCGTGAGGGGCTGGTCCTGTGAATCCCAGAACAGCCAGAGAACCAGGAGCACTGGCCTGAGGGCAGGAGAAGGATGTCTCAGCTCAAACAGGGAAAGTGGACTCATTTTCTCCTCTACTTTTCTGTTCTAGTCAAGCCCTCAGTGGATTGGATACGTCCAACCACATTGGTGAGGGTCATCTTCACTCAGTCCACTCTTTCAGGTGCCAGTCTCTTCTACAGACACCCCCTGAGACACACCCAGTAATGACATTTTTATGAGCTACCTGGGCATCCCTTAGCCCAGTCGAACTGACACGTAATATTAACCACACTGCTACCTCAGGCACTGAGGTCCTTACTCCCTTGTTGCTTCTCCTGTCCTGGTTTTCTAGCTCCCAATCCAAGATGACTGACTGAGTGCTAGTTGTCATCTTGCACACTTGCTACCAGAAGCCCACACCTTCAAACTCGTGTATCTTTAAAGATACTTTTTGTAAAGTAATATACATTTATTCCTGTATTATATTGGTCAGGACTCAGTCACATGGTCTTAAGTCTTTATTTTAGTGGACTCTGTGTAAAGCAGGAATGGGATCATAGCTGCTAGGGATGGACAACTGAAAATTGACTCTTAGAAGGTTCCCTGTGCTACTGATAAGAATGCCCTGTGTTTGTTTGTTTGTGTTCCATACTTCTTTCCTCTGTTGCTACCTTTTTTAAGTCAAGTGTTTTTGTGGTGGTTTTTTTAAGGGTGGTTACCATTAAGTAATGAAAAGGGTACCTACCATATTCATTGTAGTACCCTATCTTATAAGTATTTCTGCACTTCATCATCCTTTGCTACTGTTAATCTCCATCCTCTCTCCCCTTTTTTTCCTTTGTTGTCACAGTTTAAGTTTGGTTTTATTGTGTTCTTGGTGGAGCTGTTACTTGTGGTGTTGTTTTCTTTTGTTCTTTGAATCTGGTTGGAAAACCCCCCTTAGTATTTCCTGGAGTGGGGGCTTTCTGTTGATAAATTCTCTCATCTTTTCTGTATTTGTGAATGTTTTTATATCTCCTTCATACTTGAAGGATAGCTTTGATGGGTATAGTATTCTTGGCTGAAAGTTCCTCTCTTTCAGGGCTTTAAATATTGGGGTCCACTCTCTTCTAGCTTGTAGAGTTTCTGCTGAGAAATCTGATGATAATCTAATAGGCCTTCCTTTATATGTTGTACTCTTCTTTTCCCTGGCTGCCTTGAGAATTTTTTCTTTGTCATTGGTTTGTGTCATCTTTATTATGATGTGCCTTGGAGTGGGTTTGTTGGGGTTAAGAAAACTTGGTGTTCTGTTTGCTTCTTGAATTTGAGGCTTTAGTTCCTTCCACAGGCTTGGGAAGTTCTCGTCTATTATTTGTTTGAGTATATTCTCCATTCCATTTTCTTTCTCTTCTCCCTCTGATATACCTATTATTCTTATGTTATTCTTTCTGATGGAGTCAGACAATTCCTGTAGGGCTTTCTCATTTTTTATTATTTTTGAGTCTCTTTCTTCTTCTCTCTGTTGTGCCTCAAGTTGTTTGTCTTCTATTTCACTAATCCTATCTTCAATCTGTTAGCTAAGCTTGTTACCTCGTTTTTCAGCTCGTGAATTGAGTTTTTCATTTCTGTTTGATTTGTTTTTATAGTTTCAATTTCCTTGGTAATATATTCTTTGTGTTCATTGAGTTGTTTTCTGATCTCCCTATATTGCCTTTCTGTGTTTTCTTGTATATCTCTGAGTATTTTTAAGATTTCTATTTTAAATTCTCTGTCATTTAGCTCCAAGGCTTCCAATATGTTAAGTCTTTTCTCCATAGATTTTTCCACATCTATTTGTGTTACCTCTCTTTCTTTTGTATCCATAATATTCGATTTCCTCTTTCTTATCGGCATCTGAGGGTGGTCTTATTGATAGCACTAATTAGAATTAATAAAGAGTAAAAAGAAAAAAAAAAAAGGGTAAAACACCCCACAAAAAAAAACAGTAATAATTTATTATTTCCCCCTTTTTTTCTCTCTTCTCTTTCCCTCCTCTCCCCTCCTCAGGGAAATATCGTGCCTATAATGGAGGGCCTGATTTGGGGTGAAGAGTTCAAGGGGCAAAAAAAAGGGAGTAGGGACCTACTAAATGCAAAAAAAAAAAAAAAAAAGGAAGAAAATCTTAGAGAAGCATAAGATGATTTGCTTGTAAGTGATGGTCAACTAAGAGATATAATGAGAGGGATAAGAGGGAATCAGAAAAAAGGACCAAAAAAGAATAATAAAGAAGAAAAAATAAAAATAATAAGTAAAAATCTGTTGTATTAAGTGGAGCGAAGACTAAATACAATGGAGACCTTGGGTTGGGAGGACCCAAAATGCCACAAAAATAAACAAACAAGAGGAAAAAAAAATAAAAACAAAAGCAAAAAAGAGAAATAAAGCCAAAAAAAAGCCTTGAGTCCCAAATTAACTAATTTGTTCGTGATTGAGGATTATATGGGAGGAAAGTAAAATGAGAAAAGAAAAAACGAATAGAAAGGAAAAAATAAGAAAAAGAGAAAAACGAAGGAAGAAATAAAATAGGAGGAGAAAAAAACAAAATAAAGCAAGACAAAAACAAAAAACAAAAAACAAAACAAAAGAGGAGAGAGTGAGAGTTAAGTGTTTTGGAGTATAACCTTAAAGGAGGGTGAGGATGAAGAAGAAAAATAAAATGCAACACTCATGGGTAGTGTAGTTCAAGAAAGGGGAAGCATAAGATGGGCAGAGAATAGAAGGACCGAGGTGGAGGAAATAAAGGCAAAAAGATAGAAGAAACAAACAACAACAACAACAACAACAACAAAAAATTAGTGGATCAAGTTGTAAAGTCTGTGGGTTTTTCTTGATTTTGAGAGGTTAACTTCTTCCTTTTTCTTTTCTCTCCCTCTTCCTAGTCGGTGACTCTGTACCCCAGGCTCTGCCCCTGTGTCACTCTTAGGTAGGGATTTGCAGTTGATGGGATTCTATGGCAATGTCATATAATTGGCTTTAGTCTTGCTGGAAGTAAAGGCTTGTTGGCGTTTGCAGGGTCCAACGATGAGAGAGTTTGCTTTCCTGGATTCTCTCTCCTAGTCCCCCCTTTCTGAATTAGCAGCCTGGTGATCCGGCTATAAGGCTGCAACTGCTTCTGCCTGGGGAGTAAGAGGCTCAAAGAGCTGGGAAATCCCCACTCTATCCCCACTCAGTGCAAGGCTTTGGGAAAGGCTCTGAGAGTCAGGGCCTCCAGTGTAATCAGGCGGGGGTGGGAGTCAATTGTTGTCAAGGTGACTGTTCAGCGCCTATCATTTAGTTGGACCTCTCAACCCAGGCTTTCCACACTTTGTAGCCTGTTTTTGCAGGGAAGAAGAGGCACTAGTCTCTGCTTACGACTAGTGTAGTATAGACCTTATTATCTGCCAAGTCCTTCTTGTTAGCGTTTATCCCTGAATATGGAGGCTCTATCAATCAGAAGTTGCCCCCGCCCCTTTAGCGAGAGGCACTAAAAAATATCACGCCTCTTGTCTTTGATCACTGAACTGAGAGAGATCTTATCAATTAGAACCGGGGATGCGCAGATTTTATGGGTTAAGCTAATTTCAGTGATTGGGTCGCAGCTGTGCTTCGGAAGGTATTTTAGGCTGCCTGCGTGCACCCCTCCCCCAACGCTTGATTGTTAGCTTGAATGGCTGGGTGAGGTGCCCCGCCCATGGAGAGAATCTCCCAAGCCTCTCCCGCTCGCCCCGCCGCTGGCGGCTGGACCGCACCAGGCGCAGGATAATGGAGCCCCCTGGGTGTGCGGGCCAGCAGGGCGCCCTGGGCACGTGGAATGCCCAAGGCACGTGCGCGAATGGGGCGCTCCGGGCACCGGTGGCCGGCGACCCCCACTCGCAGTGTGCGGGCCGCTGGGAACGTCAGCGGTGCTCAACCGGACCGGGCGAGCGGCGGCTCGTGGCGGCCGCTCACGGTGGCGGTTCGCGGCGGCCGCTCGCGGCGTCGGCTCGCGGGGGCTCGCGGCGGCTCGCGGTGGCGGCTCGCGGCAGCTCGCTGTTCCCAAGTATATGGGCTGACTCACCGCAGGCGCACTCCCTCGCAGCTTGAATGAGCGTCGCTGCTGCGGTAGCTTCCTCCACACCCTCGTCTCTCAGATTCAAGTGATAACAGTCCTTTTGCTATCAGTTTGTGTGGAACTCCGGAATGCTCCGAGGATAAATTTTTCTGTTTCTAGTTGATAAATTTGTTGTGATTTAGGGGAGAGCTGTCGGACGCGCTTCTCACGGCGCCATTTCCGTGACGTCACTCAGAATGCCCTGTGTTTGAAGCCTTGAAACACAGTGTACCAGCATGTCTAAATGGTTTAGTGCAAACAGTGTGGTTTATGGTGAAAGTGTACTTTCTTTCTGGGGGTTTGGATTTTGATAGCTGTGGTTGGTCATGAAAGTAGTGTGTTGCTCCACGAGAGACTAATAAAAACCTTGAATTAATAGTCTCAGATGACCTTCCCTGGCAGAAAACTCTTCCCATGTGTTCACTGTTGTGGGATTCACATGTCTTGTGTAGCTCCACTAGGAGGAGACCCTTAGAAGCTCACACCTGGCACCATCCAGACTTGGCTAGGTGTGTCGTCTCCTGTAACTAATCATGCTTTATATAATTTGGTTGTAATAAGCTCTAACCCCAAGTGCAATGATGTTTGAGTTCTACATGCCAGGCAATGTGCATTAATCTTCCTAACAGCCCTACATGGTCATGATGACTATGGTCCCCATTTTACAGATAAGGGGCTGGCAGTTTTGATGGATTAACTCCTTTGTTCAAGTGCTCACATCTTGCATGTAGAAGAGCCAGGATGGGAACAAGAGGAGCCTCTGGATATACATGCCCTTCGTGAGAAGCTGAATGTTCAGGTGTGAGAAGGAAAATGCCTTAAGTAGAGGCGTGTCTCATTTTTTGAAATAGTGGAATACACAACAGATTGTTGCAACAGATTGCGTTGTTTGTAAAAACAAAATTCTCTGTGGTTTCATTAATCTTCCCTGGTCCATTGACATTATTCATGTCAATGTCAATAGACTAGGGCTTGCACAGGTGACTTGCTTTGTCCACCAGTATACAGGCATAAGCAACAGTGTGAAAATATCCAGCAGAGGCTTTGAGAACCACTGAGTTTCCACTCCTCTCGAGCTCCTGGTTTCTGTGATGAGGATATCAAGACCTACCTAACCACTGGGTTTTCCGCTTGAGTTCTGGAATGAAAAGACATGTAAACACCCAGAGCTCCAGCTCAAGCTTGGAGGAGAGCCATCACAGCACTCTCACCCCACCTATGAGAAAGAAATACAGGTTTGGTGTAGCTACCAATGTTTTGGAATTGTTTGTTGTGCAACATAATCACAGTAAGATTGACTAATATACCTGTACAACAGATCCATACTTTTAAATAGAAACAATCTTAATAGGTCATTAGAGTTCCCCAAATAGCCAATCTTATGATGAATCATTTTATTTAGTAAACTGTTTTTGCATAACTGAAAACTCTATATCCCTATCAAAAGAAAATAAGAAGAAACAATTACTGACTATCTACTATTTGGCAGGTATTTTGCCAAGCTCTTTGCATGTGTGAACTCAAGTTAATACCTATAAGTATGTTATCCTGTGTTATAGACTTGGAAATTATGGAGGCTCGGTAATTTTACCCCACTCACACATGATTTCAAGTGATAGAACGTGGCTACAGACACAGGATTTCCGAGTCCAGACCTTCCACTGTTGTTCACTATGTAACAGTGCCAAATAAGTTTGGATATTTCAGCATAATTCACATGTGGAAGTCTACACTTAGATGTATGAATTAGTAAATTTGCAGATTGATTTTATAAGAGGAAAGGACCAGCATTTAGTATGTTTTCTTAAACAGACACCCGTTTTAGCGCTCCAGAAAACTCATCACAAAAATCAGATCTTCAGACATTGTGTCTTCCCACAGAGTGGCTAAACTAAAAGTGGTTTTGAAATAGAAACGGTTGATATTTAGCATATGAAAACACGCAAAGTTGACTTTTGGCAAGAAAAAGACAGTTGACTCTGATAGCTTTTTCTTTTTAATGTAAGATAATATTGTACAAACATGAATTATCTGCCATAGAATTTAGATGTCTATGCTATTAAATTCGACTTGTGACCTTCACTGATAAAATAAACAGTTCTTTTGAGACTAAGCCTTAACTAAATGAAAACTGAAAATGCATTAAAGAGAATAAGTTTTAGAAGAATTACAAATTCAAGCTTCTGAAGTATACTTCACATTCAGGGTTTTAAAACGGCAGTTGTCAGATGTTGCAACAAAACCTTCTCTAGATCCCTCCATCTTTGTAACACCTCTCTCCAATCTATCTTCTTCTTTTTACTCCTGCTCTTTACAAATTCAGACAATGTTAGGCTTTTTCACTGAATGCCCCAATTTTGCCATTTATTTGACCTTAAACCAATTTTCAACATTCCTGGTTTTTTATTTCTTAATGTCTAAGATGACGGTCTGGTACGCTAAGGTTTAAAGGCTCATCCAATGGTAAACTCCTATGATTCTGGATATTTGAGGACCATGACAAAAATATCTCAGCAGCCACCTATGTTATTTTTATCACAAAATAAGCCATAGTTACCTGCTGTTTCTCTAAGGAGAAATCATTCTCCCCATGGAGTTGACATCTGTTTTATTTATTTATTTATTTATTTATTTATTTATTATTTTAGCTGCCCGGCATCCATTTCCCATTCCTCACTTTAAGAACAACATCCCAGTTGATTTTCCACGAGGAACACTCCTCCCCCATTTTTGAGCTCTGTGATTTGGCAGGTGGAGGTGGGCACAGGAACAAGCTTTCTAGTCAGAGCTCTCCTTTGTTGTACGTTCCAATTACCAGTCAGGACCCGCCTCCCGGACAATGAGACTTGATTTGAGAATGTTGCAATTACCAGGGAAGACAAACACTTATTCCACTGATCATATTAAGGGGTTATGTGACTCAGTGGATGTGGGTCAGTTCGCCAGCATCCTTTCCCAGTCCCTTTCTCCCATCTCTCTGGGACTTAACAAACTTATTACTCTCTTAAATTTGAAAAGTGACTTCTACCACATATGCATGTATCCTTAACTAACTTGTGTGTGATTTTGAGCTTTAAAAATAATTGTCTTCGGCATATCTCTCCAACTTGCTTCTTTAAAATATATTTATTTATTTACTTACTTATTTTAGAGAGAGAAGAAGGGAAAGAGAGAGGGACAGCGACAGACACATCAGTCTGTTCCTGTAAGAGCCCTAATCAGGAATGAAACCCACAACATTTGTGTATCGGGAGGATGGTCTAACCCAGGGGTCCCCAAACGACGGCCCATGGGCCACATGCGGCCCCCTGTGGCCATTTATCTGGCCCCCGCTGCACTTCCGGAAGGGGCACCTCTTTCATTGGAGGTCAGTGAGAGGAGCACAGGATGTGGATGCAAAGCGCAGTGGCGTTCACGTACAACTCACGTACAGTACTACTTCCGGTGACGTGGATGCATGCGTCATGGCTCCGGAAGCGTGTCATTATCACTTGTTACGGCTAGCAGTGACAGATATGGAACTAGGCATTGACCATCTCATTAGCCAAAAGCAGGCCCATAGTTCCCATTGAAATACTGGTCAGTTTGTTGATTTAAATTTACTTGTTCTTTATTTTAAATATTGTATTTGTTCCCGTTTTGTTTTTTTACTTTAAAATAAGATATGTGCAGTGTGCATAGGGATTTGTTCATAGTTTTTTCATAGTCCGGCCCTCCAACGGTCTGAGGGACAGTGAACTGGCCCCCTGTGTAAAAAAGTTTGGGGACCCCTGCTCTAAACAGTGGAGCTATCCAGCTAGGGCAGTGTGATTTGCTTCCTTTTACTCAGTGTACTATTTCTACGGTTCATCTCTGTCATCGTGTGTAGCTGCATCTTGTTCATTTTCTTTGGGGTACAGAATGCCATTGGGTGATTGTAGCACAATATTATTCTTGCCCCGTGTCTTGTCAGTAGATGATAGAGTCATTTAAGCTTCTTTCACTTTGTAAATATTCTTCTGCAGAAAAGTTTTCCAAGACTCGCTAAGGCAAGGCTCAAAGCGGGGTCTTCAAACTAATGGCAGCATTGGCTTCACCTTAAAATTTAGAAGTGGCCCTGGCTGGTTGGCTCAGTGATAGAGCATTGGCCCAGAGTGTGGAAGTCCCAGTTTGATTCCTGGCCAGGTCACACAGGAGAAGTACCCATCTGCTCCTCCACCCTTCCCCTTCTCCTTCCTCTCTAGCTCTTTCTTCCCCTCCTGCAGCCAAGGCTCCAATGGAGCAAAATTGACCTGGGTGCTGAGGATGTCTCCATGGCCTCCACCTTAGGAGCTATAGCTCTGGTTGCAATGGAGCAAAGCCCCGAATAGGTAGAGCATCGCCCGCTGGTGGGCATGCTGGGTAGATCCTGGTCAAGCGCATAGGGGATTCTGTCTGTCTGTCTCCCCCCCACACTTCTCACTTCAGAAAAATACAAAAATAAAAAATAAAAATAAAAGATTGGAAGAAATGCGAGTCCTCCAGCTTCACAAACTTTGGGGGCAGGACCCAGTGGTCTGGGTGTTTAGGTGAGTCTGATTTCTCTCAAGTCTAAGAACCATGCCCAACACATATATACCAGGAGTGGGCTGGTTCATTCTTGACTCAGTTTACCTCACTTGTTACATCATTTTTTTTCTTGGAATATTTTAATTTTTTATCTCTTCATTTCCATGGTTTCACTTTTATCTTCTTAGCTCAGAGGTCCTTAAAATATCCTTCTAAATAATTAATTTCATCCATTTTAGTCTCTAAATCCTAATCAGAGACTTGAGGATTTCTATCTCTATGATTAATTTTACTGGCTTCTGTTGCTTTTACCCTCTTATATCTCTTGGTTTAAATATTTCAGGTTTTATCTCACATTTATTTTAATTTCTAATTTTCAGCCTGCTTTAACCTTCTTAAGCACCTATTATTTCCGTATTTTTCATCTTGTCCCACATTTTCCCTGCGTTCTTATTTTTAATGTATTTCATTTTTATTCCTGGCAGGAAACGAGTCTAAAAATTTGTGAACAGAAGAGTTCGTTCACATTACAATTGCAGAAATATCGAGAATTTTCTTACCCTAAATTGTCTTAGCACCCTTCCCCTGAAGGATTCCTAGCCCAGCCTGGAAATGTCATTTAAATTCCATGGGCAGGCAGCTGTTGTAACATGAGATTCTCTCTCCTTTGGACCACAGGCCATCTACCCGGTTGGCAACTTTGATCTTCTGGAACGATGTTGCTGGTTAATAATTTACATTAATTGTATTTGGATGTAAGTCTCGGTTTAGCTGGCTGACTTTACCAAGCAAAATGGTAGAACCCCTACCATAGTCTAAAGGCTAAGTAAGGGACACCTTGGCCCTGAGAAACTCACTCAGGCCATGTGTCAAATGACCTGTGACATCCGAGTATCCCTGTTGGTGCAAAAGTAGGTCCCTAGGAACCAACAGACCACATTTTTAGAATCAATAGGCATCAAAAGCCCTAGAATTTAGGACTCCAAAGTGAAATAGGAAATTAAAAGCTGCTTAGTTTTGGCATGCCAGAACTCGGTTGGTCTTTGTTGATACAAGGGATAGTAGAGAAGTGTGAACAGGTTAATGATGCTTAGGGGCTGGCTACTTAAAAAAAAAGTTGTTCTAAATGTTGGAGGCAATACAATATAGGGATGAACTATATTTGTGAACGCTGGAGCCAGACTGTTCTAACTATATGATTTTGTGCAGGGGTCTGCTAGCTGTGAATCTGCCAGCTGGGAGGCTTTGGGCAACTTACTTAACTTCTCTGTGCCTTAATCAATTCATGGATAAAATGGGGATCATAACTGTCCTAACTATAAAATGATTTCATATATGTGAAATGCTTGACGTGGGGCTAAAAGTACATAGCAAGCATGATAAATATGGTATTGTTGTTGTTGTTATTACAATTATTTAATTTACATTTTAATAGATGCACCATAGTATCTCCTCACAGCGTAGGAGCCATGACCTAGCTTTTGAAGAAATCTTATTTATAGCCAACACTTTAATTTATTTGAATAGCATATTTCATATTTAATGTGAAGAGGTGCTGATTTCTCTCAAAAAAGCCTTTTAATAATCTATTAAATATTAACTAAGCTTTTTATTTATTTGAATACTTTATGAAGAACTGCAAATCTCCAGAAGTTATAGCTTAGAGTTCACTGCTAAAGAAAGAAAAGAGTACATGCATGCACACACACACATACACACACACAGAGCCACATAGACACACAAACACACACACTTGCACATATACAAACACACAAATACGGAGATGCACAAACAAGCACACATAGACACACATGTATACACATTAACACATAAAACACACAAACGCATGTATAGCACGCACTAAAATAGGTTGAGTCAATGCACTGGCTTTACAATGTACTAACACAAAAGAAGCACATGAAGTCAGAGGACAGATTTAATTTTTTTTAAATGGATTTTTAGTTAATGGCCTTGAAATCCTCTAATGAAGGATGCACACTGAGCCGAGTTACACACATTTGTGTTAGGGAATAATTAGGTTTCCAAATAAGTAATTCAGAATAATGAAGACTTATGAATTGATGTGCATCATCAACAAGTCAAAATTGTGGTTGCCATCCTAGAACTGAAGGTTCAAGGATGAGCAGCTCCTCTGTGACCTGGCCTTTCTGTGTTCAATAAAATGATGAGAATTACTTCTTTGGGGAAAAATTCTGTCCATCTTTCTCAAAGTGCTCAAGAAGAACGCAAGGGAGGTAACAAGTACACTGAGGACACAATGCACGAGAAGATTTGCACGCGCTTCAGAAAGGGGTGGAGCTGGGATTTGAGCACTGTGGTTGCTCTTGCCGCTGTAAACGGTCCATTCTAAGGTGACGTCCCTGGACCCCAGAGGCAGGAGGAATGGCAATTCATTTGGCTATTTTCCATGCATTTTAGGGGCTACAGAGGAGGATGGAGAAACAGTCCCTCTTTCGGGCCAACTATGATCAGTTAGTGGGGCTGCCTGGACTGTTTTGAGAAGGAATCCGAAGTGAATTCCCAGCACAGAGAGCGCTGGAATCAGTTAATGAGGTCTGGCGTTGGGGGAGGGCAGGGACTCAGCTCACAGGCCGTGTACTGGCCGTGGGGCTGGAGGCACATGTGGGGAAAATTCTTCTGTGTTCAGCTCTCAAATCGCAGTCACGGTATGGATTAATTTTCTCTGCTTCGTGTATCGGTTCATAGAATTACAATGGCAGCCTTCTCTGTAGTCTTTTAAACTAGATAGCCTAAAAGAAACAGCACTGTGACCCCCATTTCCTAGCTGTTTATACTCTCCATGAGCAGGACATGTGTCTGTCTGATTCATGTTTGTGTCCCTGTCAGTGCAATCTCTGGCGCATGGAAAATGCTCTGTATTAATCGTGTATTCATCCGCTGTTACTGAGCCCCTACGTGTAACAGGCACTCTCTCTGGACTTGAGAGTGAGCAAGATAGACTGTCTTAGAGCTTGTGCTTTGGCGTGGGGTGGCCATTGTGTGAATGACTATTCCAGTTGTGGGGAGCACTACTCCGTGGAGGCACAGTGGTCTGGGAGGGGAACACTGATGGGACCTGCAGGAGGAGAGGTGTCTGGGAAAAGCCCTTTGAGGGAAAAACTGCAAGCTGAAACTGAAGGACCGGTGAGAGTTTGCCAGCTAGAGGTTGTGGCTTTCTTTGGAAGAGCATTCCAGACCGAAGGAACAGCACGTGGCAACTCTGGAGGTGGGGAAGGGCTGGGCACAGCGCGAAAGGCTGGCTGGTGAGGTGGAGAGGAGCGGGGGAGGGGGGGAGACCCTGTGAATGAAGTTGGAGAGCGAATCAGGGCCAGGCACAGCGGCACCTGAAGGCCACTCTAAAGAGCATGACACTAACTTCAGGGGCAACGAGGAACCAGTCAAGATTTGGAAATGGGGTGGGTTGTGGAGACTTTATTTGACTGACATTCTAAAAAGTCACACTGGCTGCTGGTAAGAGAATAGGTCATCTTGTCTGGAGGAACTTGCCTAAGACCTGGGGACAGAGCTGGGTGGCTGTCTGCACTGGAGCCCTGTGCATGGCCACTTTGCAATGCATGACAGCACAGACAGGGTGGCTGTCCCATTAGACAAGGCATGAGTTCTCCAGCTTGTGGGAGTCACCTCCACTCATTGGGGGTGGGAGGGTGACAGTGGGAACAGAGAAGTGGATGCATCCTTTACACTTGACTCAGTTCACTGACATTTATTACCTGGTACCAATGAGTCACTCTCTTTCTGTGAGCAATGCCTGCTCACACTTTCTTTAAACTCCCATTTCCATCCTGAAAAAGGCCCAAGTAGGAGAGTAGGACTCTCTCCCAGTCAGGCAGAGATATGCCGGGGATGAGGTGGAGAAAATGACCTTGGCACTTTTCATTTGTAGACTTGATGTAATACCTAGCAGTGACCATTGCCATGTACGGTCCTAAAGGGATGGCTCAGGAAAGCTTGCCTCATGCTGCGCACGTCCCCAGAGGTGACGCATCTTTGCGTGGTCAAGTCTGATCGCCATTGTCTGGTGCAGCGTGATTCTCCCATGCTGGGCTGGGCTGCACCCTCTGACCTTCCTGCTGAAGTTTCCCCATTAGTAGACTGCTGAGCACCTCACACACCCATTTGAGCTGTTCTTGTGTGAGACAGCATAGAACGGGAACATATATATTTTCCAAGCCTTTGGCAGCCTCTCTGTGAGGGTTTGGCCTGTGTTTCAGCAATGCAGCTTAATAATGTTGTTTCATTTTGTTAAAGGAGCATTATGCTAATTAAATCAACAGGAAGATATTGGGTGGCTGAATTGCAATCATTGGTCTTTGATCAAGACACAGCTTTCTTGACTAAGCTGGTTAGCACAGAGGACGTTTGCTGTTAACGTTGCCAGCAGCAAGAAAAATCCATTTTCCCCCAACCCAGAGATGTTTAAGTACATCTTAATTGTCCTGATTACTCTGAGAGTTTTATTTTCCGAACTTGACTTCA